>NW_006408732.1:51512-77133 GCF_000296735.1 Chrysochloris asiatica
AAAAAAAAAAAAAAAACTAAATCAAAGTCATAAACTTTCTGTGAACTCTATTGTTCTTACTATAAAAGAACATGCTTCTAAATCATACTTTTAATTGCCATATTTCTGAAAATAAGACAAACACTTATATTTAAGAGAATTACATAAAATTATTACCCCTAAATAAATTATGCAGATTCTCTTAAGTTTTCTGTGAATTCCACTATCTTGCCTTGAGAATTATTAATTGTCATCTTCAACTCAACAAATTCCCAAATTGCTTCCCATATTGATGATCAACTTTTATTACTATATCAGAATACTTCCTTATGAAAGGGTTTATCTGTTCACTGGAATGGTTACCTTTAGGATATGATGTTCAAAGGAGATTTAATTTAGCAATAGGAATACTTTTGACAATGAGACTGGATTTGGATAACTGTTAAATGATTCATCTCTTTTGATTCTCCATATTTTCCTCTAAGTGGATTGTTCCCCGTGGATCTATACAGTGGGGATACCAAAGGGTCAGAGACGAGGTATTTTTAAGCACTCAAGTTTCATAGCTTTATGGACAGAATAAAATGTATCCTCCAGCTGTTCAAAAATGAGGGCGGGGTGTGGGGGCTGCGGAGATAAAAGGAGCAGTGAAAGCAAGGCAGAATTAGATATCAATGAAATGTTGCAAGCACAGTGTACTTATACCTCTAATCCTTTCCTTACTTGCAACTTTCAATTCTACCAAAACAGACCTTACATTTTCTCCTCACTTCCAAATCATTATAGCCCAGTCACCAAAAGAGTAGGATTCCACATAATAGCATGAATTACACACAAAGAAATAATTCAAGCAGAGCCTTTGGTGCTGGGAAAGTGAATTTAAACATTTTAAGACATACAGCTAAATTTACATTATCTGAGGTATGGTTGAAAAATCAAAAGTGCAGTGAGTTAAAAAAAAATAAAAAAGAAATTCACATGTTACAAATGAGCTATATATAAACACATTTATAATTCATACACTGCATTAAAATGATTGTTTATGCCATGTTGGTTAAAATAATAAAAGTAAGAAAATATGCTTAACGCAGAGGTATTTTCTTAAAAAACAAAAAATCAAAAGTTAATAAAATATTTCATCTGCATCAAAATATACTTTGGAAACCAAAAGTAAAAATGTACCATGTATGTTCTTTCAAGTTGATCTGTAAAAGTCAGAAAAATGCATAGTCCATGCTATTTAAAGTTCTGAAAATAACAGACTTCCAAATACTCATAAGCATAAAACAAAAGGTTTTACATCTCGTTGAACTAAAGCAGTGTCCACCCTGTAATAGTGCCAGAATCACAGTTCAGTTCCCATATAAAAACATGTTTGCTTCAGTCAAACTGAAACAAATAACCTGACTTCAATACAGTGTATAACAACTGATGCTCTGTCCAAAAAGAAGTCATTAGAGCTCTGAAGACACCTGTAGAAACTCCTGAGGGCAAAGAAGGATTTCTCAAAGGCCAAAATGAATACTATCCAAAGCGAAACTTTAGTCTGTATTTCACTGTGTTAGGACTTTTCCTAGGTGCAGAGAGGGCAACCTTTGGTTTAGGTGGTTTCTTCTTTTCAGGAACAGTAACTGTGAAAGAAAGTTCTGGCTGCTCCGACTGCTTGAATCTCGGCAAAAAATGAGTAGAGATGTGCTGGGGTTTGACCCGTGGACTACAGCCTCGTTTAGCTTTCCCTCTTTTATTCAGAGCCACATACCACTCACGTCCTGTTTTTTCAGTTCTATGTATTGCTGAGGCATAAGTATTATAGCTGTTTTCTTGAAATCGCTCCCTGAACTTGCAGTCATCTGTAAATTTGGCCTAAGGGGAACAAAAAGAGGAAATTTAAGTAGCAGTCGTATTTTAAACTTGTAATAAAATGTGAGATCTTGAATTATAAAGAAAATCAAACAATTCCATTGATGCCTGTGCCTCCTACTCCATGCTCTTTCATAGAAGACATGCTTTTTTTAAAAAGTTGCTTTAAAATTAGTACTTTCCTTTCTTTACTCCTATCTTATTCATGCTTGTAACACTTATTTCTGTTTACTATGTACTTTGTTGTTATTAACTGCTGTCTAGTCAACTCTGACTCATAGTGATTTTATGTGCAACAGAATGAAATGTTGCCCGATCCTGCACCATCCTTATAATTCTTGGCATGTTTGAGCTTATGGTTGCAACTACTGTGTTAATCCATGTTGTTGAGGCTTTCACTCTTTGTCATTGACCCTCTTCTTGGCTAAACAAACATTCTAGTGATTGGTCGGATGACTTGTCCAAGGTATGCAAGATGAAGTCTCCCTATCCTTACTTCTCTAGAGTATTTTGGCTGTACTTCATGACCCAATAATAATATGTGTAAAATTTACAACCGGAATTCTTCATATACTAAAGTATGCTTCTTGTTGTTGTTATGTGCCGTGGAGTCGGTTCCGACTCACAGCGACCCTGTACAGGGTTTCCAAGGCCATAAATCTTTAAGGGAGCAGAAAGCCTAATTTTTCTCCCGTGGAACAGCTGGTAGTTTTGAACTGCTGACCTTGCGGTTTGCAGCCTGATTCGTAACCACTACGCTACCAGACTATATTAAAATTACTTTGAGATTTGTATTTTTTAAATGCTTTAATTTTTTTTCTTCTAAGACCCTTTTCCCCACAAATAAACAGGAATCTATTACTAAGAAATGGTCACCTAGTAAAGCATGAATTTGTGTTTAGAGACAGTGAGTTTAGACTTTGAAACTAGCTTACATTTTTCACTGTTATCAGTGTGCTTCATGTGCTGAAAGAGGGGTAGCATATGGCCCTATTAATACTGCATGTGATGGAGTTCTTAAGAAATACTACTCACATTTTCTCATGCATGTGATATAGAAGAATATACATGATGAAAAAAAGAAGAAATAAATTGGAGTCACTAGATCTTCATGTGCAGAAACACAGAATATTTGCCCTTGAAATGGTCACAGAATAATGGAAAAAGCATACAGTCAGCATCCATCGAGGTGCAGAATAATAAATGAAATTATGATGACAGTATGCAGAGTATATAATGATAGCATAGAGGAAGGGCATCTAAAAGGGTGACACAGTAGTAACAGTGGGCAGGAAAATCTTCCTAGCAAAGGTGACATTTGAGCTGAGTCTTCAAGACATTTGTGAGGCAGGTGATAGGAAAAGGGATTCTCAAGGAACAGGAACAGGGCACTCAAAGGTCAGCATGATACTGTGGAATAACTCTGAGTAATTCCGTTTGACTTCCACTTAGGATTCATGGAAGAAAGAACAAGAGTGACTAAGTGGACCAGTACCAGTGCTAAAAGGACTCAGTTCATCCTTGGACCCTTATACCCACATGATTACTGTGAAAATCAAATCAAATATTTTTCTAGGGAAGGGATCTTTAGTTATTATCAAACTCAAAGGAGCCCATCACCTGTAAAACAATTAAAAATTCCTGTCCTAGACCAAGCAACTAGAGATTTTGTCTTCTAGGGAGAATAGTTTATAGAGAATTGGGAATATCAAAACACGAAAAATCTTGCTGCCTGTATGTAAAATCCTAAAAAGTCAATACTTTCTAGACTAGACCAACAGGTTATATACTGTAAAAAAAAAAAAAAAAAAAAAAATGACGTTTTTTTCCTTACTCTTGTTAATATTGCTAGATTTTTTTCTGTGATTGGATTATAACATGGCAATCAAAAACTCAGAACACTGCAATGCAGTCTACAGAGAAAGGGCTTCAAAAGTTCATGGAAAAATGGAAGGGAAAGATAGTCCCAGCAATGTATGGGAAACAGAAAATATCAGAGTATTTCCAACAGCTTATTTTCCTAGCCTATAATAATTTATCCAAATTATCTACACTCAAGTGTAGTTCAAGAAAGTTCTTTATTTGGAGGTTATAAAACTATAAATTTATTTATTTATTTATTTTAATAAGCCTACTGGTGATTCTCTGGATCTAATCTTTAGCTGACTGGAAGCAGGGGATCTAAAGATCTACCACCTATTAAATTTCTTCCATCTAGTTTTATAACCTACTGGCCAACTAAGCCAAGAGTGTTATAACAATTATCATTCAATATATCAGGTGTGGGGAATGTCCAGCTATCAGGCTGTATAAAGCCCTCGAAATCATTTGGTCTGGCCCTGCCAAGGAAATCTCAGTTCCAGTCATCACATTTGTAATGTTGTTAGGGGTGAGCTAGGGGGTGAGTTAATATAGAAGGATAATTTTCAAGTTCATAATTTTGTATGGCCCGCGAATGACGTTATAAATTTTGGCAGACCAAAAGTTTCCCCACCCATCCTCTAGAAAATCACACATTTATTGTTTCTGTATTTTATTAAATATCATTCTTACAAGTTAAATATAGTTTTTGTCTAGAGATGTTTAACTCTTCAGGACCTTAAATGGTCTCCTGTTTAGAGAATGCCAAAATTTTATTTTAAAATAATAGCTATCACAACCCAGAATGTTTTAGAAGGACATGGAGAGTTTCATTAAAAAAGACTAGTGGGTGTATTTATCCTTCCTCAGATTTTCCTTCCGAAAATGTAATTGAATAATATTTTTTAAAGTATAGTATACATTATACTTTGACCTGATTTCTACTCTTGTTTTACAAAATTCCATTTTCTCAAAATAGAGATATCAATGGTTGCTCTATTAAGTTTTGGCAGTTATGTCTTTTTAACTCTATTGCATTATTTAGATGTTATGGATGACTTTTATGATCTCTTAAAAATATTTTTTTATTATTTTGTCATTTCAACATTTTTTACGTATGCAATTCAGTGACATTCATTACTTTCACAGTGTTGTATAACTATTACCACTAATTTTTCCAAAATTTCCAATCACCCTGAACAGAAACTCAGTGTTCCCTCTTCCTCTCAGCTTTGGTAACTACTAATAGACTTTGGTCTCTATACATTTGCTTATTGTAGACTTCTGTGAGTTTTTCTTTTTGCCTAAAAACGATCAAGAACATGCCATTTTTTAAATTGGCGTGGCTCAAACACACACACACACACACACACACACACCCACACCAACCTATATCCATTTTATCCTAAGGTCATAGCTACACGAAAGCCCATCCTTTCCCCCCCCTAAAATTATTTCATCTTTAAAATGCCTTTCTTCCTCTTCAAATGTTCTCAACTTCTTCTTTCTTAAGAGACCCTTTACTAATGTTACACAGAATAACGATGCTGAGCGTTCTGAGGACCCACAGTCTACATGCATTGGAAATCTACAGACATTGGAAATCTCACATAAAAACAAGGAGCAAAGGTTATCAGACTGTTTTGATTTTGTAAATTGACTTCTAATTTTATGTTTTGTCTGAAAATTTCTTCCAGCTATGATGGAACCGAACCATTGGAAACAAATCTCTCATTGATTTTTTTCTATCAGGAACTCATGTTTTTTCTTGATGAATCCACTATTCCTAACAGAATTCATGATTTATTAAGACAAGATACCCTAAGCAGCATATTTATGCTGCTAATATCATGCATGAAACAACCCAATAGCAGAGAGTCGTTAAGCAGCATAAGTCATATCTATAGGTATTAAAGTACGTACATTTACCATAGACAATTTTTAGAAATACATTGTCAGGTTAATTTTAATCTTCTATCTCCTTTGAATGATAATAATTCCTTATTTTTATCTCCTTTGAATGATAAGAATTCCTTCTAATTTCATTTCAAACAATATGAAATACATATATTTTAAATAATAATGTTGTTTTTAGGTGCCATTGAGCTGGTTCCAACTCAAGACAACCCTGTTTAGGGTTTACAAGGCTATATTTAAGTCTTTACAGGAGCAGAAAACCTCATCTTTTTTCACAGAGCAATTGGCAGATTTGAACTCCTGGCCTTGTGGTTTGCAGTCCAGTGTGTATCCCAAGTGATCCATTTTAAATGATAGAGCTATACTATTTCTCTAGGAATGTGAGGTTAACGTAGACTTTTCTACGTTGTGAAGTGGAAAGATAAATCAAAGTTCAAATCAGCTATTAACTTAATGGCTCCATAGCCTCATTGCTTACCACCCTTAACACAGCAATAAGAAAAATCATTAAACTGTATATAAAGGATCCCTATCTTTTTTTCAAATTCATAACTTCATTAATTTATCCAATAGATGCCTATTGACTGCTTGCCACTTCCCAGAAACTGTGCTAGCTGCTACTTTTATAAAATGGTAAACAATATAAACTGATTTTACCCATGTGCTTTGTTGCCTTTGCTCCTAATGGACAAAACAAATATAACAACAACAACAACAAATTAAATAGTTTTACTAGAATATTCTTGTTATTCAGAGAAGGGGAGAGTAGCTCTTAAGGGAAACAAGAACTTTTTAAAGCACTTTGAATACTTACTCATCTTCTCACACACTTAAGGCATACATTGAGTGTTTTAAGGAAAGGTCAAAGAAAGTAAGACTTTGGTTAACTGGAATAATCCAGAAAAGAATAATTCTGCTTAATTGAAATCTGAGGATCAACTAAATCAAATTGAAATTTATTTCTGTAATTATACTGTCCTCTAAAACCTGTTAGCATAGTTCTTTTTCTTAATAAATATTGTTGGATGGTTGTTGAGGATCTTGACGAAAATGATCTAAGCCTACACTTCTTTCTCCCTCCCCATCACCACCACCAAAAAATACTAGTTCTCATTGTGTACATTTGTGAAATTATGCATTCAATATATTTTGTTGCTGTTGTTGGTAGGTGCCATTGAGTTGATTCCAACTCACAGAGACCTTATGCATAACATAATGAAACATTGCCTATTCCTGCATCAGCCTCAGGGGTATGTAAGAGGTGTAGGATATCAGAGTGAATTAGGAGTGATACCAGTATAAACATTGGGGGTTTTGGGATATGCAATAAATTTCAATTCTTTATTGTACTTTGTTTTTCATGATTTACTTCTTTTTCTGTACACAGACCTTATATAAAGTAGAATGATGATAATTAACTAAGTCTAAAAATTAATGAAAAAAGTAACTATAGACTGAATTGTGCTCTGAACAAAGTTTCTTTACTACATACATCCCTACCTCTGGTTTTTCTATGTCCTTTTAGTGAGAATTGGTTGTCATCTGCCTCCATTATTGGGACTGCATAGGATAAAATAAAACCAAGCCCATGGCCATAGAATCATAACAATCCTACATAAGATTTCTGATACTACAAAGTTTTACAGGAGCAGACAGCCTCTCATCTTTCTCCCAAGGAGCAATTGGTGACTTTGAACCACTGGCCTTGTTGTTAGCAGCCCAAAGCTTTCCCACAGTGCCACCAGTTCTATTACCTCATTTTAGGCCAAATTGCTTCCCATCCACTTCCATCAATGGGGCTGCCTGGGATAGGTGCACAATGCTTAAAGTTGTCTTGTATGTTGTGCAACCAGCTGGATGTTACCTGCACAAAGGCATCCAGCCTTGGTAGTGAAT
This sequence comes from Chrysochloris asiatica, assembly GCF_000296735.1. Lineage (NCBI taxonomy): Eukaryota > Metazoa > Chordata > Mammalia > Afrosoricida > Chrysochloridae > Chrysochloris > Chrysochloris asiatica. The sequence continues at coordinate 59,025 of NW_006408732.1, forward strand.
TGGAGCTGAAAACTAGACCCTGCTCCAGTTGCTCCCAAGCCATGTACTCTTGTGCACTACCACTTTTGATTCTTTATTCTTTAAGCCCCATATGGGTACACTGGAAGTTCAGTGGTTGTATTCTCTCCTTCAATATGTAAGAACTAGGTTTGATGTCAGCCAATGCACCCACCTCATATACAGCCACCATCACCTGCCAGTGGAGAATTGTTGGGTTGAAAGGAGTCCTGGTGTTGCACCGTGCTTAACGCGCCAGACTGCAAAGTAGTTTGAACTGCAAGGTCGGCAGTTCAAGCTCACCAGCTGCTCCTCAGAAACTCTATACAGAATTGCTATGGATTGAGTTGCTATGGGTTGGAACCGACTCTATGGCACTTAACAACAACAACAACAATGATGCCATGAAAGGAGCCCTGGTAATGTGTTGGACTGCTAACTGCAAGGTTAGCAGTTGGAGTCCACCAAGTGTTCTGTAGGAGAGAGATGCGACTTTCTGTTCCCATAAAGTTGTCCAACCTCAGAAACCCCATACAGGGTCGCTGTGAGTGGGAATTAACTCCACAGAACACCATCACCATCACCACCATCACCATGATGCCATACACTGCTAGAAGAAATCGGTCTTATACAATCAGAATGCTCCTTAGAAGTGAGGAAGGCAACACTTTATGTCTCATACTTTGGTCATGTTAACCAGACCCTAGACAAGAATATCATGCATGGTAATGTGGAGGGTCAGTGAGAACGAGTAAGACCCTCAGTTAGCTGGATTTATAGTGACAGCAACAACAGGTTCAAATATGACAATTGTGAAGATGGTACTGAACTAGGTATTGCTTCGTTCTGTTGAGCCAAGAGTCACAGTGAGTCAGAGACAACTCAATGGCACCTAACAACAACAACATGATGCTCAACAGATTTCAGCAGAGTTTATAGACTAAGATGGACTAGGAAGAGAGACTTAGTGATCTTTGCTAAATCAGCCGGTGAAAATTTTATGGAGCTTGATGGTTCTATTGACAACAACAGGACCAGGCAGTATTTCACTCCATTATGTATGGTGTTGCCATAAGTCAGAGGCTGATTTGTTGGCTACAATGACAGCACCATGGGCTAACTATAGTCATATACTGCTCTCTCTAGAGCATGGCCACATTTCTTGCTGCTTGGCCCTGAACATTTGTTCATTCTATATTACTCCTAATAATCAAACAAGAAAATACATACACTGGTATTTAATAATAAACCAACCTGACATAATATAGTGATGGATCCTAAACATAGGGCATTGTTCTTCCTATCAAATTCAAGAATTGCCTTAAAATTACTCAGGAACCTATTCAAAATACAGATGCCAGGCCCTATTTCCAGAGACCATGTTCCAGTAAGTTTGATTCGAGACCCTGCAACAGCATCCCTGACCAGAATTCCATGCATTTTGATGCAGGTGAGGTGAGGAGAAATACCATGTAAGATAGGAGTTGTCTTTCTGATGCTTTTAAAACTATAAAGCTGAACTTCAGTGGGCTTCTATGCACCAGGTGTTTTGCATATGTTATTTATTCCACTCTCACAATAGATTTATGAATATTATTATCTGGTTAAGGGGATCATGATAACTCAGTGGTAGAATTTTTGTTTTCCATATGTGATACCTTAGTTAAATTTCCATCCTAATCACCTCATGCACAATCATCATTCATGTATTAGTGAAGGCTTGTGTCTTGCTATCATGCTGGATAGATTTCGATAGATCTTCCAGACTATGATTAAAAAGAAAGGTCTTGTGGTCTACTTTTGAAAACTCTATGGGTTTCAATTGTCCAATCCACAACTGACTATGGGCATGATGCTGGACTAGGCAGTATTTAGTTCCATGGTACATGGGGTCTCCATGAATCAAGGTCCAAACTGGATGGCAGTTAACAGTATTCTGATTTTTTAGTCAGAGAAGTTAGAAAAGAAAAGAAAAAAAAAAAAAAAAGATTCTTCTAAAACCCCATACTTATCAAGTACCAGGGCAGACCACAAGTTAAATCTCATGTTTTCTAATTCCTACATTAAAGCTCATGGAAGCAGCAGTCAATAAATCAAATGACATATTGTATTGAGCAAATCTTCTCAAATACTTGTTTAAAGTGTTAAAGAGCAAAGACGTCTCTTTGAGGACAAAGGTACCTGATTCAGTCAGGGTGTTTTTAATCACTTCATAAGAATATCCTAGAGTGGTATTATAGGATAAGAACTGGGTTGTTAAGTGAAAGGTTAGTGGTTCAAACCTACCAGCTGCTCCTTGGAAATCTTACACAGGTTCACTATGAGTTGAAACCAACTGGATGACTGTTAACAATAATAACATATGCATATGGAAGTTAGACAATTACTAAGAAAACTCGTAAAGATTTGATGCATTTGAATTATGGTATTGGCTAAGAACACTGAAAGCACCATGGACTGATAAGAACAAACTAATCTACCTTGGAGGACATACAGCCAGGATGGTCCTTAGAAGTGAGGAAGCTGAAAGTTTGTCTCACCTGTTTTGCACATGTTACCTGAAGGGATGAGTGCCTGAAAAATGCATCATGCTTAATAAAGTAGGGGGTTAGTCAGAAAGGAAGACCCCCAATGAGATGAACTAGCATAGTGACAACAGCAATGAGCTTAAACAAAACAACTGTGAGAATGGCACAGAAACAGACAGTTTTGTTGTGCACAGAGTCACTATGTATGGGACCCAATTCAATGGCCCCAAACAACAGAATAAAGCTATATGCATTTCACCATCTAAATCTGGGTTATTTCCTAGGCTTTTTAAAAATATAGTTTTACTAGCCCTGAAGCTGCTCTGTGTTAAAAGATTAATGAAAAAGTATTGCCACTTCCTAAACCATAAGAGAGATATAACACCATCTCTGTCTTTAAGCCAAGATGGATCTCTGAAGCCACAAGTCAACACATCACAACAACATTTCCTCGGTAAAATAGGTTCTTTGTCCAGATTTACGAAGTTAAGGGAAGAAATCACATTTACTGAAAAGATAAGAGCCCTGAATACTTACTTACTTACATACATTTATTTATTTAGCCTGAATTACCAGACATTCATTTTCTATGGAAATTAAAAGTCCTTAGAGGGCAAGGGAAGTTCTATTTGAATGCCTTTATGTCTTGACTGGCAGAGTGAAGTGCTTAATGTTATTTTTTGATGATGATGATAACTATTGCTCAAGTCTCCATTTCTCCTTTCAGTAAACATGCCCAACTTTAGGGGCTGCTTACTCCTGCTTACTCTGCCCCCAGCTCAGGAAGTTCATTTCAGACTCTCAATGCAGGCAAGCCAGCTGGCATCCTCTGAAATCAGGAAAGGAGGACGTTCTAGTCCTTGCTTATGGCTGATCAAGCACACATTCCATGCCTGTTTCATAAACTCTACAATTAGCTTTCTTTCCAAACATGATCCCTTAAAACCCTGAGAAACAAAAATAAGTCCATCACATCCTTCTCCCTGGATCTCTAAAATAGCTAAAGTGTTTTTCTCCATGCTATCTTGCATATTTTTTGGAAAGATTGAAGAATACATAACCCTTTATTAGGATTTACAGTTTAAAAGGGGAAATAAAATGCAATATAGAACTCCAAAAGAACAGTAATTATGATCTTAAGGAATTCTTGCCAACTTAAGAGTTTGAGCCTGTAATGTTGCTTTCAACTTCAAATTCACTGGGAAAAGGAAAACCCTGGAGATGAGAGGCTAACAAAAAGTTTGGCTTCAGAAGAAATAAAGGTTAATGATAAATAGGATTGAGTGTTGCTCTAAATATCTGAGGACTCACAGCTGCCTTCCTCCCAAACCAAAAAAACCTTCTAACAAACAGGAAATTGAGGAAGACTATTTTAGAAAAATTAAGTGCTGAATACTCTCTAGACACTACCCTGTTTTCCATGCACTATTTCACTTAAAATTCTCAACTATCCCAATAGATTATTACATTCAGTGTCTTCCTTTTACAAGTGAGAAATCCGAGGAACAAATTCTTTAAGTAAAATCATACAGCTAACAAGGCATGGATCTAACTGAGCTGTTACCCACCACCACCATCATCACCATCACAACCACAAACAAATAACAATAACAAAAACCCACAGTTGCCCTCAAGTCAAGTCAATTCCAACTCCTGGTGACCCCATGTGTTTCAGAGTAGAACTATATTCCATAGGATTTTTCAGTGACTAATAAATAAGGAGCTCTTGTAGTATGTTGTTGTTGCTGTTGTGTGCCGTGGAGTAGGTTCCAACTCATAGAGACCCTGTACAGGGTTTCCGAGGCTATAGATCTTTATGGGAGCAGAAAGCCTCATCTTTCTCCCGCGGAACAGCTGGTAGTTTCGAACTGCTGACCCTCAGGTTCACAGCCCAATTCATAACCACTACGCTACCAAAGCTCCTTCTGGTAGTAGAGTCGGAACCGACTCCACGGTACTTAACAACAACAACACCAATTGGACTCCTGATGTGGCACTGTGGGATCAGTACTAGAACGCAACCCAGCCAGTTGGCAGTTCAAACTCGCCAGCTGCTTCTTGGAAATCCTATACAGGGTTGTTATGAGTCAGAAAAGACTCGACACTCAATGGCACTTAACAACAACAAGAATTTTCCCATAAGATAAACACTGAACTGCAAACCTCAAGGTCAATGGTTTGAGCACATCAACCAATCAGCAGGAGAAATATGAGGCTTTCTGTTCCCACAAAGATTTGTTGTTGTTGTTGTTGTTGTTGTCAAGTGCCATCAAGTCGATTCCGACCCATAGCGACCCTGTACAGGGTTTCCAAGGAGTAGCTGGTGAGCTTGAACCACCGACCTTGCAGTTCAAACGGCTTTGCAGTCTGGCGCACTAACCCACAGCGCCACACCAGATTTACAGCCTCAGAAACCCTGTACAGGCTCACAGTCAGTCAGACTGACTTGATGGCACTTACCAACAACAACAATTTTTCAGAAGTCGATCACGAGATCTTTCTTTCAAAGTGCCTCGGAGTGTACTTGAACCTCTTTTGAGTAGCAGTGGAACTCACTAACCATTGGCACCACACAGGGACTCCCTAAGCCACCACACTCAATGTCATTTGCTCTTACATCTGGATCCACCTCAGAAAAATAAAGACTCTCTATGGGACTTTCAACCTAAAAAGGCCTGTTCGGTTTGGAGGTTGGGAGGAGGATGGAACAGGAACAGACTGGCAGAGAAATGAAGCTCAGTTTAGGAATTAGTTAAGAAAGAATAAAGGCTGTAGCATTGACACTGTCTAACCTTTATGGTTCCTTAGAAAGCAGTCATTTACTCCTACTCAGTATGATGATTCCCATACACTTTCATCCTTTGGGGAAATGCTGAAAACACCAGAATGATAGGAATTTAGCTAATTGTCTTTCTAATGTATACTAGTCAAGTGTCACCATAAGTTGGAACTGACTCAATGACACTTGACAACAATAGCAGTTTCAAGGAGTGGTACAAGGAACTCTGGTAGTGTAGTCATTACAAATTGGGCTGCGAACCTTAAGGTCAGCAGTTTGAAACTACTAGCTGTTTTGCGGGAGAAAGATGAGGCTTTCTGTTCCCATAAAGACTTACAGCCTCAGAAACCCTGTACAGGGTCACTATGAGTCAGAACCGACTTGACTTCACTTAAGAACAACAGGTAGAAGATGGGCTTGAATGAGTGTAGGGAGTAAGACGTGTAGAGAGATGGAGTTCAAATAAAACTTCTCTTACTAAATTAAATTAACAATGGTAGCACAAAAATAAAACCAGCATAAACTTTGCCTAAATCTAACCATTCTGGACAGATATTTGTTTGTCATATTTGTGTCCACTGACCACAGGGTATTTATCAGGTGATCTTCTGTGGACAAAACAGACTCTTTTTTTCCCTTTTGAAAGTTCTTTATGCAACTTATCATCATATTGAATAAGGAACATTTATAAAACTGTTAAATCCTGTAATGGGCATGGCCTGTCTTATCTAGACTTTAAAATTAAGTACAGGAGAAACACAAGTAGATGCATAAAAAGTGCTGTAAAAGAGAAACAGAGAGTAAGCAACTAGAAAGGAAACGAAAAAGAACTTTGCAAATTTGTAGAAATTTACTACAAATCCAAAATTGCTTATTTATGTAACTATCAAATGTTGTTGTGAAGTGCTGTCGAGTCGGTTCTGACTCATAGCGACCCTGTATAGGATTTCTGAGAAGCAGCTGGTGGGTTTGAATAGTATTACAAATATTCTAAGGACACATCACTGTATTCATTTTTTTAAGTGTTACATAAAAGTGTTATTAGATGATGCAATTTATTCTCACAAAAGAATAGAGTAAAACAATATAATTGGTTCCAAACAAAATTACTATTTTTGCCCAAGCTAACTTTTCCTTGGCAACTAGTATAGCGTTTAAAAGAAATAGTGAAAAGTTTAGCGCTGGATGAATAACTTGTTAACTGTGTGACCTTAGGAAAGTAAGTTAACATGTCTAAGACTCTTTCTTCACCTAATTATCTAATGAAATAATGTTAGTGAAAGAACTTTTAAAGACCTAGTAAGTAATTTATAATATTCTGTTTTTTCCTATAAAAAACAACTTGAAAATCTACAATTATCTATGAATATATTTCAGTACAATTTTGGAATTATTTTCCCCAGAATTGTATCAATACTTTATATGTTTAGTTCACATGTATATAATAGATAAAATCCTAAAGGTAACCTTTATATTAGTAATCAGTAATTTAAAATAACTCATAAAAAACTAAATAGCTCAAAATAGTACTTCTAACTCTTGGAGTATAATGAATTTTTGTTTGACAATTATATAATTTTGTAAAAATCAAACAATAATATTTAAAGTTACAAGAAAAAAATCATGATGTTTAACTAGAAACTAGAAACAAGAAAGAAACCATCTGGGCACAAACTAATCATTGCTAGGATTAATAATCATTTTAAATTCAGTATCCTTAAAATAAACACTTTTTAATTTAATTGTTTTCATTTAGAGAAAAAGTGCTAATAGAAGCTCAGACAAAAGAAAGTGGACTTGGACAATTGGTTTTAAAAGCACCCATATAATTGTAGGGCTTAATTTTTTATCTACAATGCAACTCAAAGTCATCAGAATGACTTTTATATAAAAGAGCTTTGGTGAGTGACAAGAGCAAGACTTGCTTTGTACTGTGTAAAAGTCATTATCCCATGAAATAACTTTAGCCTGCCAAGATGAGAAAGAATAACAGATGCTGTTTTTGCATTATCTGCATTTTTTCAGCCAGTCATCCTTAGACATTTGGGTCAAATTTCTAGAAATTTGTTACTTGCATTTGACAGAGGAATCACGTATCCTAACCTCTTGGTTTGACCCTTCTAATTGGCATCCATTTGTAATACTTCTCTTTCTATGGCAATTATTCCTAAATTGATCCAAGGATAGTCTATTTTTGCACATGCATTGAGTATAAATCAGAGAATAAGGAAATAAACATGATAGTTACTCAAAACCAAAAAATTAGTAAGCGAAAGGTTGTTTCACATGCATTTTATATTTTTAAGCTGTTTAAATTTCAAAGATTCTTTAATTTTTGAAACTTCAAAATAGAATGATGTAAAGTTTGTTTTGTTTTGTTTTCAGATATATTGTTCTCTAGCCTGTGTGTAGTTTTTATTTTAAAAAACAAAATATTAATATTAATTCATATACTACTTTTCTCCAGCAAGGCAGAACTTCACACCTTAAAATAAATAAATGGAAAAAAAATCTAAGAACAATTATTTAATGAGTATTATATTATAACTTTTTAGAATATAATTTCAGAAAATCAAATAGGTAATTTTTTTTTTACAATAGTTGCAGAGGGAGATTAAAGACCTTAACAATGATTTTTCATTTATTTTAATAAACTTAGATTTTATGAAATTATTGACATACATTATATTTGATCATATAAATATAAGTAATATTTATTAGGCATTTAACAGTATACAAAACACCGTTGGAAGTAATTTACTTATTTATTATGTTATTTAATCCTCAAATTACTTATAGAAATAGCTTGAATTCTAATATCGCCTCCAAGAATTTTTAGCGAATTATGCTCAGATGATAAAGAACATTAAAACTGTAAAAAATTTACACTTTAATGAAATTTTCATTGAATTTTCAAAGGCTTTTAAAGTAGTAAGTTCCAATGAATTGTATGCTTATTTAAAATGCCTTATTAAACTTCACCTCTCATATTTCGGAATCATTGTCAGGAGGGACCAATCGCTTGAGAAGGATATCATATTTGGTAAGGTGGAGGGTCAGATAAAAAGAGGAAGACCCCCCAGCAAGATGATTGGCAAAGTGGCAGCATCAATGAGCTCAAGAGCGGCAACAATTGTAAGGTTGGTATAGGACCGGGCAGTGTTTCGTTCTGTTGTACATAGGGTCGCTATGAGTCAGTACCGACTGGATGGCACCACCAACAACAATTTAATTTTCAAGTTTTTATGAATGCATTTTAATTCTCTGCCTGTCTTGATATTCTATTCTCCTTGGTTTTCTGATTTCATTTCTCTACTTGCATTTTACTATATTATTTAATATATCAGTGTGGTGGCTCTGTTGGATAAATATTGGACTTCAAACCACAAGGTAGGCAGTTTGATACCACTAGCTCCTCCATGGGAGAAACATAAGGGTTTCTACCACCACAAAAGTTTATAGCCTCGGAAGCTCTTAACAACAGCATACTGTTGAACACATATCTTGACGTTATTTATTTATTTATTATTAAACTTTTTATTGTGACTTGGATGAAGGCTTACAGAGCAAATCAATTTTTAAAGAAAGAAGTCTTAGTGGTAAAGTGGTTAAAGCACTCAGCAGATAACCAATAGACTGGCTGTTTGAACCCACCAGCCACTATTTGGGAGAAGTATGATGCAGTCTGCTTCTGTAAAGATGAAAAGCTGTTGAAACCCTATATGGCAGTTCTACTCTATCCTATAGGGTCACTGTGAGTCAGAATCACTTCAACACCAGTGAGCTTTTTGTTTTGAAATACACTTTAGAAATTGGAAAAGTAATACTTGCCCAATGCACTTAGTAAGAATCAAAGCGTATGTACAAGGATTAAAGGGCTAAAATTGCCTATTTGATGATTTAAGGTGACGAAATCTAGTACACTACAGAAAAAAGCATAAATGTCTTTGAAGTGATAAATACAAATACAAATAAAGACAATTTGTGACTAGGAAAACAAAGGAACATATTCTATTATCTTTAAGATATTTGAATACTTCAAGATACTGGCATTTTCTTAGACAAATATAAAAATTTATAGTTTATGAATTAAATTAAATGTGAAAGTGTTCTTAAGATTTTAAAAGTATAAAATTTACCTTCATAGTTTAAAGAAGTGATTTTAAAAAACACATTCTTATGTTTTAAGTGGAAGTTTACATAGAAAATTAGGTTCCCACTTAATAATTTTTACTTGTTCCATGACACTAGTTGTGTTCTCCATAATGTGTCAATATTCTCATTGTTTCCATCTTTCTGTTCTGTTTCCATTAACCTACCTTCCCTGTCCCTCCTTAGCTTCTCCTCTTTGTCTTAAGATAAATGCTGACCAATGGATCTCACAGAGTTGAAAAGTATTATTTTTCATTGAATAAACAAACAGGATGAGAATTCATCAATTGATTCAAATGAAAGCTCTGTGTGGAAGACTGGAGTCCTCTCATTATTGAGTTCTTCCTCCCATAGTTGCTAATATAAAAATATGTTGTCTTATGTAAGTATAGTTTTTTATATCATTAATAACTTATAAGGATTCAATAAGAACTTTATTAAACACCAAACCAAAATTCAAACTCACTGCTGTCAAGTCAATTCTAACTTTTAGCAACCGCATGGTACAGAGTAAAGCTGCCCCTATAGTGTTTCCAGGCTGTATGTAAATCTATACAGAAATTAACCACCACATCTTTCTCCATGGTGTGGCTGGTGGGTCCATTCAGCAATCTTTTGGTTAGCAGCTGAGTGCTTTAACCACTGAGCAACCAGGATTGCATGCTAACACATATGATAAAATTACCATAAACATGTAAATTTTAAATATTATTGAATGTATTATTTCACAATATTTACTCTTTAATTGGACCATTTTTAAGAAACAATGATAATTATTTTCAAATAGACTTGCCCTTGAAATTTGTGTAAATTTCAAAGTATCTTTACATGCAAATAAAATACTTGCATGATTACTTGCAAAATCACATGCAATTGTATCGGTTCAATATACATAATGTGCTTAATTTTGTTGTTTTTGTTGTTATTCTCTAGACAACAAGTCTGTTGTGTCTACCAGTTTTGAAAATCACTTCATTCTGTTTTAAAAAATGTAAAATCTCTATAACATCGTTAACAAATATAAAGCAGTTCTACTTACACTTGCATGGAGTTTTCCTTTTTTTGACATCGCTAAAAATTTGTTGCTGAAAACTCCTCGTATTCCTACAATCCCCTGAGACACAGCAAATATTTCCAAAATACCTAGGATGACAGAAATCCCAAAATAAAACACAGAACCTTCTGAATACATCTTTTGTGAAGATTTCAATTTCTACATAGATCCTTTCCATTCTTTATCACTATGAATTTTTACCTCAGTATATAAATCTTTGGTTTTCATTATATTCATTTTTTGTTGTTGTTCAGGAAAGTCATTCAAATTAGTGTTTCAGTGTTCATTTTAAATTATTGCTTTCTAGATTCAAAGATTTGATTCTTCATCAATAACTCTGATTTTTTCTTAGAAATGATATACTAGTTTTAGTAAAAAGTGTTTGACAATGTAACCTTTTTCAAGTTCTAAAGAAATTCAAAAGATAATTTCTGTGCATGTTTTTCAAAAAAATTCTCCTCTATTCTTTTCATATCAGATATAATATACTACTTTTCATATCAAATCTTGAAAATTCTGTACTCAAGACTAGAATTATTGCCAGTCTTGGAAATAGTATATTGTTACATACAAAAATGTCCCTCTTCTCAAATCATCACTACTATAAAAATACAAATAAATACCACAAATGAATTAGTGAGTGGTTAATTTAAAGATTACATTTAAAAGATACTGAAAGCATTATAAATGATTTGGGATTATTGGCTCAATGAAGTGTTTAATGGATTATGGCTTGGAACATCTTACTTTTGAATGACTTTCCTGAACAAAATTTTAATGAGGTATTTTATTACATTATCATTTATATTTTATATGTAAATTAAATTTGAAATTCCATATCCGCTAAATCAAGAGAATCACACACCATAGTTCATAGAGTATTTTAAGAAGTTGAAACTAAAATCTACATTTAATTGGAAGGCAGGCAGGCAAGCAGGAAAGAAGGCAGGAAGGCAGAAGGGAAAAAATCTCAATATTTCAACCAATACTATGCCGGACTCCAAATTTCAAGGTCAGTGGTTCAAAGCCACCAGCTGTTCCCTGGAAGCCTTATACGGAATCCCTATAAGTGTGAAGTGACTTGACTTGAAGATACTTAACAAAAACCTACCATGCTGAGCATAAGTATACTAATTATGGCATGACAATAGGACTCAGCTGAATAAAAAAAAAATTCATGAAATTTTCTTGAAGAAAATCAAACTTCCCATGAAATATTTGGGGTACTTATAAAATTGTTCAGTTTATAAAAACAATTAGTATATTCTATAGACATATGTTATATAAATATTTGTTGTTAAATGTCGTCGAGTCGGTTCCGACCCATAGCGACCCTGAACAGGATTCCCGAGGCTGTAAATCTTTACAGGAGCAGAAAGTCTCCTCTTTCTCCCACGGAGCAGCTGGTACTTTCGAACTGCTGACCTTGGGTTCGCAGCCCGATTCGTAACCACTACGCTACCAGAGCTCCTTTATATAAATACAAGAATATTTAAATTGAGTATTTATATTGTATAATTTGTAACAATATTGATGAGGATTTATTCAATTAATAAAATAAATAGGACGTTGATGGGGTAAAGGTGAAAGGGGAAGAACTTGTTTTTTGTTATAAATGTTCTTAACCTGAAATTAATAAAACACATTTCAAGGAAACTGCAACTGTCAATTTATTCACAGGAAGGATCAATCACTGGAGAAGGATATCATGTTTGGTAAGGCAGAGGGTCAGAGAAAAAGAGGAAGACTCCCAGAGAGATGGATTGGCAAAGTGGCAGCATCAATGGGCTCAAGCATGGCAACAATTGTGAGATTGTCCCAGGATCTGGCAGTGTTCAGTTCTGTTGTGCATAGGGTCACTTTGGGTTGGTACTGACTCGATGGCACCTAACAACAACATTATTTTGAAAATATAAAAAATGAAATAAAAAAAAATGAAAATTTGTTCTTAAAAAGGGAGCTATTTTTGCCTTTAAGGAAGAAACAAATGAAACCAAGTGTCCCATGAATCCATTTTCTTCAAATTGTACTCAAAATGCTATTTACAACAGATTTTGCTTTAGAAAAAAAAAATTATCAGACTGAGAAGCAGACGAAAAGGTTTAAAGCAATATTATTTATCAAATAGTAAAGCACAGAATACTTTATAGCGCTAAATGCATTACACAGATGTAATGTAACATGTTATAATATTATTACTAATGTATTACTAGACCATGTGATGCAAAGTTTTATTTATTTCCATCAAAATTGCATAGCAATAATGGTTTCAGGTATTTTGAAAGTGAGAGAATATGATTGTGAATAGTTTGTGTGTTTAATTTTTTTTTTTAAGTAGAGTAAGAGAAAGGATATGTATAATTACAGATACAAAAGATACAATATAGACTGATAGAAGGTGATACTTAGTTTTAAGTTTACCCCAATTCATGGTTCTAGATTACTAGAATTTTAATAGTCCATTTTCAAAAAAAATATTTAGCTTTGTGATTGCAAATTCATAATGCATTAGTGTAAAACTACATGGTAGAATAAAAGGTAAAATTCTCATTATGTATGTGTTTTCAGGCTGACATTTCAATCATAGAGGTAAAAGGACTACATAATTTTGGTTAATGCAAATGCTACATATTTATTAACATGAAAATTAAATACTATCATTTTCTATTTTTAAGAACTATCTATTTTTACTCATTTAATTTGTATGGTCATACTATGTTCTTCTGTGTGGGTATGTTATAGAATTGTAATGTAATGAGTTTTAACTATAGGAAATGATTAAATAATATATGTGAAAATGCCATTATTAGATACTATAAGGCATTTCTTCAAGTAAGCTACAGTATAAAATGATGTAGAATTAAAAATTTATAATTTAAAGGACATTGTATTAACTGAGAGCTAAAAAACAAAAAAACAAACAACAAAAAAAAAACTTTCATGTGTCTTAATTTATTTGATAATTAAGAACACAGAGGGCAACGAAGCCCTATAGGTATCAAAGAATCATTTTTGTCGCAATATTGAGAACACCATGAAGATCACAATTTTCAAAGAAATTTCAACAGTAATTTCATGATGTTTTTTTATCTACAGTATTGAAGAAGAGTCTATAATTCCTTCTAATTCAGTGCCTTGACTACTCCCAAGAGATCACAAATCTAGTAATGTTAGGAGAGAATTCTACATAATATTTAAGCCCATCTGCATTAAATCACACATAAATAAGTTTCCAGAAACATTTCTCTAAAACAAATTTTAAAAAATCAGTAATTATCCAAATTCTATTGTTAGGAGTCAAAAACTTCAATAGACTCAAACATATCAGAGATCACAACAATGGCTCAGGACTAGGCAATTTAGCATTCATTTATATGTAAGGAGCCTGAACTCATTAGCTAACAACTAACAATATCATCATTTGGAAGTCGATATTTGATGGAATTTATAATTCACCATATGGATGTCAATAAGATAAATGGGGAAAGACAAATAGTCTCACAAATCATAGATATTCAATGAATATTTGCTACATTGAGTTATTTTCTTTGACCCTCTAACTCCCTTTTTTCTCTTTCAGGACATTCTATGTGCTGACATTTGTAACATTTGTAACACAAGTCTAACTACTCTCTTGCTATTAGCAACAATTGTTTTTCCTTGGTGTCCACATTTAAGAAGTTCCAAAGACGAGAGAAATACCAACAGTTGGAATTATCTTCTTTTGGAATTTCAGGGTAACTGCCTAGATTGAAGGAGGCTTTATAAAGTAAGAATTTTGTGGTATCTTTTGGATTATACACACACAGTTTAATCCCCTTACAAGCATAGTAATTCTGAAGTAAGTTTATTTCTATAAGAAAGTATGTATCTAAATCATTTTGCCTAAATTCTTTCTAGATATTTTTACTATGATCGGATTCTGTTGGTGGTGGTTGATACAATTATGTAAATATCTCTTTTCTTCTATTTCTTAATGAACAAGATATATTTAAAATAAACATATTTAATGCACTCAGAGGCTTAGAACAGACCATCTAAAAATCTCCAAAGAAAAATTATTTGAAATTTTAGTTGCTTTACTTGCATTTACAAAATAATAGATAACTTGCAGGGAAATATGATATATGAGTCTTGTGATATCTCAGTTAACAGTCTTCTTTGATCATCTTTATATCATAGTAATTTTCCACCTGTTTTTAAATTTAGCATACATAGATTCCGATTCACCTAGACTCAATGGACCATCTAAAGGTTGACTTTACATGACACCAAAATAAATAGTAAATTCAGATTATTTTTCAAATCACTATAATTGAGAGTTCAATGTAGAGTGTGGGGATCATAGAAAATGATGGATAAACAGTGTAAAGAATGCAAATTCCAGAACACATCATTATGCTTGGCAGGATCTGTACATAGACCAAGAGGCAGTAGTTCAAACAGAACAAGAGGTACTATAAGATTTAAAATCAGGAAAAGTGTAAGTAAGGGTTGCATCTATTCGTATATTTTTCCATCTGTATTCTGACCAAAAATTGAAAAGCTGGGTCATACGAAGAAGACTGTGGCATCAGGGCTGGAGGAAGACTCACAAACTACCTAATATATGCAGATAGCATAACCTAGCTTGCTGAAAGCAGAGAGGGCCTGGTGGTGATGGTGATGTGCCATGGAGTAGGTTCCGACTCATGGCAACCAACCCTGCATAGGGTTTCCAAGGCTGCAAAATTTTACAAAAGCAGAAAGCCTCATCTTTCTCCCGTGAAACAACTGATAGTTTCCAACTGCCGACCTTGAGGGTAGCAGCCTGACTCGTAATCACTATGCTACCAGAGCTCCTTGAAGTACTTATAAATGAAAATGAAAGACTATGGCTCTCAGTATGAATTATACTTCAACATAAGAAAACAAGGAAGCACAGTGACTCCATACACTAAGCACTGAACAGCGAACCACAAAGTCTGTAGTTCAAACTTGCCAACCACTTAGTGGAAGAAAAATGAGGCTTTCTGCTCCTGCAAAACATTTTGGGCAAATATACTGCAAAAGATCTCTGTAATGTGTTAAAAAGCAAAGATTTCATTTTAAGGACTAAAGGATGCCTGACCCAAGCCATGGTATTTTCAGTTGCCTCATATGCATGTGATGGAGCCCTACTAGCCTAGTAGTGGATTATGCACATGGCAAGGTCGGCAGTTCAAATCCAGCAGTCACTCCTCAGGAGAAAGATGAAGCTTTCTGCTCCTGTAAAGGTTTGTTGTTGTTGTTGTTATGTGCCATGGAGTCGGAACCGACTCATAGCGACCCTGTATAGGATTTCTGAGAAGCAGCTGGTGGGTTTGAATAGTATTACAAATATTCTAAGGACACATCACTGTATTCATTTTTTTAAGTGTTACATAAAAGTGTTATTAGATGATGCAATTTATTCTCACAAAAGAATAGAGTAAAACAATATAATTGGTTCCAAACAAAATTACTATTTTTGCCCAAGCTAACTTTTCCTTGGCAACTAGTATAGCGTTTAAAAGAAATAGTGAAAAGTTTAGCGCTGGATGAATAACTTGTTAACTGTGTGACCTTAGGAAAGTAAGTTAACATGTCTAAGACTCTTTCTTCACCTAATTATCTAATGAAATAATGTTAGTGAAAGAACTTTTAAAGACCTAGTAAGTAATTTATAATATTCTGTTTTTTCCTATAAAAAACAACTTGAAAATCTACAATTATCTATGAATATATTTCAGTACAATTTTGGAATTATTTTCCCCAGAATTGTATCAATACTTTATATGTTTAGTTCACATGTATATAATAGATAAAATCCTAAAGGTAACCTTTATATTAGTAATCAGTAATTTAAAATAACTCATAAAAAACTAAATAGCTCAAAATAGTACTTCTAACTCTTGGAGTATAATGAATTTTTGTTTGACAATTATATAATTTTGTAAAAATCAAACAATAATATTTAAAGTTACAAGAAAAAAATCATGATGTTTAACTAGAAACTAGAAACAAGAAAGAAACCATCTGGGCACAAACTAATCATTGCTAGGATTAATAATCATTTTAAATTCAGTATCCTTAAAATAAACACTTTTTAATTTAATTGTTTTCATTTAGAGAAAAAGTGCTAATAGAAGCTCAGACAAAAGAAAGTGGACTTGGACAATTGGTTTTAAAAGCACCCATATAATTGTAGGGCTTAATTTTTTATCTACAATGCAACTCAAAGTCATCAGAATGACTTTTATATAAAAGAGCTTTGGTGAGTGACAAGAGCAAGACTTGCTTTGTACTGTGTAAAAGTCATTATCCCATGAAATAACTTTAGCCTGCCAAGATGAGAAAGAATAACAGATGCTGTTTTTGCATTATCTGCATTTTTTCAGCCAGTCATCCTTAGACATTTGGGTCAAATTTCTAGAAATTTGTTACTTGCATTTGACAGAGGAATCACGTATCCTAACCTCTTGGTTTGACCCTTCTAATTGGCATCCATTTGTAATACTTCTCTTTCTATGGCAATTATTCCTAAATTGATCCAAGGATAGTCTATTTTTGCACATGCATTGAGTATAAATCAGAGAATAAGGAAATAAACATGATAGTTACTCAAAACCAAAAAATTAGTAAGCGAAAGGTTGTTTCACATGCATTTTATATTTTTAAGCTGTTTAAATTTCAAAGATTCTTTAATTTTTGAAACTTCAAAATAGAATGATGTAAAGTTTGTTTTGTTTTGTTTTCAGATATATTGTTCTCTAGCCTGTGTGTAGTTTTTATTTTAAAAAACAAAATATTAATATTAATTCATATACTACTTTTCTCCAGCAAGGCAGAACTTCACACCTTAAAATAAATAAATGGAAAAAAAATCTAAGAACAATTATTTAATGAGTATTATATTATAACTTTTTAGAATATAATTTCAGAAAATCAAATAGGTAATTTTTTTTTTACAATAGTTGCAGAGGGAGATTAAAGACCTTAACAATGATTTTTCATTTATTTTAATAAACTTAGATTTTATGAAATTATTGACATACATTATATTTGATCATATAAATATAAGTAATATTTATTAGGCATTTAACAGTATACAAAACACCGTTGGAAGTAATTTACTTATTTATTATGTTATTTAATCCTCAAATTACTTATAGAAATAGCTTGAATTCTAATATCGCCTCCAAGAATTTTTAGCGAATTATGCTCAGATGATAAAGAACATTAAAACTGTAAAAAATTTACACTTTAATGAAATTTTCATTGAATTTTCAAAGGCTTTTAAAGTAGTAAGTTCCAATGAATTGTATGCTTATTTAAAATGCCTTATTAAACTTCACCTCTCATATTTCGGAATCATTGTCAGGAGGGACCAATCGCTTGAGAAGGATATCATATTTGGTAAGGTGGAGGGTCAGATAAAAAGAGGAAGACCCCCCAGCAAGATGATTGGCAAAGTGGCAGCATCAATGAGCTCAAGAGCGGCAACAATTGTAAGGTTGGTATAGGACCGGGCAGTGTTTCGTTCTGTTGTACATAGGGTCGCTATGAGTCAGTACCGACTGGATGGCACCACCAACAACA
>NW_006408732.1:77233-111807 GCF_000296735.1 Chrysochloris asiatica
TCTGCTCCCGTAAAGATTTACAGCCTCAGAAACCCTGTACAGGGTCGCTATGAGTCGGAACTGACTCCACAGCACATAACAACAACAACCAAAAGAACATGGAGTCCTGTTGTGGCTACATATGATAAGCACTGGACCTTCAGGTCAATTTGAAATACAAGGTCAATGACTCAAACTCACCAGCCACTCCTTGGAAACCCTATACATGATCGCAATGAGTCAGAACTGACTCGATGGCACTTAACCACAACAACCAGAAGAACAAACACATCTGTTTTAGATGAAGTATAGCCAGGATGCTTCTTAGAAGCAAGGATGGCAAGATTTAATCTCATGTACTTTGGACATGTTATCCCTGGAGAAGGGCACCATACTTAGTAAATTAGAGAATCTTTGAAAAAGAGTAAGAGACTCAAAGAGAAGAACTGATACTGTGATTATAACAATGGTCTCAAACGATTGAGAGTAAGGAGTAAGTAATAAAACAGTGGTTTTGCTAAATTCTGTCCTGCAATCTCTAGCATTATTTCTATCACCAAGGCCCTATTTTCAACTACCCATCCTTCCTCACTGTTTCCAATTTAGGCATTCCAATCCCCATTAATTCTCAAAGCATCTTGATTGCATGTTTGATCAATTTCAGACTGAATAAGTTGGTTGCTGTTGTTAAGTGCCATGAAGTCAGTTCCAACTCATAACCACTCTGTATAGGGTTTGCAAAGAGCAGCTGGTAAATTTGAACTGGTGACCTTCAGGTTCAAACCTACCTGTGGTAGACTGCTTATCCTACATTTCCATATCAAGACTCCTGAATAAGTTGGTAAAATTATTTAATTTCATCATCACTTGGTGGCTCTGTCAGATACACACTGGACTGCTAAACCACGGCAGTTCAACCCAACCCACCACTCTGTGGAAATCCTACATAGGACCACTATGAGTTGTAACCAACTCGATGGCACTTAACCATAGCAAGTTCTTTTTTTTTTTTCCTTCAGCTGCTTTAGTAGAAAGACGCATTTTGCTTTGATCAATATAACAAATCTATATGATATAGTATTGGGTACTCCAGACATCCAAATATAGAAAATCATTGTGATGTGGAATATATAAATTAAGCTTTCTTTTGTGAGGAATATCTCCGGAAGGGAAAACAACAACAAAAAATACAAAACTAACATAAATGTAATCAAAATGTTAAAATTAGTGGGGTAGGTTTCTCACATTCAGTGCCTGAATGAATGAAAAAACACAAGACATGTGAAAAACACACAGATACAAAATCTGAAGGGCCACTGTAAACTGAAATGAATTAGTTAAATTAAGGAAGTTTTATCTAGACTTTAGGAAATGCTCCTCTTCTTTCATATATACCTTTCAACCTGAATTTTAAAATAAACTGTACCTTGGAAATGAGATACAGGTCAATTTCTTTTTAGTTAAATGTACCCTTTGCTTATCTGCTCTCACTTTCCTCCCTATACCTTTCTACAACGTCTCCTCTGATAAGGCCTAAATTCCATATTTTTCTTCTTCTTCTTTTTTTTTTTTTGTGTGTGTGTGTGTGACTTATTTACAGAAAATAGAAATGAGCCTTGTTCTCAAAAGACCCTATATACCAAAATCCACCCAAGTCACATCTTTCTAGCCCCTGAGCTTCAACCTGGTGTTTGTGACATATTAACTTTCCTTAGGAACTCAGAGATTATGCTTTTTTGGTGTTGCTTTCCTGGATAAACTTTAAGAAAAAGAGTAGAGAAAGCTTTCCTGTAAGAGAAAGTACAGATTTCTGGAGATGAGCAAGAAGTTCTTATGCCTGGTAGAGGAAATAAGTGAGTGGGACAAATGGACATAATGAAATAGATATAATTCTCATCATCCCTGAAAGCTCATAAAATTCCTCTTCACCCCAATAAATCCTGCCCTTCATCACCGAAAGTTGGGAGTTCAGTGAATCTTAAATCACCAAAGCAAGTCCCTCTACAGGAAGTGCGAGACTGTGTGGAAAGCCCAGGGTCTCATAGGGATGTATGCAGAGGGTCCTCTCTCCTGCTGGGTGCTCTAGATTCACCACCTGCACCTCCACCAGCTGGAGCCTCCCTACCTGAAAGACTAGACAGGGACACGTTGGAAGGATCTAGCTGCCATAACTCCGGGAGGAGTTACGCACAGATTTGCGCACCTCTAATCCCGCTGCGAGGACAGCTGCTTGGCTGCCAAGCCCGCACACCAGCACCGCACACCGAACCTGAGTGAGAAGGAGCCAGTAGTCCTTGAGGTCATAGGTTTGAAACCAAGTAAGTTTGGATACTACCGTGAGCTGTACTAGAGAGTGGTTGGAGGAGTGCATCACTATTTCCTGGAAGCCTTACCTCTATCCAGGGTTATCTCAGCCCCACTGTAGTTCTGCCTGGTGAATTTACTCTTTTGAAAGAGTTATCTGGCCCACTTGAGGAAAAGCCCAGCAGCTTGGCCCCAACCACCAACACCACCCAAATCATCTCCCTGTCTACTACTAAATACAATGAGAGAGAAATCAGAAGAGCTGTCTGATGATCTGGAAACGAAGATGGGGTGGAAGGGAAAAGATGAGAAAACAGGAAAGGAGAGAAAAATACAAATAGGAAGATATGAACAACAACAAAAAAATGTAATTCTTATACAGTTTACACCTGTACTGAATGGAACCTCTGAGATTCTTCAAAAATAAAGAACTTCCTCCAAATTGTCCTTGGGACTAAAGACTGGGCACTCTTTCTAATAGGTGCTGCCATGAATTTAAGATACTAAACATTGCTAAACCCAACTCTGGAATAAATCATTTGAAATGTTTATCACGTCTTCTGTCTAAACGTGTCCAGTTTTTCAGATCACTGTCTTCTTCCAAGCAGATCTCCCCTAGAGTGTATATGTTGTACACTCTATATGTATATGTTGGAGGGAAAGTGTTTGAGGTTTGGTTCTTCTTTAAAAAAAAAAAAAAAAAAATTCATTTATGGAGTAGAGAAGGAATGCACTTTGATGTTTAGTGAAAAATGCCAGCCTGGTTCATTAGCAGAAGGTACACAAAAACCAGAAGAAAAAGGGAAAGGATCTAGATTTTGTTGTAGTTGTTTCCTCCAGGCACCGCTGGAGGTTAGGCTCTGGGACTGGGGCAAGCTGAAAACAAGGTACCTATGTGTGTACTAGTCTCCCGGTAACCTATACCTAAGATTTCGCCATTCTAATGGCCCTTAAGAGTGGTGCGTTTGTGCGTGCCCATATATTCCATCTCAGCCTAACCAGCCAGGCTGTTTTTGATTTTTAGGTTGTTATTTTTTTTTAGAGTACCAGCTGGCTTCCAGTGACCCAGACTCGGAAAAAGGCGCCTGTGGTCCAAGGAATAAACCAGCTGCCCCCCTTCTCCAATCTCACTCCACTGTATTAATACTGGCTTTGTAGAAGAGCTAGCAACTTACTTAACATATTGGCTTCGTGGGATCCATTGACTTTGCCATCCGGGTAGATCTGCAGATGGAAACCGATGCCCACTCTGCAGTAGAGACTGCCGGTCCGGCGCCCCGAGGGGCTCCACTGGAAACTGCTTTGCTCTGAGCCGCTTCCTTGGCTGCCCAGAGAAGCCGCCGGGTAAGAGGAGGCAGAAGAGGCAGAAGAGGAGGACGTTGTGCTCCGGCAGCTCTGGCTGGTGTTGGCGCTTCCCAGGCTCCTATCTGTGGCAGCGGGTCCGGGTTGCCCTGTGGGGGCGAGGCGTTTCTCCCCGTGAGCCCAAGCGCTGAGGATCAGGTGGCTGAGGACGAGGAGGAGGAGGAAGGACAAGCTCATTCTTCCAGCCGCGGGGGTCCTAAGTGCATCTTGCAGGGCTCGTCCTGGGCTCTGTAGCCCCCGCGCGGTGGCGTGACTTTAGCGCTGCCCCCCTCGCCGCACCCGGTGGACATAGCCTCGGGGGAAAAGGGAGGGAGAAGGGGAGAGAGAGGCCACCCGAGCGGATCTCAGCGCTGGCACCGGGATATTTATAACGCTAGTGATCTCACTGCTCTGTGTACGCCTGCGAAGCTTCCCCTCACCCGCCGCTTTGTGTACTCACTGGCCGGTACTGGGAGGGAGCCCCGCGGCCCCGGGGGCGGGGGGGGGTGTAGAGGAGGGAGGAGATGGGAGAGAGTGAGTGGGAGGAGAAGCTGGCGGAGCGAAGCTGCACCCTGGACGCTTGGTGCGCCCACACCAGGGCCACGCACCCCAGCAGTTCTCACGCACAGCCGGGCCACCTCCCAACCATGGCCAACGCCACGCGCAATTCAGCCTCACGTAAGCAGTTGAATCTTCCAAGGGTAGCGGAGGGAGTAGGGGCTTGAAACACCGAAATCGGTGCTCAACAGCATCGCCCCCTTCTTCTCGCCCTTTCCTATCTCAACATCACCCTTGGGTCCCAGCAACCGGGAACCAATTGTCAAGTTTCCGTCCCTTTCTTCTGTAGACCCCGCAATCACAGTTCCTCTCCCGGGAATTTCTGAGGAACCAAGACTTGCGCTGGGATCCAACCGCGCAAAGTGCTTTCAGATGCGAACGAAACAACGATTCGCAGCTCAACTTGGGAAGCCTTAGGTGTGGCGCGGTTGGTGGAAAAGGCTGTTTTAGTTGTTGCTGGGGGTTGTCGTTGTTACTAATTTATGTAACAGCCAAAGAGTGTGTTTATTGCAACGTTTTGAGAGTTACCTTGATCTTGACGCTACGATTCGAGCTGCTTTCCTGGTGAAAACTCTAGAATGTCTTCAAAGCTATGCGGAGTTTGTTTTTCTTTCTGAGAAGCTCTAGGTCTGTCCCGTTCGTAGAATGACCGCACACGCACACCGGCGATCGGTGCAGGCAAGAGGGGCAAAGTCTGGGCACCAACACATGTAACTGACCGTCCAGTTGACCTCGCTCTCCCCGGGGTCCCCTTGGCAGGAAGGATTAACTAAAGGCTCGCTTCAGCTTACTCAGAGCTTCCATTGACTGTAGAACCGACCCCAATGAATGATTAATGACGCGCGCGCTGGATTTCAACCTCAGGGAAACCTGAGAACGGAGAATTTCCCTGTATGTAACTCCTCAACTGTTATTTATCTGAGAAACATACCTGACTCGCATTCTTGGAATATTTCTGTCTGAAAACATATTTGAAACTTTAAACTATGCTCTGATACATTATGCATTGGTAGTTTAATGAAAAGACCGTGATATTGGCCAACAAAGGTCAATTGGTGTAAGCTAAAGTTGACGCAAAGATATGGTCTTATCCTCTATTGAGAACTCACTTAAGGATTCCACTCTCAATAATAAAAAGCGTATAAAATGCACGTCGTTATTTCAGGATCGAAATTCTTCTATGATTAGAGTGCTTAAAATATCAAAGTAGCTGTAAAAAAAAATCATCTAGACGACACAGTGAAGTTTTACGGGGAGTAAAAGGACACAAAACACATAGATATGAGTACCATGGGGCATAAAACCCTAGACACACCATAAAGACTGCTGTTCACTAGGATGAATACTTCCTCTCTTTTTTCACTGTTCTAGGTTTAAACTCATGTTTCAATCTTAACTTCTATGGGTGGACAGATACTAACACAACAATCCTGAACGTGGACATTCAGAGCAGACAGGAGGTGCTCAGACCAGTCCACTTGGCTGAAGTTGCCTCCCTCAGGAATAGTTATGAGAGATACTGAATCTAGGCAGTACACGCTCAGGATAGAGCCGCTAGGGTTTAAGGCACCATCAGTGTTGCTGGATACCATCAGAAAGTTAGTCTCACAAGTGACAACAGTCTCCCAGCAATGCCTAAAGAGGCAAAGATTTTCAAGGTAAATCCAGCTGCTTGTTTCCCCCCCTCTTCTTTCCGAGTAGCTGAGAGAACAGGATAGTGGTTCCCTTGTCAAAGATATCATCTGTCCCCTCTCCAAACTGGAAAAGACCAAGAAGACTTCTTGAGCTGAAATTCTGCCTCTCTTTTCTTCTTCCCCTCAAACTCGTGGGCCCCACATGCACAGAACCTTCCTCATAACAACCCAGTTGGGCACCATACCTTCGACTAGAGGTGACCCAGGAAGGGCAAGACATCTGCTTGGGTATACTTCAACATGAAAGGTGACAAGGCACACTTCAGACTTCTCTGGGGCCCTTCAGGCAAAGCGTGAGGAATTCAGGGCTCACTTAAAGAAGAGAAGTGACCAATTCTTGTGGGCAGTGATCTGAGTTTGGCAAAGCGTCTCTACGCCCCATTATCGCACATACTTGTGCGCTTAAAACAGACCTAGAATATGTAGCTTTAAACTTTAAAAACGTATAACAAGAGGATTTTATATATATTCGTGCCATTTAAAAAAAAAAAAAATGCCGGCAAAGATCTGAAACACGAAGACTATTCTACACGCTGAGCTACCAGAAACCCTCCAGGTTACACAGCTCAGCAGATGGGAGAAGTCTCCAGATTGTGCCTGTCGGGTACTGAGCCCTCCCTAACCCGCGGTGCAGCGGGTTTCTGCGGAGCCAGATTCACTGTAAATCTGAAGTCAGAAAAATTTCATTTTACTATTTCGCTGCACTAGCATAAACTGCACCCCAAAGACAGCACAAGTCTGTTCCACCTTTTTCTCTGGTGACTTTTCAGAAAGTATAATCCCCCTGGCTGGGGACTTTCCCTCCGCGATCCTTTTATAAGCCTCCGAGCTTGGTCAAGGTCACAGGACCAGCACAAACAACTGGTGCGCGTTCGTTGCTGATGTTGTTAAGTGCCATAGAATCGGTTCCGACCCATAGCGACCCTGTATAGGTTTCCGAGGAGAAGCTGGTGAGCTTGAACTGCCGACTTTGCAGTTCAAACGGCTTTGCAGTCTGGCGCATTAACCCACAGCGCCACACCACAACTCCCATTCTCGCTCTCTTCAAGTCCCGGAAACAAGGTGGGGAAAAAGTGCTAGAGTCTGGCCACCGCAGAGGTAACGTGGACTTGTCATGGAGAGACTTTCCACCCAGCGCTACAGGACGAAAACCATTAACCTACCCAGCAGGTCACCGGGGCTCTAAGCTTGGCTGCGCATGCGTCAGATCTGGCTCCCACCCACTCGGATAAGCCTTCCAAGGTTTTGGCAGTAGGGCACTTCCTTTCCTCTAATACTCGGCTCCTCTTTTGTAGTTACAACTTCAACCCAGGCACTGGAGACAGGGATCAATTCAAAGACAGATACAATTACTTGTATTATAAGGTCAAGACTCAAAAGAGCAAGGAGGTCAGCACAAACAAGTCTGTACTCAAGCTTCCCTTCACACCACAAGTAAGCTCACTATTTACAAATCTCCTCTGGCTGTTAACAGAGAATGGAACTCACTGAGGCTAGGGTTGTTGTTGTTCTTAAGTGCTATCGAGTCGGTTCCAACCCATAGCGACCCTGTACAGGGTTTTCGAGGCTGTAATTACGGGAGCAGAAAGCTTCGTCTTTCTCCCGTGGAGCAGCGGTAGTTTCGAACTGCTGACCTTGCAGTTCATAGTCCGATTCGTAACCACTATGAGCTTCTTGGGAGGCTAGGGTACATCCTAGTATATCAGTGCTAGGAAGGGCAATAGTGAAAGAAAGTGAACATCTCCAGGTAGTGCTAGGTAGTATCCCAGAAGATCTTCCAACCAAATCCATACTCAGATCATTGCTTCAAGTGCCTCATTTGAGATAAATCCCTTCAAAGTGTGAACATTCTGAAGTTTACCTGTTCTGAGGTTTTACTAAGTGAAATGAAAAACAAGATTTGGTCCAAGCAGGCAAGAACCCAGAGACTTTAAGAATGTTTTCAAAAATTTTTCCTCTCTCCACTTCCTACACACTCTTCACTCCTACACATAGAATTATATACAACTTTTGCTAACTAGGTACCAGATGACCTCACAGTAAACTAATGGAAGTCCAATTGCATTGTGAGAGGATTGAGGAGCTGACCTGGCTGAGACCTCCCTTTATTTCCTCCAGGCTTGGCTTCTTACCAGCTAAGTTGGCAACAACTACAGCAACAAATAGCCTGAACAGTCTAAGAAGAGTGGGAAAGAGCAACTGAGTGAGGAGGAAAAAACCCTGAGACTAATCAGAGTGTTCATGGAAAGAGAAGATGGTGTGATTAGAATACCTGCAGGTCCTGATGTTAGAGTACACCCCTTCTACTCCAGGGAGGCAGGTATTGTGTAAAAGCAACCAGCAGTTGGACTTTTGTGTCTGAAGGCAACCTAGTTTTTGTTACTAGGTCTTTTGTGGCCTGAATTGATTCAATAAAATCACTTACTTTTTCTCATAACTCAACTCTTGTACTTTGCAGCTAACCTGTTTCTGTTGTTGTTAAGTTCCATTGAGTCGGTTCTGACCCATAGCAACCCTGTGTAAGGTTTCTGAGCAGCTGCTGGTGCAGTTAAGTTGGTCGAAACTCATAGAGATCCTCCATGCACAACAGAATGAAACACTGCCCAATCCTTCATCATCATGTTTGAGCCCATTGCTGCTGCAACTGTGTCAATCCATCGCCTTGGAGGTCTTTCTCTTTTTCACTAACCCTCCACTTTAGCAAGCATTATGTCCTTCTCCAGGACTGGTCCCTACTAATAACATGTCCAAAGAAAGACAAAGTTTCACTTCTAAGGAACATTCTGGCTGTACTTCTTCCAAGACAGACAGATTTTTTTGTTCTTCTGGTAGTCCATAGTACTTTCAATATTCTTCAACAACACCATAAGTCAAATGTGTTAATTTTTCCATGGTCTTCCTTATTCATTGTCCAGCTTTCAATGCATATGAGGTCATTGAAAATACCATGGTGAGGTCACTTTATTATTTTTGTTCTTTAACACTTTAAAGAGGTTTTTTGCAGAAGATTTGCCTAACGAAATACATTTGATTTCTTGATTGCTACTTCCATGAACATTGATTGCAGATTCAAGCAAAATAAGTCTTTGACAGCTTCAATCTTTGTTTCCCTTATTATACTGTGTTTTGTTTTGTTTTTATCATGATGTTGTTTATTGGTCCAGTTGTGAGGACTTTTGTCTATTATACTGTTTTTTATTGATCCAGTTGTAAGGATTTTCATTTTCTTTACATTTACATCCATAGAACGACTAGGTTTTTTTGGAACTTTACATAGATGAGTTGTTGTTACATGACACTGAGTCAGTTCTGACTCATAGTGACCCTGTATAGAGTTTCCGAGGAGCAGCTGGTGAGCTTGAACCTCCAACCTGTGATTCAAACTGACTTTGCAATCCATTTCATTAACCCACAGTGCCACACCAGGACTCCATATAGGTGAGAAAGTAATTGTATTTATTAGAAATGACTAATTGATTGAATTAACTGGATGCAGAATATCCTCTATTGATTTTGATGGTACAGGCAGCACAAACATTAAGAGGCTGCACTTCATGAACTTAAATTTGTACATAAATTAATATCTGAGAGCTTCAGAAGAATATATATATTTTTAATTCTCTGTTGTTGTTGCTGCTGTTAAGTGCCACTGAGTCAGTTCTGACACATAATAACCTTGTTTAGAGCTTCCATGGAGTAATTGATATGTTTGAACCAATAACAATGTGGTTAGCAGTCCAGTGCTTATCCTCCAGTGCCACACCAGCAATATAAGGACTTCAAAAAATGTGTCAAAAAATTCCATTCTCTTTAAAAGCAACAAATTTTATTATGAACTGAGTGAATGTTTCTAGAGCAGATCATCAGTTTTACATTCAACAAATCATTCTTATCAATGATTACAATCCCCTCAATGTAATATCACCTACCCCACTTCTTCCTTGTGGTTCTTATTTCCATTCCACCGTCTTTCCCAACCATTCTAACCTTTGTCCTTAGGTAAATGCTACCCTTTTGACCTCAAATGGTCACTCATTCCTACTTCACCACTGTTGTTCCACCTATATACTGATCTATTCCTTGGCTAGAAATTAAGTCACAGTAACAGAGATGTTGAGTGACCAAGGATTACAGTCTTGGGGTTCCAGAAGTCTCTATCTAACCAGTAAACCTGGCCTTTTTTACGATTTTGAGTTTTGTGCCATATTTTCTCTTACTCTAGCCAGGACCCTCTAATGTGATCTTTTTCAGAAAGTTCGTCATAGTCACCAGGCATCTAGTTAGCTCTTCTGGTCTCAGAGTTGTGGAGACTGATGTGCACATAGTCCATTAATTAGCCCATTGGACTAATTGTTTCCAAGTGAACAATTGGTTCCAACTCTAGAAAGGGAGAGAACAATAGCTGCACCTTAGATAGCTATTCATAAACTTTTAAGACTCCAATCGCTACCCACTAAAGTAGTCTGTAAAACATTTTCTTTGTTTTACATGCCCAATGACCATGCTGCCAATTGACCCTGCTGCTTAGGTGACTATTTTAGTTTTAGTTTTTAGTGCATTCATGCATTGAGTCCCAAAATACTACAGGTCCCAGTTATCCCAACATACAATTTTTAATGGTTAGTAAATAACTGCTCTTATAGTACTGCAACCGGATGTCTTTGACTCAATTCTGATTCATAGTGACCCAGTCTGTGCCATAGTACAGTTGTACTTCATAACACTGACTTTTCAGAAGCAGATCACCAGGCCCTTTTTCAGAGGTGACTCTGAGTGGATTCGAACCTCCAACCTTTTGGTTAGCAGCCATTAACCATGTGCACTACCCAGAAACTCCCTTCTTGTAGTTGTTATTAGGTTCCATCAAGTTGGTACAAACTCATAGCGACCCTAAGTACAACAGAACGAAACACTGCCTGGTCCTGGGACAACCTCACAATTGTTGCCATGCTTGAGCCCATTGATGTTGCCACTTTGTCAATCCATCTCGCTGGGAGTCTTTCTCTTTTTCTCTGACCCTCCACCTTACCAAGCATGATATTCTTCTCCAGTGACTGGTCCCTCCTGACAATATATCCAAAGTATGAGAGACAAAGTTTGGCCATCCTGGCCTCCAAGGAGCACTCTGGCTACACTTCTTCCAACACAGATCTGTTGGTTCTTTTGGTAACCCATGGCACTTTCAATATTCTCCTCCAACACCATAACACAAATGCAACAATTCTTTTACAATCTTCCTTATTCAATGTCCAGCTTTCGCATGCATATGAGGTTACTGAAAGTACCATGGCTTGAATAAGGTGCATCTTAGTCCTCAAACTGACAGCTTTGTTCTTCAACACTTTAAAAAGATCTTGTGCAGCAGATATGCCTAATGCAATACGTCATCTGATTTCTTGACTGCTGCTTCCCCGAGTGTTGATAGTTGATCCAAGAAGAATGAAGTCCTTGACAACTTTAATCTTTTCTCCATAGATAGGAATGTTGTTTTTTGGTCCAGCGGTGAGGATTTTTGTTTTCTTTACATTGAGATGTAATCCATATCGAAGGGTATATGGTTTTTGATCTTCATCAATAAATGTTTTAAGTCCTCTTCACTCTCATCAAGCAAGGTTGAATCATATGAATATCACAGGTTGTTAATGAGTCTTCCTCCAATCCTGATGCCACATTTTTCTTCATATAACCCAGCTTCTCAGATTATTTGCTCAGCATACAGTGACTCACTTAAGGTACTGTCATTGTTGTTGTTAAGTGCCATTGAGTGCGTTCTTAACAAACCATATAGGGTTTCCCAGGGGCGGCTGGTAAGTTTGAACCACCAACCATGTGATTCAAACTAACGTTGCAATCCAGTGTTTTATCCCACAGGCCATACCAAGACTCCTTAAAGTACTAGAGGTCCCTTATCCTTCACATGGAAGACAGACAGTACTGTTCCTCCTGCTTACTACACATTGGTGAATAAGTCATGAATTAATATCATGGCACTATCCCATCCCACAAGGAGCTCCGGTAGCATAGTGCTTACGAATTGAGCTGCGAACTGCAAGGTCAGCAGTTCGAAACTACCAGCTGTTATGCAGGAAAAAGATGAGACTTTCTGCTCCAGTAAAGATTTACAGCCTCAGAAACCCTCTATAGGGTCACTGAGTCAGAACCAATTCTACAGCTCATAACAGCAACATCCCATCCCACAAACAAAACCCACTCTGCCCCTTGTTGTGGGCTATCTCTAAAATGTCTAGAGAGAACATTCTGAGCTTCATTGGAGAGGTGGTGAACTTCCAGTTAGACTTTCCCCACAAAGTGCATGAATAGAAAGGAAGGTAGGGGAATCAGATTTTGATCATATATGGAAAAAAGAGGGTGAATTGAAATAGCTGCTATTCAATATGTGGGTGAGTATAAATGTATTACTACACAATTATAGAAGTCTTCACTAAACAGAAATGTTAAAATATGAAGCTATTGTTTCTTGACATATCTGTTATCTATGTACTGGTATGGCATTGTATGATAAGCACTAGACTGCTAACCACAATATTAGTGGTTGAAACCTATCAGCAGCTCCTTGAAAACCTATACAAGGTCGCTATGAGTTAGAACTGACTAAGGACAGGTAATAATAACAACAATGTCAATACACTAATGAAATTTTCCATCTCTTGAATTGATTCAACAGCACGTAACAACAACAGAAATCCTACCCACAAAGAATTCTGCACACTTCAATTTACATCATGCCAATAGAGCAATTTTGGCATCTTCCTAGGACACAAATCATGTGTCTTTTCAATGTTCTTTGAGTTTGAGGAACAAAATGAAGTCTGAAGGACAAAATCAGGATTGTTGGGTGAAGGGTATTAGGTTTTCTACTGAAATTCTTATTGAACAGCTCTTGCTACCCTCGAAGAATGAACAGGTGCATTGTTATGATGGTGGTGGTGGTTATGTGCTGTGGAGTCGGTTTTGACTCATAGCGACCCTGTGCATGGTTTCTGAGGCTGTAAATATTTACAGGAGCAGAAAGACATGGAATAGCTGGTAGTTTCGAGCTTCTGACCCTGAGGTTAGCAGCCTGATTTGTAACCACTGCGATACCAGTGTTACGATAGGAAAAAACAAACAAAAAAACTCATAAGTACTTTCTTGGCCTTTTTTCTCACAATGCAGTTTTTAATTTTCTTTAAACTTCTTCCTAATCAGCCCTTGTGATCATCCCATGTCTTTCTAGAAAAACTATCAGGATTACCCCCATGGAATTGTAAAAAGCAGTCATCAAATTTTCTGAGCTAAACTCTCTATTCTGATTTGACTTTTTTTTTTTTTTTTTTTTTGGAAGGCACCTTAATGAGACTAAGACAAGTATATTGCTGAAAGAATTTGTCTGTAGTCATCCACTGATCACATAGACACATTTAAACATGTTTTCTTTGAAATAAACCTGTGTGGTACTTAACAACAACAACATGTGTGAACTGGTATCTGTATAGTAATATTTTTTGAGTTGCATTGTAGCTCTAACATTCTGGATATTTCGTTTGTATCATTCTGGAAACATACACAAATGGGTTCTCAGACCAAAGAAAAGGTGTGTGGTAGGTATGGGGACAGGGAAAAAGGAAGCCAGTGCCCTCTTCCAGGACACTCTTCTGTGTGCAAAGTGAGAAACAGGTTGACACAAGACAGGTGCAACCAACTCTGGTACCAGTATGAATATATAAGAGCCAATTGATTCTAAGGCCATTTGTTCAAAAAGTAATTTGGATTGTAACTACAGCAATGAAACGATATATGATGGAATCAATGTAATACTAATGGTCCCCCATGTAAACTATCACATAATTCACAATAAAATATTTATTAAAAAAAAACAAACAAAAAAACATAGAGATAGCCTAGATGTCCATCAATGGAAGAATGGATAAACAAACTTTGACATACAAACACAATGGAACACTATGCAATGGTGATGAATAATGATGAATCTGTGAAAAACCTTATAACATGGATTAACCTAGAGGACATTATGCTGAGTGACATTAGTCAATCACAAAAGGACAAATATTGTATGAAGGAGGAAGTCCAAGGTGCATTGAAGGCATTGGCAAAGAACAAGTCACTGAGAACTGGTGGAATAAAAATTGAAATCTTTCAACAAACTGAAGAAGCACAGGAGACAATAATTCCTCTATGCCAAGAAATTGGAAGACAAATGCCTTTCCAACTGATTGGAAGAGCTCTGTATTTGTGCACATTAAAAGAGAGGTGACATAATGGAATGCAGAAATCATTGGGCAATATCATTATTTTTGTATTCAAGTAAAGGTTTACTGAAGATAATATAAATGTGGATGAAACCATACGTTGTCAGAGAGCTACCAGAGCTTCAAGCTAGATTCAGAAGAGGATGTGGAATAAGGGATATCATTGCTGATGTGTGATAAATCTTTGATGAAAGCAGAGAATACCAGAAAGTTGTTTACTAATGTTTTACTGACTATAAAAAGGCTTTTGATTGTGTGGATCATGACAATCTATGGACAGCATTGCAGAGAATTAGTATTCCAGAACACTTAATTGTACTCATAAGGAACCTATAGATAGACCAAGAGGCAGTTGTTCAAACAGAACAAGGAAACACTGAATGGTTTAACATTAGGAAAGATGTGCTACCAGGTTATAGTCTTTCACTATACTTATTCAGTTTGTGTGCAGAGAAAATAATATGAAAAACTGGTTTATATGAGGGGAAATGTGGCATAATGATTGAAGGAAGACTTATTAACAACCTGCAATATTCAGATGATACAACTTTGCTTGCTGAAAGTGAAGAGTATTTAAAATATTTACTGATAAAGATCAAAGACCATAGCCTTCTGTATTGGTTGCATCTCAATGTAAATAATGCAAAAATCCTCACCACCAGACCAATAATCAACATCCTTATCAATGGAGAAAAGATTGAAGTTGTCAAAAACTATTTTGCTCAGATCAACCATCAACAGTCATGGAAGCATCAGTCAAGAAATCAAATGAAGTAATGCATTAGGCAAATCTGTTGTGCAAGACCTCTTAAAAGTGTTGAAGAGCAACAATGTCAGTGTAAGGATTATGGTGCTCCTGACACAAGTCATGATATTTTCTCGTATACATATGAAAGCTGGACAATGAATAATGAAGACCAAAGGAGAATTGATGCATTTGGGATATGGTGTTGGGTGAGAATATTAAAAATACCATGGACTATCAAAAGAGAAAACCAATCTGTGTTGGAAGAAGTACAACCAGAACCCTCCTAAGAAGCCAGTATGGCCAGTCTTTGTCTCTCATACTTAGGACATATTATCAGGAGGAACCAGTCCATGGAGAAGGATAACATGTTTGATAAAGTGGACATTTGGAGAAAAAGTGGAAAACCCCCAACAAGATGAATTAGCACAGCAATAGACTCAGGCTTACCAACAATTGTGGCATTGGTGTGGTACCAAGCAGGGTTTTACTCTGTTGTGCATAGTGCTGCTATGGGTCAGTGCCGATTTGATCACACCAAATGACACCAACAACAATCTTTGTAGAAGAAGACCACCAGTCTTTATTCCCATGGCTCTTCTGGTCAGGTTTGAAGTGCCAACCTTTAAGCTGGCAGCCAATCACAAATGATTTTTACTACCCTAGAATGGGAGCACGTTTCCGCACAGTCAGAATGAGTTAATAATCCTTGTTATAGAATTGGATGACTGACAGGTCCACACCCTTTCACCAGCCCCCGTATCCTGACTTTCAAGGGCCTTGAAATTATTAATTTAATTATGTGTATCTGAGGCCCAATATTATACTATTAAAATAAAATATTCTTTAAGAGAAATTAGGAATATCCCACTTTGGACATGAACACTACCTGCAGATTGAGGCTTACCAACACAGAGCTTTTATTTACGATCTAGCATATTCTGTGACTCCTAGAATTTCTTCCTCCTTTTCTTCCTGGTGTCTTGCTGTAGGATAACACTGGTAGTTCAAACCCATAGCTGCTCTTTATAAATATCTATACAGTGCTACGATGAATCTGACCTGACTGAATGGTACTTACCCAATCATTCAATCACCTCTTAAGTTCCCTTCTATTCACACACACACATTCACACAGGAATGCTCTGAATTACCTTCAGACCCACCATTTTGACCATAGCTGGTGAATCCAGGGGCTGAAACTTTAACCCAACAAAGGTGTTTTCCTAGCCCTTTGGCAGTGACCTCTCCTCTTTTGTCCAAGGACTACTGTAAAATATTGATGATTTCCAATTTTTATTCCTATGACTTCCATAATAAAATAAACATTTTGGATCTAAAAAAAAAAAAAAGTAATTTGGTCACAGCAGATGGACACACCCCAAGAGAGCAGTACACCCAAGGATCTCATGGGATGGCACCTCCCTTCCACAGAAATTATCTTCAAAGACATGTTTTGACGTTTTTGTTTTTTTTTTCTAATATTGGTCCTAATTTGTCTCCTCATCTTCATGAGTTTGACATTTACCATGAGTTGTATAATGTTAGAACACTGCTGATTGTTTATTGTGAACATCTGTTTTCAGGAGAGGGATCCCTCTAAGATCTTGCCCTATGCATTTATCCACTGCTCATATCATTATCCTGTTCATATTAAAAGATGTTATATCACACACACACACAAAAGTATTTGGTCAACACTGACCTCAAGTTTAGTTCAAAAGCCATTCCAAAGAGACTATATTTTATTTATTTCCATAATAAGGTGCATATTTTCCCTTAGTGTTAAAGGGGATGTTGTTGTTGTTGTTGTTATGTGTTGTGGAGTCGGTTCCGATTCATAACGACCCTGCACAGGGTTTCCAAGGCTGTAAATCTTTATGGGAGCAGAAAGCTTCATCTTTCTTCTGTGGAACAGCTGGTAGTTTCAAACTGCTGACCTTGAGGTTCACAGCCCGATTCGTAACCACTACACTACCAGAGCACCTTGTCAAAGGGAATAGGAGACCAAAATTGAAGATGCAACTGTTATGGAGAAAATGCAGAAAATTTGAAAGCTGCATTCAACAATTGCAGGTGAATATTTGACATTAGTTAGTTTATTTTTCCCAAGAAAGTGTCATAGGATGTTTATTGCATACTTTTTTCCATTATTAGATATTTTCTAGGAAGTACAAAATATTATTTCTGCCTAGCCAACAGTGGGACACATAATGCATATCTGTGCTGTAATGAGGGTCACCACAAAACATTCTGTGAGTCAAGTATAGCTTTGTTATTTCACTATTCTTATTCTTTACATCTCAATGTCAAGAAAACAAAAATCCTCACCACTGGACCAATAAAAAACATTCTTATCAATGGAGAAAAGATTGAAGTTGTCAAGGACTTCATTCTTCTTGGATCAACTATCAACACTCGCGGAAGCAGCAGTCAAGAGATCAGACGACGTATTGCACTGGGCAAATCTGCTGCACAGGAACTTTTTAAAGTGTTGAAGAGCAGAGATGTCAGCTTGAGGACTAGGGTGCGCCTGACCCAGGCCATGGTGTTTTCAATAGCCTCATATGGATGCGAAAGCTGGACAGTGAATAAGGAAGATCGCAGAAGAATTGATGCCTTTGAGTTGTGGTGTTGGAGGAGAATACTGAAAGTGCCATGGACTGCCAAAAGAACCAATAGATCTGTTTTGGAAGAAGTGCAGCCAGAGTGCTCCTTGGAGGCCAGGATGGCTAAGCTTCGTCTCTCCTACTTTGGACATATTATCCGGAGGAAACAATCGTTGGAGAAGGATGTCATGCTGGGTAGGGTTGGAGGGTCAGAGCAAAAGAGGAAGACCCCCAACGAGGTGGATCAGCCAGGTGGCATCATTGATGGACTCAATTGTGGCAGCGTTAGTGAGGTTGGCCCAGGATCAAACACTGTTTCGTTCTGCTGTGCATGGGGTCACTATGAGTCGGTTCCGACTCTATGGCACCTGACAACAACAACAACAACAACAATTCTTATTCTGATATGGTCTCATGTAAATCTTTTTTTTTTTTTTTTTTAAGACAAGCTTCTTTCAGCACACACCTCCTTGTAATTCCCCAAATACATAATAATGTAAATCCTAAATGGGGATTCTCTTATTATGAAAAATTGCTTTAATAACCATTAAATTCCTTCCTCAAACAAGTAAGAATGTTAGTGTTTAAAGATTCATTCTAATGTTGGGTGATTTGCTGTCTGTCAGTGCTTCTGTTT
Organism: Chrysochloris asiatica; assembly: GCF_000296735.1. Classification (NCBI taxonomy): domain Eukaryota; kingdom Metazoa; phylum Chordata; class Mammalia; order Afrosoricida; family Chrysochloridae; genus Chrysochloris; species Chrysochloris asiatica. The sequence goes on from NW_006408732.1 coordinate 95,371, forward strand.
GTGTGACTGAGAATTTGGGAGAGTGTGAATGTGTATGCATTTTCATTGTTTTCATTACCATAGCTCTTAATTACAATAATCATTTTTTGCAAATGGGATTTTTTTCTACTCTGCTTCCCCAGCTTTTGGCAGGCTATACGGGGCAAACACCTGTTGTCTGGTTATACAGAGAAACACCTGTCAGTGGATCCACTAAGTACTAACATAGGGACTGTCATCGGGGGTCTTGGGAACCTTCCCTACTGTCAGAAGAAAGGAAGGAGCACCTGCTTAGAGCCATGGAGGGCTGAATGACAGTTCATTGACTTATGACAGAAGATGTCTTTAAGCACTTCCCCCTCCTCTCCCTACTCCCAGAGAAATGCAGCCTGGGGCCACAACATCTGTTAATGAGTGAGTAAATGTGGTCAGATTTGAGAAAAATTCATTTTTAAAGGAGAATGTTCTTTAGCAGATATTAGGACTTTCAGACATCTATCATTAAATAGCTTTTATGGATGAATACATAGCTGATCAGAATGGAGGGGTGCAGAATAAGAAGAAAAGAGGGTGGAAGCCAAGAAATGTTCAGAGGACATGAAGAGTGAAACAGTTTTATTACATATATATATATATGTGTGTGTGTGTGTGTGTGTGTGTGTGTGTGTGTGTGTGTGTGTATGGTGTTGAATGCCTTGATAGTGCTGGGCTGGTTCTATGTGTAAAGACAGATAGACCCAACCATACAGATGACACTAGAAAAAGGACTGGTTATTAGGAGTGACCAATTCCTGGAGAAGAACATGCTTGGCAAAGTACCTAATGAAAAAGACGAAGATTCTCAGTGAAATTAATTGACACAATAGCCTCAGAAGTGTACTCAAACATACCTACTCTTGTGAGGATGGCGCAAGATTGAGGAATGTTTCATTGTGGCTATGAGTCAGAACTGACTTGACAGTTCCTAACAAAAGTTAATATCAATTTCTGAAGTAATCTATTATTGTTTGACAGTGTAGATATTAATCTAGATATGGATTTTATTTAATCAAAGAAAAGGAAGAGAACAAACTAAAAAAAAAATATTTGATAAGGAGAAAGAGAAGAGATAAAATCCTACAGTTTATCAAAGACAGCTTTTAGTACAAACATTTATATTAAAATTTTGGAAACTTTTGTTGCCCATGATCTAGATGCATAGAAACCATACATACTGCCTCAGAGACATTTCTTGAGCCTGCTACATCATGTGAAAGGTTGTCTAAAGATATGGGAATTATAAGTATCAGCAATTGAACCTTTCCATCTGCACCTCTTTCCAGTTGGAACTACTCTCTAGGATGTTTTGTGGGAGTTGCTGCCAGTCAGAATGTCTTCTCCAGATGGACTTTGCTTCTTTTTTGCCCCATTGTCTCTTATAAAGCCACGTTGCTTTTCTAATGATATAATTCTTCCAAAATTCAGGGGTTTTCTTGGCATTAGATATAAAGGGAATATGAGAAAGGATGAAAACAAAATGCTGGAAGGAAGCACAGAATGAGAAATAAACAAAATAACATTTGATATTAGTTCATTCTTGATATTTTCTTGCATACCCTATATCCAATCCACCCGGAACTTCTTTTGATTTTAACTCCAAAATAAATCTAGAATCCAATCACTTCTTAACATTTTCACTGCATCAACTTTGCTTGAGCCACCCTGACTTCATGGATGGCCAGGTCTCTCTCCTCTGCCCTCTTATAATTTATTCATAATACTAAAATGAATACTATCTTTTTAAGCATAAAAAATTACCTTATGTCATTCTGTGGTCTGTGGGTAGATAGATAGAGACACATGCTGAGTGTGTATGGGAGGAAGAGTGGGATATATTATTATATATCCCACAAATATATATGTGTTTGAAAGAGAATATTGATACATGGGTATTTACCTTTCCTGCAAGCACAAAAATGTGACAGAGCATACAGCAGACAAAATGATGCAATTTTTTAAGATATTATCAAACATCTTAAGGCAATGTGCTGCTGGTCCTGGAACTCAGGGCCATAGGCTCATGGAACACTGTAGTCAACTGGCATAACATAGTCCACAAGACAATGTTGTATATTCTGCATTGATGAGTAATGTTGGGATCTTCAAAGCTCATGAGAGGCCATCTAATGTGCAACTATTTTTGTCTCCCAATGCAGAGAAAATAATAGTGATAAGAATTGAAGAAGCTTGCAATCAATTAGTTCAACAGACTGATGGAATATGTGAACATTGGTCTCCATGACTCTGAGACCAGAAAAAATAGTTGGTACCAGGCTACCACTCCTAACTGCTCTGAAAGGGGTCACATTAAAGGGTTCTAGATAGTGTGGAAGAAAATGTGTAAAATAACTTGAAAGTATTAAAAAAGAAAAAGCCCTGGCTACTGGTTAGAAAGATACTGAGTGAACCTGAGACTGTGGCCCTCTACCACTCTCCAGAACTGGAAAGCAACTCACCCTCATGCCCGAATTTTCAGTCAAGAAGTAGATAGGTATATAGTAGGGATAATACCAGTAAGATATGTTCACCATGGAATGGTCAATCAATCAAACTCAAAAGGGCAACATTAGCTACGGACAAAGTTGAGAAATGATGGAAATGGGATGGAATTGAACTAGGATCCACTAGAAGGAGGTGGAATAGCTTGTTGCACAGAGAGGATGCAATCATTCAGATGAAACAAATTATATGATTTTTTTTTTAATGTGAAACTGATGATCTTGTTTACAAAACTTCACTCATTTCACAATAAAAAGTTTTTCTTAATATTTTAGTTATTTATAAGAAATATTTTTCATAATTCCAGCTTGTTGTTGTTAGATGCCATCGAGTGGGTTCCAACACATAGTGACTCTGCATAAGGAATCTGAGGAATAGCTTGTGGGTTTGAAGTGCTATCCAGTGCTTACCTTATAGCACCACACCAGGACTCCAACCCGGTTTGCATGTATCAGTATACCTACAAGGCTAAAACTCTATGCTAATTAATTTTTTTAATCTTGTAACACACTTGGATTGAGTCCTTGTGTTGTGCTGTACCATAAGCACTGGACTGCTAACTATAGGATCAGCAGTTCAAACCAACCAATCACTCCTCAGAAACCCTATACAGGCCTAGTATGAGTAAGAATCTACTTACTCATCAACAAAAATGCACTCTGATTTTAGGTGTAGCAGTGCAGGATAAACACAGGAGAGCTAACCCGAAAGTTGGTGATTCGAACCCATCAGTTGCTACGTGGAAACCATATATAGGGTTGCTATGAGTCAGAACTAACAGGTAGCACTTAACAACAAGAACAATGTAATCTGGTTAGAGCTGTCACTATGATTCAATGATGCATTAAGTCACATGGTTTTGTCTGCACATTCTGAAGCACAAGATGTTGTTTTCATTGCTGCCAGTGTTTTTAGTAAGAGACTGATTTTGTTAATTTTTCTTGTGTTTTAAGTACAATGTTATGGTAATTAGTATTTGTGGAGCTATATCAATAACTTTTTGAAAAATAGTAATTAAAGAAAAGGAGAAAAAATTGAAAAGTCTTCTGCTCAGTCACTAATAATTCTAGAGCTAAAAATGTTGCAGTTCAATTCTACAAAACAATTTTGTTACTAGGATTCATATAATTTTAGAAATATTATAATTAAGCAATTTATAATGATGTTGTTGTTGTTAAGTGCCACTGAGTCAGTTTCAACCCATAGTGACCCTGTATAGAGTTTCCTAGGAGCGACTGGTGATCTTGAACTTCTGACCTTGTGATTCAAAATGACTTTGCAGTCCAGAGCATTAACCCACAGCACCACATTTATAACTATATAACATATAATCTAATTATTAAAATTGACAGTAAACATTACTAAGAAATCTGTACATTCTTGTATGGGAGGAGATCTGTGTAGGCTCGGCACCATGATTTACCACACTGAGTGATAACAAGTCCAGTGACACCACTGAATATGCCTGAATTTAAATTCTACAGACCACTCCCACATTAGACACATATATGCCAAGTAACCTCAGTCTCATTATTTCTGTTGTTCTCTATAAAGAATGGGGATAATGATATCTGTTGTTATTTCCTGTTTTAAAGATTAAGAACACAGGTGTGCCTTATTAGTAAATCATTACACAAATATAATTTTTACCATAAAAATAACAAAACAATGCATTTCCTATATATATTCATATATGTGTGTGTATGTGTATTACACAAATATAAGTATATTTTAACCAGTTCATCTTGCCTTGGAGAAAGATAAATAGCAAAAACAAATAAAACTAATGATCTTGTATGCCATCATTTATGGTAAAAGAACTTAGTCCAGTAGTGTTTTATAAGGTTGAATTATGATTTCCTACAGGTATTTCAGCAGGTGAAAGACAAGTCCAGTGAAAATGTGAAGATTTGAAATGAATGAGATTTATCTCCCTTATTCTATAGGACAATACTGAAGGACCAAAAGAGAGGAAGATAAAGAAGTCCATCTGTATTTTCAACATTCTTCCTCAAATAGCAATCCTTTTAAGTTGTAAAAACTATAGTAAGAGTTGGGTTAGCTTTTTCTGATTGTAGGGCCTCCTGTAACAGTTTCAAGGATGTATGAAGTTGCAGGGATAACTTATCCATCTTTAAAATAAAGGGATTTGGGTTCAGGTTTCCACATCAGAATGTCTTTGTAGCAACCATCCTGGCACCATAACAGTAAAAGATATATTTTCTAAAATAAATAACCATACACTGGTGGTTTGGCTCATAGTGGTTGACCTACTAGAGAAAATTACTCTTAGAGAGTTCCAACCCATTTCGCAGCTTCCTTTCTCCATTGTAAAGAAGCTCCACAAAACTGAGACATTGTTGTTGTTGTTGTTGTTAGGTGCCTTGGAGTTGGTACCGACTCATAGCAACCCTATGCACAACAGAACAAAACACTGCCTGGTCCTCGGCTAACTCCACAATTGTTGCCACACTTAAGCCCACTGATGCTGCCACTTTGCCAGTCCATCTCACTGGGAGTCTTCCTCTTTTCCTCTGACCCTCCACCTTACTAAACGTGATATCCTTCTCCAGCAACTGGTCCCTCCTGACAATATGTCCAAAGTATGAGAGACAATGTTTGGCCATCCTGGTGTCCAAGGAGTACTCTGGCTGCACTTCTTCCAACACAGTTCTGTTTGTTCTATTGGCAGCCCATGATAATTTCAATATTCACCTCCTAAACCATAAAGTAAAAGCACCAATTCTTCTAAGGTCTTCCTTATTCACTGTCCAGCTTTCACATGCATATGAGGTTATTGAAAATGACATGGCTTGGGTCAAGCATACCTTAGTCCTCATGCTGACATCTTTGCTCTTCAACACTTTTAAAAGGTCTTGTGCAGCATATTTGCCTAATGCAATGCATCGTTTGCTTTCTTGGCTGCTGCTCCCATAAGTGTTCATGGTCTTGAAGAAAACTGAAGTCTTGAACAATTTCAATCTTTTCACCATTGATAAGAATGTTGTTTATTGGTCCAGTGGTGAGGATTTTTGTTTTCTTGACATTGAGATGCAATCCATACTGAAGGCTGTGCTCTTTGATCTTCATCAGTAAATGTTCCAAGTCCTCCTCACTTTCAGCAAGCAAGGCTGTATCATCTGCATATTGCAAGTAGTTAATGAGTCTTCCTCCAATCCTGATGCCATGTTTTTCTTCATATAACCCAGCTTCTCAGATTATTTTCTCAGCATACAGGTTGAATAAGTATAGTGGAAGAATACAATCCTGCCACACACCTTTCCTAATTTTAAACCATTTGGTATCCCCATGTTCTGTTTGAACAATTGCCTCTTGGTCCATGTACAGTTTCCTCATAAGCACAATTAAGTATTCAGGAATACTAACACTTTGCAATGTTGTCCATAGCTTATCATGATCCACACAATAAAAAGCCTTTGTGTAGTCAGTAAAGCACAGGTGACCATCTCTCTGGTATTCTCTGCTTTCAGCCAAGATCCATGTACCATCAGCAATGATATCCCTCATTCCACATCCTCTTCTGATTCTGGCTTGAACCTTTGGAACTTCTCTGTCAAAGTATGCTTGCAGCCATTTCTGTATAACCTTTAGTAAACCTTTACTCACATGGGATATCAATTTTGAAGAATCTCCACAAAACTGAGATATTAACCTTGTCAATTTTTAAGAATATTCCCCATATGTGATTAATTTTTTTGCTTTGATTTGTCTGCAGAAAGATCAACTACAAGACTGTGTTTTAATATAACAAGGCATTTGTGTAAAAAAAAAAATTATTTTGGACACACTTAATATTTGAAAATCACAGGTCAGAGTGTTTTAAAGAAAAAAAAAGTGACAAATTAACTATGTATTTTCATCGCTAGAATCTCCTTGGTATGTTGCTAATATAAAGCATATAGAGACATTTGAGACTGTTAATAATCTTTATTACCTTTATATTTATTACTAACGAAGAGGGGAATCCTCTAAGTATAGTTTACTTCAATTGTTTCTTACCTAATAGATTATTACTGAAAATAGTATTGTTAACTAAGCAAACTCTTGATGTAGAAATCAAACATTTTTTATGTAAAAATCACAGGTATCTGCCTCCTGTGTAAATGCTAGGAACTAGAAAGTGCCACATATTATTAGGAGGGACTGGTCCCTGGAAAAGGACATCATGTTCGGTAAAGTGCAGGGTCAGCAAAAAAGAGGAAGAATCCAATGAGATGAACTGGCACAGTGGCAGCAGCAACGGGCTCAAACGTATTGGCAATTGTGAGGATGGTGTAGGACCAGGAGGTGTTTCATTCTGTTGTACATAGGTTAATTATGGATCAGAACCAATTGGATGGCACCTAACAACAACAAAGTGCTAAGATTCCAATACAAATTGACACAAGATACCAGCATTCAACAGTAATAAATCCACATAAATCTAAATATCATCATCATCATCAGTGTCTGCTTGACACAGTATCACTCTTCTCTACAAACCCAGCTTATTTAGACACACAAAACACATCATCGGGAATAGGCACTCTCTATGAACACTTCCTAGCTCTGCAACCTGGAGCAAGTTTCTTAACCTCTGGACATTAGTTTCCTCATTTGTAAGATGTAGGCAATAATAACCTTTGCCTTAGAGTACTGTTTTAATAAATGCTGTGAAAATTAAGAAAACTAGTACACATAAACAAATCAGTACATTCAGTGTTTGACAGATTGCAATCTTCAATATTTTTAACCACCAAATGAAATACTTCTTTTCCAAGAAAATTACTTGGAAAAGAGATTTGATGCAAGTCAGAAAATTCATCTAAATTAATTTGCCTTTCCTAAATCAGATTTTTTAATCCCATTAAAGGTAAAGAAAATGCATGGTAAAAATCATAAAGCGATGCCTTTGTCATAAATATCAGAGCAATGGGCATCAGATGGTGTACAGAAAAAGAAAGGCTTTCAATTTAACAACAATAGTATTCAAGTTTTTCAGGCTTTGAAATAATGATCTCACAAGTTTTCCCATGATGGGGATGATGGCACTCAGGCACCTATACCTTGTGCTCTTCCTCTGAGGGTAGCCATATCTCTAACACATAACAAAATTGTCTGTCATTGAATGTCAGAATAAAGCCTGAAAATGTCAAAGTGGTACAGTACAAAACATATTTCTCTATTGGAGATTTTTCTAGCCTGTCTACATATGAAAGTCATAGTAAAAGTCCCTTTTGTGTTAGAAATATGTTAACAATCACACAAATAAAAACAAAATGAATCATTCCATTCACTCAGGAAAGATTAGAGTATCTAAGGAGCACAAATAACCTTATATACATTTATATACTGCTTTTCAAGATAAAGCTGAAAGACAATTCTCCAATAATAGCCAATGCTATGCTTAATTTGGATTTTGTTTCATTTAATATTTTTTTAACTTTCATAGAGTAAAATTAATTCATTTTTAGTATACTGTTCTATGAATTTTCACAAATGCATAGCCATGCAAACATCAAGACAATCAATATTTTAACGTGGTTTTTATTGTTGTTGTTGTTAAGTACCATTGAGTTGGTTCCAAACTATATCAATCTAAGTTTGAATCACTGATGTTGTGGTTCACACTAACCTGACGGTCCAGTGTTTATCCTATAGTGCTATACTTACTAGTAGCCCTTGTTTTTTATAGAACCTAGGAAATATATAATACAATTTAAATGACAAAAATCATGTGACTTTGTGGTTTCAAATAGAAAAAGTGAGAAATGTGGGGCAATGTTAGAAGAAGGGTACAAGCCCTTCTGTGTCCTGAAATTAACCCTGACTGCACTTTTCACCATTTTTCTTTACTGATTTCTTATTTTTTTTAAAGTCTCAGCTGAAAAGTAGTTTCCTCACAAAATATTTATTCTGTAATGGTGGGATTACTTATTCACTACCATAAATTTTGATTAAATATGTTCCCAATGATGTGTTTTCAAATATCCCCTTCTATTATTTCATAATGCTGCAGTCTTGTTGTTAAATGCCATCGAGTTGTTTCCAACTCATAGGGAGACTGTATAGGGTTTCCAAGGAACTGCTGGTGAATTTGAACCGCTGACCTTCTGGCTCAAAGCAAACCTTGCGGTCCCTTGCCACAAAGGTAACTGTATAATGTTTTTCCTACATAAATTCTTATGTTGTCTAACCTGTCTCTCAGACTGCCAAAGTAAAGGAGATAGGTGTGTGATTGGTCCTCTTGAATCCATCTTCAAAAGTGGTATTACTTTTAACATTTTTTCAAGAATAGGTTAAAATGAGTTTAATTTCTTATTGATCAAATTCTTGCTTTTCTATAGTGATTAGATAAAACTATATGACTCCTGGTGTGGTGCTGTATGGTCAGTTGACGACTGCGAACCACAAGGTCAGCAGGTCACACCCACCAGCTGCTCCTCAGAATCCTGTACAGGCTTGCCATGAGTTGGAACCAATTCGACGGCACTTAACTGTGGTACATTTTTTAGATGAATATATTTCTCAGTTAGCAAATGTGCTATGACTTGCTACTAGTCTCATTCCCTTTGGAATTAGACTCTACTAGGAAAGTTGGAAACAAAGAGGAAGGATCAGTAGTTGAAAAATATGGCCTTACTGACAGGAAGATAGAATTTTGCAAGATAAATGATGCATTCATTGCAAATAACTTTTTTCAGCAACATAAATGGTGACTACACATGAGCCTCCCCAGATGTAAGATATAGGAATCAAATTGAGTACATCTGAGGGAAGAGATAGTGGAGAAGCTCAATATTATTAGCCAAAACAAGGTCAGGGGCCAACTGTGGAACAGATCATCAATTGTTCATATGTAAGTTTAGGCTGAAACTGGAGAAAATTAAAACAAATTCCCGAGAGCCAAAATATGACTTTGAGTATATCCTACCTAAATTTAGAGATCATCTAAAGAACAGATCTGTTGTGTTAGATACAAATAACCAAAAACCAGAGTAGTTATGGGATAGCATTAAGAACATCATACATGAAAAAAGCAAAAGGTCATTACAAAGATAGGGAAAAAAAGAAAAAACCAAAGTGATTGACAGAAGAGAATCTGAAACTTGTTTTTGAACGTAGAGAAGATAAAGAACATAGAGAAGCTAAAGTTACTGAAATGAATGAAGTAAAAGACCTGAACAGAAAATATCAACGAGCACCTCAAAAAGACAAAGTCAAGTTTATATATATATTGAATAGCAGCAAATATTTATTAGTATTTAGTATGTGATGAATACATGTTTTACCTCATTCTTCCTTCTTTTTTTTTTTTTTTTAATGCTTTATTGTGAATTATATGATAACTTACATGGGAGTACATCAGCTTCACATTGATCCCATCGTATAACATTTGCTTATCATCGTTACACGATGGGATCAATGTGAAGCTGATGTACTTTATTTAAGTTATTTGCTTATCATCGTTACAAGGAGCTCTGGTAGCGTAGTGGTTACGAATCGGGCTGCGAACCTTAAGGTCAGCGGTTCGAAACTACCAGTCACTCCGCGGGAGAAAGATGAGGCTTTCTACTCCCGTAAAGATTTACACCCTCGGAAAACCTGTACAGGGTCGCTATGGGTCGGATCCGACTCGATGGCACTTAACAACAACAACAATCATTGCTACAATTCCTTCCATGCATCATCCATCAACCAAAGGGTATCCACCACAAGCCTGCCCCTTTTTCATCCACACACCACCCCTCTCTTTCTCCAGATCCAAAGTCTCCAGCCTCTCCATCTCCCCATGTCATTGTCTCTAAGTTTTTATATTATAATGGAATGTTTAAAGACTTCTAGTTAGTAAACCAAAAAGGAAGAACACACTCAGCATTTTTCAAGCTGAAAGAAGTGATGAAAAAAATCAGACCTCATGTTGCAACATTCAAGAGTTCTTTGATTTTGGAGAGCTTGATTGTGGTATATCTTGATGATTTTCTTTTGGGGTTTTGCCTATTTGGGTTCATTCAGCTTCTTGAATGCTGATCTTTTCATCTTTCAAGATGTTAGGGAAATTTTCTTCCAGCAGTTCTTCAACTATCATTTCTGTACTTTGTTTCTTCCTGTTCTGGAATTCCACTCACCTGTAGGTTACTCCTCTTCAGGTTGTCTCACATGAATCTTAGATTACCTTCAGATTTTTTTCATTCTTTTTTGATTGTTCTTCTAGCTTACTAGTATTGAGAGATTTATTTTCAAATTCACTAATGCCGGCTTCCACTGATTCAAATCTAACCCTTTGCCCTTTCAGTGTGTGATATTGCTAATATCTTAGTATGAATCTGTCGAGGTCCTATGTTGGGATCCAACGTCGACATTGAAGTGTGGGTGTCACAAAGAAGGGAGATCTGGTGGCAAAAGGGATAGAAAAAGAGAAAGATGAAATATATACAAAAAAGACAGACACACAGATATGATGCAAGCTGGCAGGTAGGCAGATCTGCAAACATATTGCCTAGCATTGCACAGCATTGCACACAGATCTAACTCTACCTCAGTCTTTTATTCTCTTTTTTAGGGAGAGATTTGTTACAAAGGAAGGATGTAATTCACAAAGGGAGGATGTGATTAAGACAGGATATGGAACTGAAATGTGATTAATCATTCAAAACAGGACATAATGATTCACAGGAACAACCATTAAAATATTTTCATAGTTTTTCTTAACAATCTAACATTTTTATTTTTACAGAAAAAAGGTTCAATCAAGCTGTTATATATTAACTTTTAGGCTTAAATGATCTAAAGCAGTGACGTGCGGTTTCTTAAGGATACTTAACATAAAGCAAGGTTCCTGAAAGGAGCCAAGCTGTCTCTGTACACTTTGCAAACTTTTGTTTGTGAGCAAGATCTCAGGCACCGGGCTTTATTTATCTATATCTAAAATGCTACATTGTTCTTAATTATCACATTTCTATATACTTTCAGGAGGCAGGAGAGCATCTAGGTTAAACTGTTTATATTCAGAGGCGGTTTAATGGGGCTGCCACTATTATCCTCTAATCCAACATTCCCAGAATTTACCATTCCACTTTATTTACAAACCTTGGGTAGTTTTTCTCTAAAAATCTTTTCTCATATTCCCAATATACCTGTTCCTGGCCTTTCTGAATTATCTGAGGAAACTTTTACTGCCTCGGCCCTAAAAAGGGGTTTCAAACCCATTATTGTTCATGGATATCAAACATAACTGAATAATCAAATAAGGAACAGTTCTGACATTCATCCCAGGTGGCTATCGCTTGTTCCTCAGAAAGATTTGTTCCCAGGACTCCATGCACTGCCAACACAGTGGAGGCATTAAGAGAGACATTGTAAAAGAAACCATTTTCTCAGAAGCTACAATTACTGGAGTTAGCATAGAATGAACAATATAAGGACCAAAGAAAATTTTACAGAGGTAGCCAATCAGTGAGTTCGCAAAAACCAATGAACCTGGGACCTCAGGAGGTCACTTCCTTTGACCTTCAGGGTCCATGGCTCACTATCCTGAGGAGGGCCTTGGAATTGGATTTTTGTCTATGTCACAGGCCATTGATCAACCCAGGGTCTGCGTATGCTGTCCCCAGCATGAATCTTCTGGATTTCTGTTTTAAGGTCTTATATTTTCTCCAACCCTTTATCTGTTTTGTATAATTGTTCCTGTAGCACTTTTCTGAGCTCTTCCTTGGTTTCCTTGATCTTTCTTTCAATCATTTGAAGGTACCTATCATTCTCCTGAATTATTTTTCAGGTAGTTCCAGTTTCTTTTGCTCATGAAATATTTTCTAACTCTACCCTTGTCCAGTTGTTTGAGCTCCTCTATCTCATTTCTTCATGTGAACAGAAATTTTCTGCTGCTTTCAAGGCCCTCTGGTGGTATTGTATTTGTATTAAGTTGATGAATGTATGTTAACGTATTCTTAGGCACTCACCAACTGCCTCCTGGTACATGTGATCAAGAGGTGGGTTTGTGAACTGTTCTCTGTTTACTGTTCATGCAGTTAATTTCAAGGTAGATTTAGCTGACATTCTTTGTTGTCATGGATCTGGTGTGTAGTAACTGGTACTGATGCTAGCCCAATTGATGAGGTTGTAGAGGGTATGGCTATAGTTGGGATGTACGGCTGCAATTGATGTTTCTTGTTAGGTGAAACAATAAGAGAAAATATACCCACAAGAGATAAGGAAAACAAACAAACAAACACATAGCAGCAAAATATAAAATATTAAGGAGGAAAGAAGAAGAAAGCAAAAACAAAATTAAAAACCAGCTAATGCCTTCTATCCACCAATAGGCATTATGCCTTTGCATCACCTACTGGCCTTTTGCATTCACAGTCACCCAAGAAAGCTCAAGATTGCCTTAGAGTACCTGTCCTGTCATACAGATAACCAGTCATTCTTTTTTTCCCCCATTTCCCCGCCTCTTCTGTACCCCACATATCCATTCAGCCACTTTTCTTAGGCCAGGGTTGGCCAAGATCAACTTTGCAGATTTGAAGAAGGATCTGCCTGAGCAGGGTTGTTGTGGATAGCTCCTCCCCATGACGCCTAACCTTGGTTTCCAACTCCAAGAGCCTCCAACTGCCTGCAAAGCAAGAACTTCCCTGCGGGTGTACACTGGTGGAAGCCAGTCTTGACTTTGGTCACCAGGGAAGTGTGGGGAACCAGAAGAAAGAAAAGCAAATCTCACCTTTGTCTCTGTGACCCACAGATAGGTTTCTGCAAAGCAAATATGTTTGCTTATCTCCAAAGCTGTTCACAAATTCTCAAGATGATTACAGCAAGTTCCATTGGTCACCACAGTTCAGCAATCACCTCCTCTCTTGCTGCATCTGCTGAACTATCTCTTGAAGTAGGCACTCAACCCACTTTTTTCTATCTCCTTCTCTGAAGTTCCAGGATCATCCTTTGCATCTGTCTCTAGCGGTTTTCCATATACCTGCTGCAGAGTGTCTGCACAGTTTTTCTGCCTAGTCCACAATATTGCCCCACCTAATGGAGTCCTGGTGTGGTGCTGTGGGTTAATGCACCAGACTGCAAAGTCATTTGAACTGCAAGATCAGTGGTTCAAGCTCACCACTACTCCTCGAAAACTCTATACAGGGTTGCTATGGGTCGGAACCAACTAGATGGCACTTAACAACAACAACAACAATTTCAGATGAGACATTTAAAAAAAGTTAAAGGTCTCAGACTTCAAAATTAAAAAAAAACAGTAAAAAGGACACAGTACAAATTACAAATGTAAATGAGTGGTAGAAAAAAAATTTTATGGTAGAATGTGGACAAAGTAGAACAAGATAATGAAAAAGGTTATTTGTTATTTTTTTATGTGACACTAATTAATCTATATTGCAATAATATTTTAAAGTAAATGTCCCATAGATCCATTACACTTTACATGTTTAAATATCACTCAATGCCTTTGCTTTAGTTTTGGTTCTTCCTAAAGCAAACTTTGTGACAAGCATTTTGTATAGTGTATTTAGACGATGATCGCAAGAAGCAGAAAAGAAGTTGTTGTTGTTGTTAAGTGCAGTCGAGTCTGTTCCGACCCATAGCGACCCTGTACAGGGTTTCCGAGGCTGTAAATATTTACGGGACCAGATAGCCTAATCTTTCTCCCGCGGAACCACTGGTAGTTTCAAACTGCTGACCTTGTGGTTCGCAGCCTGATTCGTAACCATTATGCTACCAGAGCTAGAGAGGATGAAATCAGATATTACCAAGAAAATGTACATAATTGAACTGGGGCTTAGACCCAATTGGACCATTCTTGGAATCATATAGGACTTGTCTCAATAATTTTCCTGTAGTAAGTGGGCAAACTAATTATCCACCATTTCCCCTTCCTCACATTTCCAGGCTGCATATGTGTGCTGATTGAGGGTACCTATGACATAAGAGAAATCTCTGAAGTAAAAAAGCAAAGAGGCACAGAAGTTCCCATTGGACCTTGACAACATGCGAGTAGCTGTTTATTCCAGTGGTACTCAAAATTATTTGGGTAAAATACAAGTGGTGCAAAGCACCTTAGTGTCTAGCATAATTTTCACATTTCAATTGCTCTTCCTCATGCATATTCCCTTTTTTCTATCAATATAATCACTATCTATCACTTTGCCTATACCAGAATGCTTTGGGTTACCGTGTATTTTCCTATATCTCTATCATGCACAACTACTGTTGACAATTTGTGTTATTTCAAATGTTTTGAATAGCATATGACTATGACCCATCTCATTTAACTATGACCCATCTTGGAGTCCTGGTGTGGCGCTGTGGGCTAATGTGCCAGACTGCAAAATTGCTTGAACAGCAAGGTCAATGGTCAAGCTCACCAGCTGCTCCTATACAGGGTTGCTATGGGTCGGAATCGACTCGACGGCACTTAACAACAACAACATGACCCATCTCGTTTCCCACTACTGCTACCATAATATTTATTTGATCAACATCTTCTTAATTGTCCTCCTTTATCCAGGGTGTTCCCTTCCAGTTCACAGAAGTCAAGAGAACTAAACTATAAACTATAAATTTGATCATGCCACTATCTTACTAAGAACTTTCAATGACTTCCTATAGCCTTTAGGATACAGTATAAAACTTATAGATTAAAAAGCAGCTCGTGAGCTGGCTCTTGTTTATTTCTCTAATCTCATGGATTCATCCATAATGAATAAATTTATTTCCATCAGCTCCAGATTATATTCTTGCTCATCACCTTGAACAATGATGCCTTTGCCTGCAACACTTTTTTAAAAAATCCCTTTATCCTCTCAACTTTTTTTACCCTTCAAGATTCCAATCAGCTGTCTTTTATTCAATAAGCATTTTCTACTCTTCTTCATAGTTTGTAAATTACAACATCTGTCATAATATAATAATAATTTATGTGTATGTCTTCATCTCTCAAGAATACACACTGTGAAGGGAAATAACTCCATGTGAGGTTCAAGAATTCCAAATGTAGTTTGTACTGGGTCTACATTTCCAGAGACTTTGTTGAAAAAAAGGGTAATTTTAAATTTAACAATATGTTTAACAAAGATTTCATAATACATTTGTAACCAGAATTAGAGAAAAATGTTACTTAGTTTTATTTTGTTCAACAGTTTATCAGTTACTTTATTAGTTGCATAGTGCCATACTTAGAACATTGTTGGATAATCCAACACTTAAACTAATAGTACATTAATTGGAGTTTATTTATAGAGTTCAAAGCATCAACAAATTAAAATCAATTTATTCAATCAAACAAGGTGAAGGTATTTAATTTTTTGTTAAAATAACATGAGTGGTTATAGTGTGGCATTGTAGGATGAGAACTTGACTGCAAGGTCAGGCTGAACAGCAAGGTCAGTGGTTAAAACTCACCTGTCACTCCTCAGAAACCCTATACTGAGTGAATATGGATTAGAACCAACTTAACAGCACTTAACAACAACAACAAAAACAATGAGTCATAACTGACTCAATGACACTTAACAGCAACAACAAATATGAGAGGGTCTTCAAAAAGTTCATGGAAATTGGAATTAAAATAAAATAGTCGTGTGTTTTTTAAACAAACTTTTTTAATTCCCCTGATATAATGACATATCATTTAGAAATTAATTTTTTAAAATTCTAAAACTACCAAAGAATGGGGGGGTAGGGAGACCAAATCATATACGATCTAAACATCTACTAACATTCACTGACAATAATTTTTACCTTTTTACTTACTTTCTTTTAACAGGCAAATATGTTTTTCTTTTCTTTTCTTTTCTTTTTTAATTTAAGGTTTTTATTGTGGATTGAGTGAAAGTTTACCAGGCACATCATCAGTTTCACATTCAAAAATTCATATAACTTGTTTCATTACATTGATTATAATCCCCTCCATAT
>NW_006408732.1:113982-125567 GCF_000296735.1 Chrysochloris asiatica
AGTGTTTTGATACCTTTTATAATCATTTTTAGGAATTCCTTCTCAGGCATTTCCAAAGCATGCCCATATTCCAGTACGGAGTGTAGGTCTTCTTCCAGCTCATTTTCCTCAGTCACTTTATCTCGTTTCTGGACATGTGCAGATATGGTCATCTGCTTCTGTTTTTTTGGGCATCTTCAGGGGTTATCTGTGGACTTAGTACTTAGATGGGTATGTATTTTGACATTTTTTATGCTTTCTGAATGCCTCCAGGTAGATGTGATCAGGAAATGGGCTTCCCTTTTCACTCTTCTTCCTGAGAAGTTTCAAGATACCACTATTGGTGGTTTTGACGTAACTTAGGATGTAATTTTCGGCCTGTTTCCTCTTTTGTCTGCTTGGCCCACACCACAATCCCCATTCATGCCTTTTTTCTAGTTGGAAACAGTTCAGGGCCGGCTGTGGCTGTTTGGTTTTAATTGGAAACTGTCTCTTTAAATTTTGAGGATTTCTGTGCGCATGCGTAGTAGAACCCTCCAAGGGTAGTGCTGAGCTCAGGCACCCCTATAGTCACCAGAATGGAGCTGCGCAGACAGGAAGGGACCAATGAACAGATACCAAAAGAAAAGAATGTCCACACCTTTATCTCAGCACTTCTGCCAGGCATCTGTGGTCGGTCCGTTCCTTCTCCCCGCTTGGTCTCACCCAAGATGGAGGCTCCTGGAGCAGCCAAGTGTCCCAGACTAGAAAGCAATAGATTTCTTGCTTCTGCCACAAATTCCTCCAGCAGTGAGCCTTCCAACCGTCTAAATATTCTTTTATATGTGGTTCAGAGTTCTGGGACCATCTCCTGAACCTGCTTGGTCAGGTATTCTGTGTTGTTGTTGGCAGAGCTCTTTACTACATGTCCACCCGATCCACAATCTTGTTTGTTCTTCAGGCAAGTATGTTTTTTATAGAGCCACAATCATAAGGTAAATAAAATGTCATTTCTGCTTTATTTTATTACACACCTTGAACATAATCAAATTAAAAATGGATAATGGTAAAGTCCTGCATTTAGGTACTAAAAATTAATTACTCAATTATAAGATAGACGATTTAGAACTTAATTCAATTTATGTTAAAACATTCACAAATACAATATACAAGTAAAATAACTGGGACTATTTTGTTGTTGTTGTTAGGCACCATGAAGTCAGTACCAACTGAAGTATAAAAGATTAAATCTGACCATCCTGGCTCCAAAGGAGCATTCTAACTGCATTATTATAACACAGATTTGTTTGTTCTTTTGGCAGTCAATGGTGCTTTCAATTTTTGCCTCTATTACCATAGCTAAATGTATCAATTCTTCTATGGTCTTCTTTATTAATTGTACAACTTGCACATGCATATGATATTATTGAAAATACTATGGCTTGGGCCATGCACATCTTAATCCTCAAACTGACATGACTGCTCTGGAAAACCTTAAAGAGGTCTTTTGCAGCAGATTTGCCGAATGTAATATGTCATTTGAATTATTTACTGCTACTTTGATGAGTGTTGATAGTTGACCTGAGCAAAATGAAGTCTTTGACAACAGTAATCTCTTTTCCATTTATCATGATGTTATTTATTGGTTCAGTGGTGAGGCTGTGGTCTTTGTTTTTTATCAGCAAGTATTTTAAATCTGCTTCACTTTCAGCAAGTAAGGTTGTATTATGTGCATATTGCAGATTGTTAATGAGTCTTTCTCGAATCCTGATTGCATGATATTCTTTGTATAATCCAGCCTCTCAAATTTGCTCATCATACAGATTGAATAAATATGGTGAAAGAATATACCCCAACAGATACATTTCCTAATTTTAATTGATTAAGTGTTCTCAAACAATTGACTCTTGGTCTATACACAGGTTCCTCATTAACACAATTAAGTGTTATGGAATAGTCATTCTCTGCAATAGTTCCATACTTTGTGATGATCTACACAATCAAAAACCTTTGCACAGTCAATAATGCAAAGGTAAGAAACTTTCTGATATTCTCTACTTTCACTCAAGATCCATCTAACATCAGTAATGATATTCTTCATTCCATTCCCTCTTCTGAATCTGGCTTGAACCTCTGGAAGTTGCCTGTCAATGCACGGTTGCAACAATTTTTGTATTATTGTTTAAAAAAAAATTTACTTGAATTTGATATTAATGATACTGTCTGCATTCTGTTGGGTCACCTTTCTTTGGAATGTGCAAAAACATGGATCTCTTCCAGTCAGTTGGCCAGGTAGTTGTCTTCCAACTTTCTTGGCATAGATGAGTGAGTGCCTCCAGTGCTACATCAATTTGTTGAAAGATTTCAATTTGTATTCCATCAGATCCCAGTGCCTTGTTCTTTACCAATGCCTTCAATGAACCTTGGACTTCTTCCTTCATTATTATTGGCTGTTGATTATATGCTACCTCTTGAAATAGTTGAACATTGACCATTTATTTTTGGTAAGTCATTCTGTGTATTACTTCCATCTCTTGATGTTTTCTGCATCATTCAATATTTGACCATAGAATCCTTCAATAGGTTCAATATCTTCAGTTCCCTCAATTTGAGCATGTTCTTTGCACTTTCGTTATAATTTTGGATTTCATTTCTCAAGCTAACCTTTGAGATTTTCTGTTCAACTCTTATGCCTCCTCATTTCCTCAATTTATTTTAGCATCTCCATGCTGGACAGCAAGTTTCAGAGTTTCTTCTGACATCTATTTTGGCCTTTTCCTTCTTACTTGTCTTCTTAATGACCTTTTGGATTTTCCTCTATGATGTTCTTCATGTAATCCCACGACTCTTCTAGTCTTTGGTATTTCATGTCTAATGTACCAAATCTGTTCTTCAGATGATCTCTAAATTTAGATGAGATATGTTCAAGATCATATTTCTGGAATTTGGGCTTGTTTTAAATTTCTTCAGAAGCAGTCTGAACTTACATATGAGCAGTTGATGGTCTGTACCACAGTCCTCCCCTGGCTTTGTTTTGATTAATTATTTGGAACTTTTCTACCATCTTTTTTAACACATGTAGTCAATTTGATTTCTGTGTATTCCATCTGGTGAAGTCTCATTAACAACCTCTGGTATGCAAATGATACAACCTTGCTTGTTGTACATGAAAAGAACTTAAAATATTTACTGAAGGAAATTTAAAAAACCACAATCTTTGGTATGGCTTACACTTTGATGTAAAGAAAACAAAAATTCTCACCACTGGGCCAATAAATAACTTAATGATAAATGGAGAAAATAACATTGTCAAAGACTTCATTTTGCTCTGATCAAATATCAGCACTCATGAAACCAGCAGCAAAGAAATCAAATGATATATTGCTAAGCAAATCTGCTGCAAAAGAACTCTTTAAAGTGTTCAAGTCAAAGATATCAGTTTGACCCAAGCCATGGTATTTTCAATAACCTCATATGCATATGAAAGTTGAACAATGAGTATAGAAGACTGTAGAAGAATAGATGCTTTCGAGTTATGGTGTTGAAGGAGAACATTAAAAGTACAAATCTATGCTGGAAAAAATGTACCCAGAATAATCCTTTGAAGCTAGGATGGCCAGATTTCATGTCTCATACTTCAGGCATATTATCAGGAGGGATCAGTCCCTAGAGAAAGGCATCATAATTGATAAAGTGGAGAATGAGGAAAACCACCAACGAGATGGTTTGAAGCTCAAATGTAGCAATAATTGTGAGGTTGGCACAGGTGCAGGCAGTGTTTCATTGTGTTGTGCATAAGGTCAATAAGAGTCAGTAATGACTCAATGGCAGCTAACAGCAATAGTACACATATACACATATATGAGGGTGGGTCAAAAATTGTCTTCACTTTGACTGTAGAATTTATTTTAATCAACTTTTAGAAAAGACACATCAGTTTTCAACATAATTTCCTTGGTTTTCAATACACTTTGTCTACAATTCAACATCCTCCCTTGTTAAAAAATATTTTAGACTGAGCTGCAAGTCATGAATGTACAGCTGTCTTCACTTCTTCTTAAGAAGTGAATCTTCATCCTTGAAGGGATGCTTTCAGGGGACCAAACAGGTGAAAGTCTAATGGAGCAAGATTAGGCCCATAGGAAGGATGTTTTAACACTTCAAAACGAAGTTCTTGCAGAGTGTCAACTGTATGGACAGAGGAGTGTGGACATGCATTGCCATGCAAGATCACAACACCCTTGGATTGCAGTCTTCTGTGTTTAATCTGACATTTAGACTTCAGCTCTTCAGTGAAGATCACATTGTAATGAGCACTGTTGATTGTTGAAACTTTTCCTGATAGTGTTCCAATACTGGCTCTTGAACATCCCAGAAAACTATTAACATCAATTTTCCAACTGATGGTTTTCTACTGAACTTTTTATTGATGAATGATTGAGAATGTCTCTATTTAACAGTCTGCCATTTACTCTCAGGTTCATAGTGATGAATCCATGTTTCATCATCAGTAATGATATTTTTAAGAGACCTTTATCTTTCTGGAAGCATAGGTGCACATTTTGTTTGCAGATGTCTAAACATTTCTGTTTATATTCCTCTATGAGTTGCTTTGGTATCCATCTCACAAAAACTTTTCAAAACCTAAGTCTATCATGGATTATTTCATAGACAGAGCCATGCTGATTTGTAAATGATTTGCCACATAATCCACTGTCACTTGTTTATTCTACAGTCATTTCAGAAAGTACACACTCAATGTTTTCATCAGTTGTGGATGTGGAGGGAGATTTTAATAGAACCAAAGGGTGGATAATTTTTTATTTGTCCACATGTGTATATATATGGAGCTCTGGTAGCATAGTGGTTACGAATTGGGCTGTGAACCTTAAGGTCAGCAGTTCAAAACTACCAACCATTTTGCAGGAGAAAGATGAGGCTTTCTACTCCCATCAAGATTTACAGCCTTGGAAACCCTGTACAGGGTCACTATGGGTCAGAATCGACTCGAGGGCACTTTAAAACAACAACATATATTCAAAACTGGAGTCCTGGTGTGGCATTGTGGATTAATGAGCCAGACTGCAAAGCCTTTTGAATTGCAAGGTTAGCAGTGCAAGCTCATGAGCTGCTCCTAAGAAACCCTATCCAGGGTCATTATGGGTCAGAACAGACTTTATGGCACTTAACAACAATGACATATTCAAAACTACCAGTGGTTCTGTGGAAGAAACATGAGGCTTTTTGCCCCAGTATAGGGCTTTCTGCTCCCGTACAGATTTACAATCTCCGAAACATGTTAGTGCACTCGACTGCAAGGTCAGCTGCTCCTCAGAAACCCTATACAGGGTCTCTAGGAATCAGAACTAGCTTGGAAGCACTTAACAACAACAACATATTAAGTCCTGGTGTGGCATGTAGGATCAGCACTGGACTGCTGACCACAAGGTTGGTGGTTCAAAACCAGCAGCCTCTCCTTAGAAACACTATACAGGGTCACTATGAGTCAGAATTGACTCAATAGCACTTAAGAATAACAAAATATATGTATATGCTGTTTTTTCATCTGTTTAACGAAATGGGAACCTATAATAAACATGATTATTATACCTTTTTCACCTAAAAACATACCAAGGATTACTTCTCTGACTATATCACAATGTATACATCAAATGCAATATTTTGCCTAGTTATTTTATGTTCCATAAAATGCATATGCAATAAAAATTTTGTTTTAGAAGGTTGAAAATAGAAATACCTTATGATCCAGCAATTCCTCTACTTGGTATTTACCCACAAGAAAAATGAGCCACAATCCGAGAAGCTATATGCACACCAATGTTCATAGCAGCACTATTTACAATAGCAAAAAGATGGAGGCAGCCAAAGTACCCATCAACTGAAGAATGGATAAACAAACTATGGTACATACACACAATGGAATACTATGCTACTTTGAAGAACAACAAGGAAGGTGCAAGTCACCGCATAACATGGATGAATCTTGAGGGCATTATGTTGAGTGAAATTAGTCAGTCACAAAAAGAGAAATACTGCATAGGACCACTACTGTAAAAAACTAAGGGAAAGAACCCATACTAAAGGGGTGTGGGGGGGACTCTTTGTTGATTGTTGGGATGTTGGGGGTGGGTTGTTGATTGTTGGAATGTTGGGGGAAGGTGGAGCACATGGTAGGGATTAGAAACAGGATAGTTTGGGTGCAGGGGCGGGGGCAATATACAAGTAGGAAGAGACGAATGGAAGAACAAAGCAGATGGGAGAACAATTAGACAGGTCTCAATGGGCTAAGTGGGAGAGAGGTAAATAATGATATATGCACAACCTAGGAACAACAGGGTTCTGGGATACAGAGATTGAGCCATGGTTGGAATGGAGAAAAGGAGGGAATAATGTTAAGATGTTTGGCTGTCTTTTGAATCTTGGTTTTCCTTGCATTATATTATAAAATAGACACTGGAGGGGGAGAGAAAGGAATAGCAAAAAGCATCACCATAGAAAGCTTGTAAGTCCGTCTTCTGCCTATAACTGATTGGAATACCTAAAATGGGGCTACAACATGCCCAGTGAAGGAGGCTTCCTGCAGTGCCTCTGCTATACATAAGTCTATAGGTGGAAGCCTGAACAACATCCAGATAGCCAGAGATGGGAAATTCCCACTTGAAAGGACAAGCAGACCAGCCTGGAGTGGCTAGAAGAACAGAAGATACTTCTTGAAAGAAAGACCTACGGGAAAAATATAAAACAACATAGGCAGACCGACTGTTACTACAAGAACAAGCAACTTGCTTGCCCAGGAAACATCAAGGCAAGTGGTTGGGTCCCCTCAGTGCAAACCCCCTTCCAAGACTAAGACTCAATGGGAATACATGCTCTAATTGGTGACCACACTCAACACAGATAAGGGAAAGTGAGGGAAAAACAGCAATGAAGTGGTTAGCCCTACAATGTTCAATAGACTTCTGTAAACCCGGGTGAAGACCTGGTTGACCAGCAGTGTGGCAAGACCTGGGGACTCTTGGGCCCAGAGTCAGTGACATAGCCACAGAGGACTAGAGTGGAGAGTGAAGCATCCAGCTGATAAGAAGAGAGGGCATATGCATAAGAACACCCACACTTGCAGATAATACCCACTTATCCTGGCTTCAGTGACTGGATGATCAGAGCTCAACCAGAAGTAAAAAGAAGAGGCAAAAAAAAAAAAAAAAAAGTATTCTCATACAATTTGATGAACTTGACCTACACCTATAGAAGCAGTAGCTCAAAAGAGGGAATAAGTCCTTACAGCAAGAATCATTCCCTCCCCTTCCACACACAGAGTAGACAGGGATGGGCAACTTGGACATTGGCTACCCAAAATGGGGGTTGGGGGGCTACAAAGGCAAGAAGTGACTGGCTTACAAGCTTTCAAGAGAGAACCTAGATCCAGAGGGCCTGGAGGAAGGTAGAATCTCCAGTGAGTGGTATTCAATCTGTCTAGGCGGGGCTGATGCAATGAAATGCAGATGGGTCTCTTGTGATACAATAGTGAATAATTGTTATCAGGACTAATTGTGAGGGTTGGAAATGTAAAGGTAGACATTTTATAGCATGGAGGGGAGTGATTAACTTTTCAGTCTAGGAGTGGAGGTCCCTAGGACCATCAAGGAGAAGAGCAGAAAGCGGGACCCTATCCAGAGAAACAGTGATGCCTGAAATGGAGGTAGAGATGATGACGTGGAGCGATGGAGCAGCTGGAGACTTTAGATCCAGAAAGGGAGAGCGACTGTGCTGAAGACCTGGGGGATACGGGGGAGGAAGTGCAGGGTATTCCCTTTGGTTTGTTGATGATGCATGGAGGGGATTGTAACCATGGCAATGACACAATGTATGATAGAATGAATGTAAAACTAATGTTCTCCCATGTAAACTATCACATAATTCACAATAAAACATTTAAGAGAAAAAATAAGAAATGGCGGGAGCAAAAAAAAAAAAAAAAAAGTAGGAAAAAAAATTGTTTTATATGAATTTGAATTGTCTCCAGTATATTTACCATTATTTGCACTTTTTAAACCATTATTAGTACCAATGCAGTAACAAACATTCAAATATATCAATAATTTTATTTGTGTGAGATAGATATCTAAATTGGAGTAACTCAGTCAAAGGGTATGTGCACACTCTTTTTTAATATACACAAGCTTATTACATTTTAAATAATTATGTAGTTCTCCATAGACTCCAATAGACTATCTACTTCCACAGGAATATGGCTATTCTGAACCTTACATTTTGCAAAGGTATCTTGAAACATTTAAAATATTTTAAAACAGTAGACTTATTTTGTACCATTTCAGAGTCCAAAAACTAGTGTTAATGAAATTAGATTTTGTCTTGATATAATTTCTTTTAGCAATTTAAACAGGATTTCTTCATTTATTATCATTGTAACAGTTATTACAAAACCAGTTATGACAATTTACTGGTTCTGGAAACTGTGTTTTGGAAATGACCTAAAAAATTCAATATTTACATAATAATGTACTGTTTACCTAGTATATTCATATTATTAAAGTTAGGATCCCCATTAATCTTTTAGACATGTTCAAATTTAGATATCATCTTTAGACCTTAAGTGTGGAAAGAAAATTCTCTTGTTTTTTAGAAAATGTGTATTAATCTCTGAATATATTCTCTCATTTTACCTTTCCTGTCTCCTGCCATCCCCATTTATTTCTCTAGATCTTAGAAACATAGAAGGTTATGGGACACAGCATTAATTAAGAATTCTGTGTTATAATTAGTAACATAACAATTACAGATCATTTTCAGATTATTTACAAACTGAATAGCCACTTTAAAATTTAAGTAGAGACTTGACTATATACTCCAATGGGCTCTTTGTTTTAGTCTTAATCCTACTATTCTAGCTGACATCAGTGATGCTGAAACCAACATTTGACCTACAACATTTGATCTTCTGTCATTCTCCTATAACTAAATTATTACATGAAAATCGAAGAAAAAAAATTGAGAAATAAAATCTAATCGCACAGTTTCAATTAATGACTACATTTTTTTTATTGGTAGAAGTTGCATTTCCTGGAAAGCCATGAAAGGAATATATTCTTACAACAGTAAATACAGCCAATCTCAGAACTTGATGATTAATATCTTGGCAACAATGAGACTAGTACACTATCTCAAGGACAGATGACATGATATTTCCCAGATGTCACTGTTTAATTGTGTCATTGTCCAGGACAGCCACTGATTAAAAAAAAAATCCTTCCTCCCCCTGAAGGAGCATGGCCAGCACTGAAGGCAGTAGGGGAGATGTTGGCAAGGTACCTGAACAGGTGGTGGCAGCAGGTGTGATAGGCTAGAGATGACAAGGGCACAGAGTGTAGAGTGTACTGTTGGCAAGCTGTCGGTAACCAGAGTTCAGGAACTACTGATAGTAAAGAAACAGCAGAGATGGTGGCATAGGGATAGAGGAGCAAGGCAGAACAGACTGTCATAGCAGGGTGACAGGTACCCCCTGAACAAGCACAAACAGGGAACGTGATGAGAGTGGAAGTGGTGGCCTGCAGCCCTAAATTGGCTTGGGAGGATCACACCATGATGACAGGGAAGCCTGTAGTACTCCAGCAGACTTGAGAGTCACCCAGAGCTCATATGCCAGAAGGCAGTTGATACACTGCAGACACTATGGAGAAAGGAAACAAAGAGATGAATGAACCTTAACGATATTTATCTGTGCTGTATTTTTCCCACTGTAGGAGCAATGATCTGAAAGAAGTTATCTTGGGAACCCAAATATTCTTAAGAATCCAGTTCTTAGATTGCTAATCTAACATTTAGAGTCATGCCACAGCCCCAATTCTAGCTGTTCCGTAGCTTCAAAGGACCACTTATCAAGACGATTAAATAAAATGGCTGTCATGTACTTTTCCTTTATGATCCAATTGAGCAAATACTTACTAATACCAGATTGCTGCACAAAAGTACTCTAAAACAAGTAAGTCACTGAGGACTGCAGCTACATTATGTAACTATACAGTACGTTACTAAGTGTTGTTGAGTTAGTCCCAACACATAGTGACTGTGTATAGAGTTTCCAAGAAGCAGTTGGTTGGTTTGAACTTGTGGTTAGCAGTTCAGGTTTTATTCTACAGTACCACACTAGGACTCTGCTAGATGTTATAAGGGCATTTAAATTAATTTTGATAGAATTTAATCAGTATTTTAATATGTTTACCTTGACAAATTGTCTCACACACACAAAAACTATTTCTCTAGCAGAGTAGTTGTTATGGTTGCTATGTCCTATCGGATCAATTGTGACTCATACAGAGCCTGTATAGGGTTTCCAAGGAGGGGCTGGTGAGTTTGAACCACTAATATTGGATTTAGGAGTCCACTGCTGATCCTACAATGCATGGCAAGGACTCTAGATGAATGTTGTTGTTGTTGTTGTTAGGTGCCATGGAGTCCATACTGATTCCTAGTGACCCTATGTACAACAGAAGGAAGCACTGCCCGATCCTGGGCCAACCTCACAATTGTTGCCACATTTGAGTCCATTGATGCTGCCATTTTGTCAGTCCATCTCGCTGGGGGTCTTTCTCTTTTTCTTAGACCCTCCACCTTACCAAACATGTTACCCTTCTCCAGTGACAGGTCTTCCTGACAATATGACCTAAGTATGAGAGATGAAGTTTGCCCATCCTGGCCTCCAAAGAGCACTCTGGCTGCACATCTTCCAACACAGATTTGTTGGTTCTTTTGGCAGCCCATGGCACTTTTAATATTCTCCTCTAGCACCATAATTCAAAAGCATCAATTCTTCTACGGTCTTCCTTATTCACTACCCAGCTTTCACATGTATATGAGGTTATTGAAAATACCATGGCTTGGGTCAGGCGCACCTAAGTCCTCAAGCTGACATCTTTGCTCTTCAACACTGCAGAAAGGTTCTGCACAGCAGATTTGCATAATGTAGAACATCATTTGATTTCTTCACTGCTGCATTCATGAGTGTTGAAGTTGATTCAAGAAGAATGAAGTCATTGACAACTTCAATGTTTTCTCCATTGAGAAGAATGTTTTTTGGTCCAGTGGTCAGGAATTTTATTTTCTTTATAGTGAGATGCACTCCATACCGAAGGCTGTGCTCTTTGATCTTCATCAATAAATATTTTCAGTTCTCTTCACTTTCAGCAAGCTATGTTTTATCATCTGCATAACACAGGTAGTTAATGAGTCTTCCTCCAATCCTAATGCTAAGTTTTTCTTCATATGATCTAGCTTCTCAGACTATTTTCTCAGTATACAAGCTGAAATAAGTATGGTGAAAGAATACAACCTTGTTGCCCACCATTTTCAATTTTAAACCATTCAGTGTTCCCATGCTCTGTTCGAATAACTGCTTCTTGGTTCAGGTACCGATTCCTCATGAGCACAATTAAGAGTTCTAGAATAGTCCTACTTTGCAATGTTGTCCATAGCTTGTCATGATCCACACAATTGAATGCCTTTGCGTAGTCAATAAAGCACAGGTAAACATCTTTTTGGTACTCTCTGCTTTCAGCCAAGATCCATCAGACATCAGCAATGATATCCCT
>NW_006408732.1:125667-136829 GCF_000296735.1 Chrysochloris asiatica
TCTCTGCTTTCAGCCAAGATCCATCGGACATCAGCAATGATATCCCTTGTTCCACAGCCTCTTCTGAATCCAGCTTGAACCTCTGGAAGTTCTCTGTCAATGTATGCTTGCAGCTGTTTCTGTATTACCTTTAGCAAAATTTTACTCACATGGGATATCAAAGATATTGTTCTATGACTTCCGCATTCCATTGGATGACCTCTATTTGGAATGGGCACAAATATGGATCTCTTCCAATCAATTGGCCAGATAGTTGTCTTCCAAATTTCCTGGCAGAGATGAGTGAGTGCCTTCTGTGCTGCCTCATTTCTTGAAATATTTCGATTTTTATTCCATCAATTGTTTTTGCCAATTCCTTTAATGTTTTTTGCCAATTCCTTCAATGCACCTTGGACTTCCTCCTTCATATCATTGGCTATTGATCATATGCTACCTCTTGAAATGGTTGAACATTAACCATTTCTTTTGGTACAGTAACTCTCTGCATTCCTTCCATCTTCTCTTGATGCTTTCTGCATCACTCAATAATTTACCCAGAGATTCTTTCAATAACAAAAGTCGAAGCTTGATTATTCCTTTCATTTCCCCCAGCTTGAGAAATGCTGAGCATGTTCTTTCTTTTGGGTTTTCTGATTCCAGATCTTTGCACATTTTGTTGCAATATTTGGCTTTATCTTCTCAAGCTGATCTTTTAAATTTTCTGTTCAACTCTTGGACCTCCTCAGTTTTTCCATTTTCTTTAGCATCTCTACGCAGGAGAGCAAGTTTCAGTGTCTCTTCTGACATCCATTTTGACCTTTTCCTTCTTTCTTGTCTTCTCCATGACTTTTTGCTTTCTTCATGTATGATGTTCTTGATGTCATCCCACAACTCTCTGGTCTTTGGTCTTTAGTGTTTAATGTGTCAAATCTGTTCTTCAGATGATCTCTAAATTTAGGTGGAATATATTCAATGTCTTATTTTGGTTCTTGTGGACTTGTTTTCATTTTCTTCAGCTTCAGTTTGAATTTGCATATGAGTAATTGATGGTATGCGTCACAGTTTCCCCTGACCTTGTTTTCTCAGATGATATGGAGCTTTTCCATTGTCTCTTTCCGCAGATGTAGTCAATTTGATTTCTACGTATTCCTTCTGGTGAGGTCCATGTGTATAGTCATTTCTTATGCTGTCTAAGGAAGGTATTTGAAATGAACAAGTCATTGGTTTTTCAGAATCCTATCATGCATTCTCCAGCATCATTTCTATTACCAAAGCAATATTTTCAAACTACGGATCCTTTCTCTTTGCTCCCAATCTTTGCATTCCAATCACCAGTAAGGATTGCATGTTTGATCGATTTCAGTTTGGAGAAGTTGGTAGTATTCTTCTATTTCATCTTCACTGGCTTTAGTGGTTGGTGGGTATATTTGAATAATAGTGGTATTAACTGGGTTTCCCTGTAGGTACATGGATATTATCCTATCACAAACAGTGTTGTACCTCATGATTGATCTGGATATGTTCTTTTTGCCACTCCTCTTCAATTTGTCATTCCCTGCATAGTAAACCATGTAGTTGTGAGATTCAAAATGGGCAATACTAATCCATTTCAGCTGGCTAATGCCTAAGATATTGATGTTTATGTGTTCCATTTCATGTTTGGCAACTTTCAATTCTCCCAGATTCATACTTCGTATATTCCATGTTCTGATTTTCAGTGGATGTTTACAGCTGTTTCTCTTCATTTTGAGTTGTGCCCTATCAGTAAATGAAAGTCCCGTGGGCTTTACTTCCCCGGGCTTTACTCCATTCATGTCATCGCAGTCAACTATACTTTGAGGAGGCAGCTTTCCCTAGTTGCACTTTGATTGCCTTCTAACCTGAGGGTCTCATTTTCTGGCACAATATCTGACAGTGTTACTCTGCTATTCATAAGGTTTTCAGTGACTAAATATTTGGAAGTAGTTTGTCACTCTTTTTACTAGTCTATCTTTGTCTGAAAGCTCAGTTGAAACCTGTCCACCATGGGTGACCCTGCTGGTATTTAAAATACCAGTGGTGTAGGTTTCAGAATCACAGGAACTCACAAGCCACCACAGTATGACAAACTGACATATGAGTGGTGGCCATTTTGTTTTAAGTGAAAACTGTCACTTTACATTTCGAGGCTATCTGTGCGCATGTGTAGTAGAACCCTCCAGGGGTGGAGGTGGGTCGATCATTCAGTCAGACATCCCCTTTAGTCACCAGAATGAACATACATAGACAGCAAGAGACCAATGAACAGATACAAAAAATAAATAAATAAAAGAATGTCCACACCTGTATCTCCACAGTTCTGTTAGGTGTTCGTAGTAGCTGTTCTGATCCTCCCACCAGGGTCTCTCCCAAGATGGTGGCTCCAGGAGCAACTGAGTGTCTTGAACTAGAAAGCACTGGATTTCTTGATTCTGCTACAAATTTCCCTAGCTGTAAGCCTTCCAAGCTTCTAAATACTCTTTTATATGTGGTTCAGAGTTCTAGCACCTTCCCTAAGCCTGCTTGGTCTTGTATTCTGTGTTGTTGCTGACAAAAAGTTAAAGTAGGAGTCTTGAAATTCTCCAGCTCTGAGATGATGGTGACTTGGACTGATGGATTTACAACAGAGTAGATGAGAGTGATTGGATTCTGCAGACATTTTGCAAATAGAAGACCAAGAGTTGCTGATGGATAAAATGATTTTGGTACAAGAGCAATAAAAGCAGTAGAAATGCATTATTTCTTAAAAAAATAAAAAACTAAGTAAGATATAGTGCTGGAAGATGAGCCCCTTAGGTTGGAAGACACTCAAAATACGACTGTGGAAGAGCTTCCTTCTCATAGGAGAGCTTACTGTGATGACACAAATGGAGTAGAGCTTTCAGAATCTTCATTTGCAGATGTGGCACAGTTCAAAATGAGGTAAAACAACTTCAGACATTCATTAACATTCATAACATGAAATGTAGAAAGTAGGAAAATTAAAACTTGTTAAAAATTAAATGGAATGCATAAATATAGCTATCCTAGAAATTTACTATGTAAGGAATGAAAATTTAAGAGAAATAGTGGTTCATTCATCAACAAAAAGAACATTTCTAGATCTATCTTGAAATGTAATACTGTATGTGATAGAATGAATCCTAGTGTGGTGCTGTAGTATAAGCACTGGGATGCAAGTTCAGTTTGAATCACAAGGTTGGTGGTTCAAACAACTAAAAACAAACAACAAGGAAGACCAGTTATTACCATTATTATTCAAATTTACACACCAAGCACTAAAGCCAGTATTGATGAAATTCAAGAATTCTTCCAACTTCTCTGGCCAGAAATTGATCAAGCATATAATCAAGGTGTAATGATAATTACTGGTGATTAAAATGCAAAGGTTGGAAACAAAGAGGAAGGATCCGTAGTTGGAAAATAGAGATCTTCTCAAGAACATATTTCATGCATTAGACACTAAAGACAGAAGACCAGAAGAGTTATGAGTGCCATCAAGAACATCATACAAACTAATTGGGCCACAAGTCTGGTAAGATGGAGCTACAATTGCCTGACTTGGTGATGTTGCAAATCTTCTGTTTCCTGGATGTACTGAACTTGCTGCATCCTGCTCAAATGAACAGGTAGTGGAATAGGCTTGCAGAAAACAACTATCTTTGAAGAATATTGTGTCTGAAGAGAAGGAACTTCTGCTACTTTTCTGATGAGCAGCTGGGCACAAGGACCTGGAAGCAGTTCTTCCTCAGACAAGTGAGGCAAGAGCCTCTCAGGGCATTGGCAAAACTAGGGGACTTCACCTGCAAAGAAGCAGCTGAAAACATTGGGATTATAAAATATATTGCTTATCTCTCAGAAGCAGAATCTCAGTGGAAGGACTAGAACATTCAGTTACCTGTGGTATGTCTTCAAAGCACACGTTTTATGCCTTGTTGTTGTTGTCAGGTGCCATCAAGTCAGTACCGACCCATAGCAATCTTATGCACAGCAGAACGAATGCCCGATCCTGGGCCAAGTTTTATGCCTATGATGTGAAAAAGGGCATGAAATAAAATTAAAACAAAAACAAAAACAAAAGCAAGAAGAACATCATACAGGAAGAAAACATTAAGAAAGGTCACTAAGAAACAAGAAAGAGGGAAAAGACCAAAATAACTGTAAAAGATATCCTAAAATTTGCCCTCCAGCATAGAGATGTTTAAGCTAATGAAAGAAATGAGGAAGTAAAACAACTGAACAGAAGAGAATAAAGGACAGCTCAAGAAGACAAAGTCACACATTAACATAAAAAGTGCTCAGAGCTGAACTTAGAAAACCTAAAGGGAAAACACACTCGGCAAATTTCAAATGAAATCAGTCAAGAAGAAAGCCAAGCCTTGACTGCAATACTGAATGATTGAATGGGCAAAACACTGAACAATGCAGAAAGAACAAAAAGAAGATGAAAGGAATACAAAAGTCACTGAATCAAAAAGAAATGTTGTTCAACCATATCAAGAGGTTTGTTGTTGTTGTTGTTGTTAGGTGCCATCGAGTCAGTGCCAACTCATAGCAACTTTATGTACAACAGAACAAAATACTGCCCGGTCCTCAGTTAACCTCACAATTGTTCCCACACTTGAGCCCATTGATGCTGCCACTTTGCTAATCCATCTCGATGAGGGACTACCTCTTTGTTTCTGACCCTCCACCTTACCAAACATAATATCCCTCTCCAGTGACTGGTCCATCCCAACACTATGTTCAACCAAAGTATGAGAGGTGAAGTCTGGCAATTCTGGCCTCCTAGGAGCACTCTAACTCTATTTCTTCCAACATAGATATGTTTGTTCTTTTTGTAGCCCATGGCAATATCAATATTGTCTTCCAACATCATGACTCAAAAGCATAAAATCTTCTGCAACCTTCCTTATTAATTGTACAAGTTTTGCATGCATATGAGGTTATTGAAAATATCATGGCTAGAGTCAGGCGTACCTTAGTCCTCAAACTGACATCTTTGCTCTTCAACACTTTAAAAAGATCTTGTGCATCAGATTTGCCTAAATCAAATACGTCATTTGATTTTTTGGCTGCTGTTTCCATGAATGTTGATTGTTGATCCAATAAAAATGAAGTTTTTGACAACTTCAATCTTTTCTTCATAGATATGTTGTTTATTGGTCCAGTGGTGAGGACTTTGTTTTCTTTCTATTGAGACAATCAATACTAAGGGATATGGTCTGATCTTCATCAGTAAACATTTTAAGACTCTTTACTTTCACCAAGAGGGGTTATATCCTCTGCATATTTCAGGTTGTTAATGAGTCTTCCTCCAATCCTGATGCCACATTTTTCTTCATATAATCTAGCTTCTCGGATTATTTGCTCAGCATACAGGTTAAATAAGTAGCTTGTCATGATCCACACAATTAAAGGCCTTTGCATAGTCAATAAAGCACAGGTAAACATCTTTCTGGAATTCTCTACTTTCAACCAAGATCCATTGGATATCAGCAATGATATCCCTCATTCTACATCCTCTTCTGAATCCTCCTTGAACCTCTGGAAGTTCTCTGTCAGTGTATTGCCTTTAGCAAAACTTTACTCACATGGGATATCAAAAATATTGTCTTATAATTTCCGCATTCCATTGGGTCATGTCTCTTTGGATTGGGCACAAATTCAGATCTCTTCCAATCAGTTGGCCAGATAGTTGTCTTCCAAATTTCTTGGCATAGATGAGTGAGTGCCTCCAGTGACCCCACACTTTATTGAAGATTTTGATTTGTATACCATCAATTCCCAGTACCTTGTTCTTTGTCAATTCCATCAATGCACCTTGGACTTCTTCCTTTAGTATCATTGGTTCTTGATCATATGCTACTTTTTGAAATGGTTAAACATAAACCATTTCCTTTTGGTACAGTGACTCTGTGTATTCCTTCCATCTTCTTTTGATGCTTTCTGCATCATTCAATAATTTGCCTAGAAGCAGCCTGAATTTACATATGAGCAGTTGATGGTCTGTACCACAGTCCTCCCCTGGCTTTGTCTTGATTAATTATTTGGAACTTTTCTACCATCTCTTTCAGCAGATGTAGTCAATTTGATTTCTGTGTATTCCATCTGGTGATTTCCATGTGTATAATCATCTCTTATGCTGTCTAAAGAAGGTATTTGAAATGAATAAATCATTGATTTTGCATTAATTAAGTTGAAGCTTGAATTTCGCTTATCTTGAGAAATGCTGAACATGTTCTTTCCTTTTGATTTTCAAACTCCAGATCTTTGCACATTTTGTTGTAATATTTGACTTTGTGTTCCCGAGCTGACCTTTGAACTTTTCTGTTCAGCTCATGTACCTCGTCATTTCTTTCATTTGCTTTAGCATCTCTACACTGGAGAGCAAGTTTCAGAGTCTCTTCTGAAATCCATTTTAATCTTTTCCTTCTTTCTTGTCTTCTCAATGACTTTTTGCTTTCTTCCTGTATGATGTTCTTGATGTCATCCCACAACTTTTCTGGTCCTGGTCTTTTGCATCTACTATATCAAATCTGTTCTTTAGATGATCCCTACATTCAGGTGGGATATATGCAAGGTCATATTTTGGCTCATGTTGACTTTTTTTCATTTTCTTCTGCTTCAGTCTGACTTAGCATATGAGCAAATCTGCCCACAATCTGCCCCAGCCTTGGTTTAGCTTGTGATATGGAGCTTTTCCATTGTCTTTTTCCACAGATGTAGTCAATTTGATTTCTATGTATTTCATCTGGTGATTTCCATGTGTATAATCATCTCTTATGCTGTCTAAAGAAGATATTTGAAATGAATAAATCGTTGATTTTGCAGCATTAGATCATGTGATCTCCAGCATCATTTCACCAAGGCCCTATATTCCAACTACTGATCCTTCCTCTTTGTTCTCAACCTTTGCAATCACCAGTAATGGTCAATACCTCTTGGTTTCATGTTTGATCAATTTCAGATTGAAGAAGTTGGTAGAATTCTTCTATTTCATCCTCACTGGCTTTAGTGGTTTGTGCATAAATTTGAATAATATTGGTATTAATTGGTCTTCCCTGCTGTTTTTGTTGTTGTTAGGTGCCATTCAGTCATTTATGACTCATAGCAACCCTATACACAATAGAAGGAAACACTGCCGGGTCCTGGGCATCTTCCCTGTAGGCACATGGATATTATCCTATCACAAATAATGCTGTGCCTCATGACTGACCTGGAAATGTTCTTTTTGATGATAAATGCAATACTATTTCTCTTCAATTTGTCGTTTCACAGCATAGTAAACCATGTGGTTGTCAGATTCAAAATGGCCAATACCAGTCCATTTCAGTTCACCAATGTCTAAGACATCAATGTTAATGCATTCCATTTCATTTTTGACAATATCCAATTTTTCTAGATTTGTGCTTTGTACATCCCATTTTCTGATTATTAATGGATGTTTACAGCTGTTTCTCTTCATTTTGAGTTGTGCCCCATCAGCAAATGAAGGTCCTGAGGGCTTTACTTCCACAAGCTTAACTGCATTCACATCATCATGGTCAGATCTACTTTGAGGTGGCAGCTCTTCCTCAGTCACATTTTGAGTGTCTTCCAAACTGAAAGGCTTATTTTCAGGCACTATATCTGACAGTGTTTCTTTACTGTTCATAAGGTTTTCAGTGACTAAATATTCGGAAGTAGTTCATCTCTCCTTCTTCCTAATATGTCTTCATCTGGAAGCTCAGTTGAAACTTGTCCAGCATGTGTGACCCTGTTGGTATTTAAAACACCAGTGGCATAGCTTCCAGAATCACAGAAACTCTCTAGCCACCATAGTACGACAAATTGACAGAAGAGTGGTGGGTATCAAGAGGTAGCATATGATCAAGAGCCAATGTTATTGAAGGAAGAAATCCAAAAAAGCGTTGGAATCTAACAAGATGCCAGGAATAGATGGAATTCAAATTGAAAATTTTCAACAAACAGGTGCAGCACTAGAGAAATCCACTCATCTATGCCAAAAAACTTTGGAAGACAGCTACCTGGTCAACTGATTGGAAGAGATCCATGTTTGTGCCCATTCCAAAGAGAAAGAATACAGAAATCATAGAAATTGACATTAATATCACATAAAATAATATAGTCCTAAAGATAATTCAAAAAGAGGTGCAACAATCCATTGATTGGCAATTGCCAGAAACTCAAATTCAATTGGATTCAGGTGAGGATATGGAACAAGTCATATCATTGCTAATATGAGGTGAATCTTGGCTCAAGGCAAAGAATACCAGAAACATGGTTACCTGTGTTTTATTAACTATGCAAGAGCTTTGACTGTGTGGACCATAGCAAGCTATAGACAATTTTGAAGAGTATTCTGGAAGACTTAACTGTGTTCATGAGGAACTTGTACATAGAACAAGAAGCACTCATGTGAACAGAACAAGGAGACATTGAATGTTTAAAATAAGGAAAGGTGTGTGTCAAGGCTATATTCTTTCACCATATTTATTCAACATGTATGTTCAGCAAATAATACAATAACCTCAGTCATATAAATAATATTGTGACATGAAAATTGAAAGAAAACTCATTAACAACTTGCAATACACAATTGATACAATCTTGCTTGCTGAAAGTGAAGAAGACTTAAAATGCTTACTGATGAAGATCTAAAACCACAACCTTCAGTATGAGTTGCACCTCAATGTAAATAAAACAAATTCTTTACCATTAGACCAATAAATAATATCATGATAAATGGTGAAAAGTTTCAAGTTGACTACACTTTGCTTGGATCTACCATCCAGCACTTCTGGAAGTAAGAATAAAGAAATGGAATGCCATATGACATTAGGCAAATATGCTGCACAAGACCTCGTTAAAGTGCTCAAGAGCAAAGATGCCAGTTTGAGAAGTAAGGTGCACTTGACCCAAGTTATAGCATTTTCAGTAGCTTCATATGCATATGAAAGTTGGACAATGAATATGAAGACTGTTTAAGAATCTATTCATTTGAGTGATGGTATTAAAAAGACTATTTAAAGTACCATGGATTTCCAGAAGAACAAGGAAATCTATGCTGGAAGAAGTATAGCCAGAATGCTCCTTAGAAGCCAGGATGGCAATATTTCATGGCTCATACTTCAGACATATTATTAAAAAGGACCAGTTTCTAGAGAAGGACATTATGTTTGTTAAAATGGAAGGTCAGCACTTTGGTCAATCCCCCAATGAGATGGATTGGCACTGTGGCAGTAGCAATGGGTTCAAGTATTATAGTGATTGTGAAGTAGACATAGTGATTGTGAAGTAGGCACAGGGCCAGGCAATATTTAGTTCTGTTGTGCATAAGGTTGCTATCGATCAGAACCATTATTATGGAACATAGCAACAATAAAATGTAACTTGCTAGAATGTTTAGGCTATTAATGAATATAGAGAAGATTGCTGTAAAAGTAAATTTTAAGGCCTTTTGGAAAATTGGGAGTCTGCTTTGGTGAATTATTATGTTACCAGATGAGTATTTTTTTTTTTTGCAAAGAAGGTTGTTGATTGTAAAAACTTGGAGTTAAGGAAAAATCAGATCTATAGGTATAAATTGAGAAGTCTTCAGCATGTTGATGGGCATTAAAGTCAAGAGACTATGTGAGTCTTTCCTAATCAAAGTCCTAACATTTGTTTGCAGCAACATGGGATACCACAAAGGGCTGAGATGTGGGCTTCTGACTCCAAGAGAATTCCAGGATATGGAAGAACCCTGAATTCTACTTTCCAAATTGTGGAATTAAAAATTTCCTGGCTCAATCAGGTCCACAGCTCTGTGCTCCCATTGAAAATAACAGAAGGGTTATGATTCTTTACCCACATAAATCAACCCAGTGAGCCTTCACACGTAACCAGATCCATTGGCCCCATAGTAGCCATGCCACATGCTATGTGATATCTCAACATTCAGTTCTTATTATCCATTAGATTGCTCTATTTCCATTTTGGACAGAGTCAGTCCACTGTGCCTTGTGATTGTTGATATTTTCTAGAAGTGGTACTAACCCAAGTATATAAAATAAAGTCTTTGACAACATCAATGTTTCCTCCATTTATCATGATGTTATTTATTGGCCCAGTTGTGAGGATTTTTGTTTTCTGTACATTGAAGTAAA
Organism: Chrysochloris asiatica; assembly: GCF_000296735.1. NCBI lineage: Eukaryota > Metazoa > Chordata > Mammalia > Afrosoricida > Chrysochloridae > Chrysochloris > Chrysochloris asiatica. The sequence continues at coordinate 135,816 of NW_006408732.1, forward strand.
CATTGGCAATTTTTTTTTTTCTTTTAGGTTGGAAAAGGACATAAAACCCTGAATTCATAAAATAATATTAAATGATTAAATTTTTCTATGTGGAAAAGAAAATTTTGTTTCAGGAGTGGGTTAGGAGTAAAGAGTGAGGGTTAGGGTTAGGACTACGGCTAGGTTTTGGCTAGGCCTAGGACTTTGTTTAGTTTTAGGGTTATGGTTAGTACTAGAATTGGTGCTAAGGGGTGAGGGTTGGACTAGGGCTAGTAGTAAGACTAGATCTAGATTTTAGGGTTAGTTTTTGTTTTGTTTTTTAAGTTTCTTCTTGACATATATTTGATTTCCTCATCATTTGGAAGTTCTTCATTTGGAACTACATTATTCCATCTTTTTATTTTATGGTATTATTTTGTTGTTGCAACTATAGCACTAGTTCTCTCTTTTTAGGCTTATAGTTCTGTTTTGGTTTGCATATTTCTTTATCTGGGTTGAGTTTAAGCAACATTGTCATGTATGTTAGCCTCAGGTTGTTGTCTGCTGTTGTTCGTTTTCTGTCTAAAGAATATCCTTTAGTGTTTTTATAAGATTTGTCTGGTTTTTATAAATTCTTTTAACTTCTGTTTGTCTGAAATTATTTAATTTCACTGTCATATTTGATGGATATTTTTCTGGATATATGATTCGTGGTTGGCAATTTTGCTTTCAGAATTTTATATATTTCATTTCATTGTCCTCTTGCCTGTGTGGTGTTTGCTCAGAAGGCAGAGTTTAGTCTTATTATTCTCCTTTGTAGTTAATTTCTCACTTTTCTTGAGCTGCTCTCAGGATTCTTTCCTTGTCTTTGGTTTTGAAAAGTTTGATTGCAATGTGTTAGTGTTTTTCTTTTGGAGTTTATTCTGTTTGGCGTTTATTTATTTTCTAGAATGACTATCTTGTTATCTTTCATGATGGTAGGGAAGTTTTCTTCTGACAAATCTTGGACAATATTTTCTATGGGATTTTTTTTTTTTTTTTTGGTCTCTTCCTGTT
>NW_006408732.1:136929-140059 GCF_000296735.1 Chrysochloris asiatica
CTCAGAGATTTTTCTTCAAGCTCAGTAATTTAGTTTTCCATTGATTCACATCTGTTTCGGTGACATTTCAGTGTATTTATCATCTATTTCTGGTCTTAATGTTAGTCTTCTACCTTTCTAATTGCCAATTTTGTATTGCTCAACTTTTTCAATTATTTTGTCAGTTTGTTTCCTGATTTTTTTGCATAGTTTTGGCTGTTTTCTCCATCATAGTTTTTGTAGTTTTCTCAATCTCTCTCTCTCTCTATCCCTTGAAGTTCCCTAATTAGCATTCTTTTAAAATTCCTTATCAGGTAGTTCCAATACCATTTCTGGTGTTATATTTTTTGATTGAGGTACAATTCATACTGAATGCTGTAATCTTTGATCTTCATCTGTATTTTAAGCCCTATTCTTTTCCAGCAAGTATAGTTGTCATCTACATATCACAGGTTGTTAATGAGTTTCCCTTCAATCCTGATGCCATGTTCTTCTTCATATAATCTTTAATCTAAATTCTCAGATCATCTGCTCAGCATACAGATTGAGTGAATGTGGTGAAAGGATATAGCCCTGATGCATTCCTTTCCTGATTTTAAACCATTTTGTTTTCAGAGTCCTGGTGTGGCACTGTGGGTTAATATGCTGGACTACAAAGTCAGTTTGAATCGCAAGGTCAGTGATTCAAGTTCACCAGCTACTCCTTGGAAACCCTATACAAAGTTGCTATAGATTGGAATTGATTTGATGGCACTTAGCAGCAACAATAAAGTATTCCCTTGTTCTGTTCTAAAAACTCCCTCTTGGTCTGTGTACAGGTTCCTCATGAGCACAATGAAGAGTTCTAGAATATTCATTCTTTGCATTGTTATCCAAACTTTGCCATGATCCACACAGTCAGAAGTCTCTGCATAGTTAATAAGAAGTAAACATCTTCCTGGTATTCTCTGCTTTCAGCCAAGATCCATCTGACATAAGCAATGATTACCTTAGTCCCAAGTCCTCTTCTGAATTCAGCTTGGATTTCTGGCAGTTTTTGTTGATGTACTGGTGCAACTGTTTTTGAATGATCTTAAACAAAAATTTACTTGCATGTTTGATGATTTTCACATTCTATTAGGTCACCTCTCTTTGGAATGAACATAAAAAATAAGGCTTATTGAATGAAAAAAAAATTATTATTGTGCAATGTCATTGGGATGCCAAGAATATCATAGAAACAATTAGCAATAAGTGAGTGTTATGGATTGAATTGTGTCCCCCAAAATAATGTGTTGTAAACCCTTAAAAAAAAAGAGAGAGACTATGTGAGATCAGATCACCCAAAAATTAGTGTAGTTAGAAAAGAAATCCAAGGTCTTCACCAAAGTTAGGATAGTCATGAAATGAAATGGAAAGTAAAAGGAACTGAAAAACATTATCCAGTAATATATGAAAAGAATTTGAGAGTTGAGTAGAAATCAATGGAATAAATTATTTCAAGAAGTGAAAGTTAACAATCATATTAAATGATAAATTCTCAAATCAGATGAGAATTAATAATTGATCATTATATCTGACAAGAAGATACTCATTGTTGATCTTTAAAAGTATAATTATTCCTTATGGTAAGAAAGAAAGTATGATTAAGGGTAAGCACTAGACTGCTAACCACACAGTCAGTGGCTCAAACCCATCAGAAACCCTACAGGGTAGCCAAGAGTCTGAACAAAGTCAATAGCATTTGTAGTCCTGGTGTGACACTGTGGGATAAAGCACAGGACCACAAGGTCGGTTTGAACACAAGGTTGGATGTTCAAACTAACCATCCACTTCTTGGAAATCCTATACAGGGTTGCTATGAATCAGAACCAACTTGACGGCACTTAACAACACCAAATACAACAAAAGATAGAATAAGAAAAGAGGTTTTAGAGATTTCTAGAGAAGATATCTCTTTCACTGATTCATGAATTTTGTTTCAGCTGTATAGATAAATAAGAAAATGGCTAAAATGGGAGGTCAGAATGAGGGAAAGCTTTTCAAACATTTGATGTTGTTAGTTGCCACAGTCAGCTCCAATTCATAGCAATGCCACATGCAGCAGAATGCAACACTGCCTGGTAGAGCATGATCCTTATAATTGTTGTTATCTTTGAGCCCACAGTGGCAGCCACTGTGTCAATCCTTCTTTTTAAAGGTCTTCCTCTTTTTCATTGTCCCTCTATTTTACTAATAATCATATCCTTTTTCAGCGACTGATCTGTCCTGATAAGATGTGCAAAGTACATGAGATGAAGTCTTGCTTCTAAGGAGGATTCTGGTTGTACTTTGTCCAAAACAGATTTGTTTTTTCAAGAGCAAACACACTTCAAATGCATCAGGTGTGTTTTCCTTATTCACTGTTCACCTTACACATACATTTGAGGTGTGCAAAAAAAAAAAAAATCATGTGGAGACCATATATAACTTCCCCAGGCTTCACAGATATTGATTTGATAGTACCTATAGATGTGGCACTGTGGATTAATGCGCCAGACTGCAAAGCAGTTTGAACTGCAAGGTCAGTGATTCAAGCTCACCAGCTGCTCCTTGGAAACTCTATACAGGGTCGCTATGAGTCGGGATCGATTCGATGGCACTTCACAACAAGATATGGTTGTTCACAAGGTTTTCAGTGACTCACTCATCTATGCCAAGAAATTTGGAAGATGGATATCTGGCCAACTGATTGGAAGAGATCCGTATTTGCGCTCATTCCATGACCCAACAATATGCGGAAATCACTGGACAATCTCTTTGATATCCCAGGCGAGTCATGTTTACTAAAGGTAATACAGAAACAGCTGCAAGCATACATTGACAGAGAATTTCGAGAGGTTCAAGCCAGATTCAGAAGAGGTTGTGGAACAAGGGATATCATTGCTGATGTCTGATGGATCTTGGCTGAAAGCAAAGAATATCAGAAAGATGTTTATCTGTGTTTTATTGACTACACAAAGGCTACCAATTGTGTCGATCATGACAAGCTATGGACAACATTGCAAAGTATGAGTATTCTGGAACACTTAATCGTGCTCATGAGGAATCTGTACATGGACCAATAGTCAGTTGTTCAAACAGAACATGGGAACACTGGATCATTTAAAATAAAGAAAGGTATGTGACATGG
>NW_006408732.1:141248-144648 GCF_000296735.1 Chrysochloris asiatica
CACACCTTTCCCAATTTTAAAACATTCAGTGTTCTCATGCTCTGTTCGAACAACTGTTTCTTGGTCTAGGTACAGAATTCTCAGAAGCACTATTAAGTGTTCTGGAATACTCATACTTCTCAATGTTGTCCATAGCTTGTCATGATCCGCACAGTCGAAAGCCTTCACTTAGTCAATAAAGCATAAGTAAATATCCTTCTGGTATTCTCTGCTTTCAGCCAAGATCCATCGGACATCAGCAATGATATCTCTCATTCTATGGCCTCTTCTGAATCCAGCTTGAACCTCTGGAAGTTCTCTGTCAATGTATGATTGTACCCATTTCTGTATCTCTATTTTGAGAAGTTAATTAAATTTTCTAGCCCTTAATTTCCTAAACTATAAAATGAGTTAGATAAACTATAAGACCCTTTCAAGATCAATGACTGTCAATTAGATTCATATTGTTTAAGTAATGGTTACATTATAGAACTGTGTACAGGTTTGCAATTACTAGAAAAATTTTTTTGCTCTCTGAAAAAAGGAAGAATTGGGGCTACAAGAGACAAACTGATTTACTTTTTATAGGACCAGCTTTTGAAAAAAACAAAGTAAATAGTAAATAAATAAATAAACTAGGGCTAGAAAAACCAGGTCTTTGATTGGATCACCTGGAGATATTTTTTTAAATGTAGAGACTGATTCAGTGTATTTTGGGCAGAAATGCAAATTCTCAGCAGAGCCAAAAGGCAATGAACCCTGTAGAAAACACTAATACTAGGCACTTTTCACATTATTCTACTAATATACTCCCATCCAGCTTATGATTTAAATGTGATCATTGTCACCTTATACATGAGGAACTGAGTCTCAGAAGGTTAAGTCTGAAACCACACTGTATGTAAGTAATATGTTATGAAACTAAATTTATTTACCAACAAACATCAAAATCTTTCCACTGTAAAGGAAAAAAAGAAAAATGTTTGTTTGGATACACTGAATAAAATTATAAGAAAGAAAAAGTTCACTGTACTGGTAAAACGGAAAGGAATGTTCACATGCTGATTTTTTTTTTTTTTTTTTTTCCTTCTTAAGAAAATAAATTGAAGTCCTGGAGTGGCACTGTAACATAAGCACTGGACTGCTGACCACAAAGTTGATGGTTCAAACTCACCAGCCATTCTTTGGAAACTCTATACATGGTCACTCTGAGTTAGAAACAACTCGACAGCCCTTAACTACTACAACCACAAGGAAATAAATTATGAATCAAAGAACAGATTTGGCTATTAGTTACCCTCAAGTTAGCTCAGACTCATAACGACCTTATGCATAACAGAACAAATTGTACCCCGTCTTGCACCATCTTTGTAATCACTGGTATGTTTGAGTACATCATTGCAGTTGTTGTGTTGTGCCTTCCAACAGAGCATCTTCCAGGATTACATAAGACAATATTCTGCTGTGATATTTGAGATTTTCAGTGACTAATATTCAAAAGTAAATCAACAGGCCTTTCTTCCTAGTCTGCTTTAGTCTGGAAATTTTACTGAACATATGATCACTATGTATAACCTTGCTAGTATTTGAAATACTGGTGACATAGCTTCAAGCATCATAACAACACACAAGTCAGTACAATATGATAAACTGACAAGCAAGTGGTGGAAAGAAGAACTAGGGAAATTAACCAGTATTGTTTATGATTTGTAATTTTTTTAAGTTTTATATAATACATATATGAAGTTATGAATCTTCCTCTTTTTAGCTAGCTCCCTATTTTATCACGCATGATATCTTTATAAAGGAACTGGTTGCTTCTAACAACATATCTAAATTACTAGGTATGAAGTCTCTAAATTCTAAGAAGCATTCTGGCCGTATGTCTTCCAAGACAGATTGATTTGTTCTTCTATCAATGCATGGTACATTCAGTATTTTTCTCCAAAACCATAATTCAAATGCATCGATTCTTCTACAGTCTTTCTGCAGTCCAACCTGCACATGCATATGAGGCAGTTGAAAATACCATGGCTTGTGTTAGATGTACCATAGTCCTCAAACAGAAATCATGGCTCTTGAAAACTTTACAGAGGTCTTGCACAGATCTGCCTAATGCAATATGTTTTGTTATTTCTTGACTGCTGCTCCTGTGAGTGCTGATGGTGAATACAAGCAAAATGAAGTCTTCAATAATTTCAATCTTTTCTCCAATTGTCATGTTATGTATTTGTCCAGTTGGAAGGAGTTTTCTTTAAATCAAGATGCAATTCATACTGAAGGTTGTGGTCTTTCATATTCATCAGTACATCTTCCCTTTAATCGAGGAAGGTTATATCAACTGCATATTGCAGGTTTTTAAGGAGCCTTACTATTGCGAATAATGCTACAATGAACATAGGTAGGTTGAATATATCCATTCTTGCCAGGACACTTTCTTCTTGACTATATACCAGAAGAGAGATTGCTGGGTCATAGGGTCCTAGACTTCCACACCTTCACCAGCATAAATTGTTTTCTGGTTTTTGAACATTGTTATGAATACAGGCCGTTTTAACTGCAAGGAGCAGAAAGCCTCATCTCTCTCCCACAGAGGGCCTGGTGAATTCGAGCTGCTGACTGTGGGGTTTGCAGCCAGATTCTTAACCACTACACTACCAGGCCTTGCACCTTCAAGATGGTGGATCTGGTAGACGTGTAGTGAGGAGCTCCACCAAAAACAACATAGAATACCAGGCCAAGAGGGCTCATGAGATGGTGTTGGAACTCTGAAACAATATAAAGGTATGTTTGGAGGATCAGAGGATCGGAGGGTTTACTGCTGGGGAATTAGTAGGAGAATCCAGAAATCCATTATTTTCTGGATCAAGATATTCAGCTGTTCCCAGAGCAGCCATCTTGGGAAAGAGTATCTTGATTGCATCAGGATTGATAGTATCAGTCGAGAACATCTTGATTGTATCTTGATTATATCAGGATTGTATCGAGATTGACATCGAAATTTAAAGAGACAATATCGACATAAAACCAAACAGCCACCACTCATCTGTTGTGCTGTGGTGGATTGAGTTGCTGTGATTCTGAGGGCTATGCCACCGGTATTTTAAATAACCGGCTGGGTCACCCATGGTGGACAGGTTTCAGATGAGCTTCCTCCTGTCAAAGACAGGCTAGGAAGAAAGAGTGACAAACTACTGCTGAATTGCTAGTAACTGAAAACTCTAGGAATAGCAGAGAAACACTGTCAGATACAGGACCGGAAGGTGGAAAGGCACTCAGAATGCAACTAGGAAAAAAAATGCCTCCTCAAAGTAAAGTTGACCATGATGATGTGAATAGAGTTAAGCTCATGGGAGAAAAGCACACAGAACCTTCATTTGCTGATGGGCAACAACTTAAAATGAAGAGAAACAGCTGTAAA
>NW_006408732.1:147053-148196 GCF_000296735.1 Chrysochloris asiatica
ATTGAAATTTTTATTTTTTATTTTGGAGGAGAATAATAAAAGTGCCACAGGCTGCCAAAAGAACCAATAGATCTGTTTTGGAAGAAGTGCAGCCAGAGTGCTCCTTGGAGGCCAAGATGGCTAAACTTCGTCTCTCATACTTTGGACATATTGTCAGGAAGGAACAGTGGCTTGAGAAGGATGTCATGCTTGGTAAGATGGAGGGTTAGAGAAAAAGAGGAAGACCCCAAACGAGATGGATTGGCCAGGTGGCATCATTGATGTCATCAAATGTGGCAGTGGTAGTGAGGTTGGCCCAGGATCAGGCATTGTTTCGTTCTGCTGTGCATGGGTCGCTATGAGTCGGTTCCATTCGATGGCACCTGACAACAACAACAACAATTAATACAGGGGTGAGGTGATATCACATTTCTGTTTTGATTTGCATCTTTCTACTGGCTAATGCCACCATTAATCTGTCATTTTGTTGTATTGTTGTGGCTTACATGTTGCTGCAATTCTGGAAGCTATATCATGGGTACTTAAAATACCAGCAGGGTCAACCACAGTAGACAGGTTTCAGTTGAATTTACAGATGAAGACACACTAGTAAGAAGGAGAGATAGACTATTTCTGAGTAGTTAATCACTGAAAACATTTTGAATAGCAGTGTAACACCATCAGCACCAGAATACTGAATATTGAAACATGATGAAGAGTACCAGATTATGGTCAGATACAGTGATTGAAGATTGAGCCCCTCAGAATAGAAGGCATTCAAAATATGACTGCCAAATGGCTGTCTCCACAAGCAGAGTTGATAATGATGACATGAATGGATCAAAGCCATTGGACCTTCATTTGCTGATAGGGCACAACTCAAAATGATAAGAAACAGATTTAACATCCATAAATAATCAGAACATGGAATGTATGAAGTATGAATCTAGGAAAATTGGAAATTGTCAAAAATGAAATGGAGCACATAAACATCAATATCCTAGGCATTGTTGTTGTTGTTGTTGTCAGGTGCCATCGAGTCGGAACCGACTCATAGCGACCCCATGCACAACAGAACAAAACAATGTCCGATCCTGGGCCAACCTCCCTACCGCTGCCACACTTGAGTCCATCAATGATGCCACCTGGCTGATCCATCTCGTT
>NW_006408732.1:148921-151140 GCF_000296735.1 Chrysochloris asiatica
AAACATTCAGTGTTCCCATGTTCTGTTCGAACAACTGCTTCTTGGTCTAGGTACAGATTTCTTAGAAGTACCCTCCACCTTAACAAGCATGATGTCCACTCCAGAAATTTTTTCCTCCTCATAACAAATCTGAAAAGATGAAGCCTCAATATTCTGGCATCCGATGAGTTCTCAAACTGTACTCCTTTCGATATATATTTGTTTATTCTTCTGGAAATCCATGATATTTTTAATATTCTTCCTAATACCATAATTCAAATGTGTTGATTCCTCTATGGTCTTCCTTATCCAATGTCCAACTTTCTCTTTGACATTTTCTGTTCAGTTTTTTACTTTGTCATTTCTTTCCGTTGCTTTAGCCTCTGTATTCTTAAGAGCAAGTTTCAGAGTCTCTTCTAACATCCCATTTTGGTCTATACTTTTTTTCCTGTTTTTTAATGAGCTTTGGATTTCTTCTTCTTGATGCCATTCAACAACTTGTTGTTGACGTCACCCCACAACTCTTCTGATCCTTGGGGATTAATGTCTAATACATCAAATCTATTCTTTATATGGTCTCTAAATTCAGGTGGGATATGTTGTTGTTGTTAGGTTCCATTGAGTCAGTACCAACCCACAGCGACCTTATTATGCACAGCAAAATGAAATACTGTCTGATCCTGGGCCAACCTCACTACTGTTGCCACGCTTCAGTCCATCGATGCTGTCACTTGGCCAATCCATCTCGTTGGGGGTCTTTCTCTTTTTCTCTGACCCTCCACCTTACCAAACACGATATCCTTCTCCAGTGACTGGTCCTAGTCAGGATCATATTTAGGCTCTTGTAGACTAGTTTTTATTTTCTTCAGCTTTTACCTGGAATTACACAGTAGTATAGGTAGTCTGTTTCAGTGTGCCCAGGCGTTGTTTTTACTGTTATATTGAGCCTTTCCACTGTCTTTTCATAGGTGTAGTCACTTTGATTTCTGTTTATTTCATCTGGTGAAGCCTATGTTTTATGTTTTATATAAAAGGTAGTTGCAATGAATAAATTATTGGCCTAGCAAAATTCAATCATGTGATCTCCAGCATCATTTCTATCACCAAGGCTATATTTTCCAATTACTGATTCTTTCTCTTTGTTTCTAACCTTTGCATTTCAATCATCAGTAATTATCAATTCATTTTGATTGCATGTTTGATCAATTTCAGATTGAAGAAGTTGGTATAATTCTTCAATTTCATCATTACCACAAACTTTGTGGTTCAAACCAACTTTGCATTAACCTGCAGCGCCACACCAGGGCTCTAATGGTGTTAATTTGTCCTGCTTATAGGCATATGGATGCTGGCGTCAGCATACACAGACCCTGGGTTGATCAGTGGCCCTGTGACATGGACAAAAATCCAATTCCGAGGCCCTCCTCAGGATAGCGAGCCATGGACCCTGAGGGCCAAAAGAAGTGACCTATTGACGTCCTGGGTTCATTGGTTTTTGCGAACTCACTGGTTGTCTACCTCTGTATAATTTTCTTTGGTCCTAATATTGTTCATTCTATGCTTCTAACTCCAGTAATTGTAGCTTCTGAGAAAATGGTTTCCTTTACAATGCCACTCTTAATGCCTCCACTGTGTTGGCAGTGCGTGGAGTCCTGGAAACAAATCTTTCTGAGGAACAAGCGATTGCCACCTGGGATGAATATCAGAACTGCTCCTTATTTGATTATTCAGTTATGTTTGATATCCATGAACAATAATGGGTGTGAAACCCCTTTTTAGAGCTGAGGCAGTAAAAGCTTCCTCAAATAATTCAGAAAGACCAGGAACAGGTATATTGGGAATATGAGAAAAGATTTTTAGAGAAAAACTACCCTAGGTTTGTAAATAAAGTGGAATGGTAAATTCTGGGAATGTTGTATTAGAGGATAATAGTGGCAGCCCCAACCGCCTCTGAATATGAACAGTTTAACCCATCTGCTCTCTTGCCTCCTGAAAGTATATAGAAATGTGATAATTGAGAACAATATAGCATTTTAGATATAGATAAATGAAGCCCGGTGGCTGAGATCTTGCTCACAAACAAAAGTTTGCAAAGTGTACAGAGACAGCTTGGCTCCTTTCAGGAACCTTGCTTTATGTTAAGTATCCTTAAGAAACCTCATGTCGCTGCTCTAGATCATTTAAGCCTAAAAGTTAATATATAACAGCTTGATTGAACCTTTTTTCTGTAAAAATAAAAA
>NW_006408732.1:151320-155568 GCF_000296735.1 Chrysochloris asiatica
ATGCTAGGCAATATGTTTGCAGATCTGCCTACCTGCCAGCTTGCATCATATCTGTGTGTCTGTCTTTTTTGTATATATTTTGTCTCTCTTTTTCTCTATCCCTTTCGCCACCAGATCTCCCTTCTTCGTGACACCCACATTTCCTTGTCGAGGCTGGACCCCGACATAGAGCCTCGACATATGGATATTATCCTATTGTTGACTTCACGATGGATCTTGAAATGTTATTTTCAATGAGTGCTATGCCATTCCTCTTGAATTTTTCATTCCCAGCATGAAAAACCACATTATTGTCTGATTTTAAATGGCCAATACCAGTCCAGTTCAGCTCACTGATGCTTAAGATACCAATCTTTGTGTGTTCCATTTAATTTTTGACAGATGAATACTTCACATATTCCTTGTTCTGGATATTAATGAATGTTTACAGTTGTTCCTCCTCATTTTGAATTGTGCTTCATCAGCAAAGGAAGGTCCTGAAAACCTTGTGCTATCCGTGTCATTATGGTCAAGTACTTTGAAGAGGTAATTCTTGCTCAATAGAATTTTGAGCACCTTCCAACTTGAGGAACTCATCTTCTGGCACTATATCTCATAATATTCTGCGGCTATTCATAATTTTTCATCTTCTTATATACTCTCTGACATTGTTCCACTGCTATTCATAAGGTTTTCAGTGGGCAAACATTCAGAAGTAATTCTCCTCTCTTTCATCTTAGTCTATCCTAATATAGAAGCTCCACTGAAGCCTGTTCAACATTGGTAACTGTGGTGATAATTCAAAATACCAGTGGAATAGCCTCCAGTATCATAGCAACACAAAAGCTACCACAGCACAACATACTGACAGATGTTGATCTGCAAATTGTGATCTTATCATCTGAAAATTAAAAGAATTTTATTTCTTCTTTGCCAATTTGAATGCCTTTAGTTTTCCTTTCTTATCTTCTAGCTATGGGTGAGACTTCCAGGACAATAGTGGATAGGAGTGTGATAAAAGACATCCTTGTCTGGTTCCTTTTCTCAAAGAGAATGGTTTCAGTTTCTCTGTTAAAAATTATGTTGGCTGTTGGTTTTTAAAATATGTCCCTTTATTATGTTGAGAAACTCCCTTCTTTTCCTACTTTGTTGAGTCTTTTTTATCAGGAATGAGTGTTGGCGTTTGTCAAATGCCTTTCATACATTGATTGATTTTTTTTTTCCATTCTTTTATTTGTGTGACAAATTACATTGATTTTTTTTTTTTTTTTTTCTAATCCTAAACCATGCCTTCATACCTGGTATGAATCCCACTTGGTCCTGATGTCTCAATTTTTAAATATATTGTTCAATTCTATTGACTAGCATTTTGTTGAGAAATTTTGCATCTAATTCAGGAGAGACAGTGGTTTATTCTTTTTTAGTGATGACTTTGCCTGGCTTTGGTATCATTGATATTCTTGCTTCATAAAATGGATTAGGGAGCTGTCCATCCTTTTCTATATTATGGAACAATTTGAGCAAAATTGGTGTCAGCTTTTTTTGAATATTTAGTAGAAATCACCAATGAAGTCATTTAGGCCTGGTCATTTTTTGTTGGGAGTTTTTTTTGTTTTGTTTGTGTGTGTGTGTGTGTGTGTGCGTGTGTTTTGCTGGGAGTATTTTAATAACATGATCTTCTTTTATTATAGATTTGTTCAAGTTTTCTACTTCAGTCTGTGTTAGGTAGATATTGTGTTTCTTGAAAATTGTCCATTTCTCCTAGATTTTCAAATTTATTGGACTATAATTCTTCATAGTATTTTGTTATTATTCTGTTATATCAGTTCTTTTCTGACACCCATATTATTTCCTATTCATATCATTTCCATCTTCTCCATCCTTTCTTTTGTTAGAGTTCAACAGTTTGTCCATTTTTTAATCCTTTCAAAGAATCAACTTCTTATCTTGTTGGTTCTTTATATTTGCCTTCTGTTTTCTATTTTATATATTTTTCCTCTAACTTTTTTTATTTCTTTTCTTCTAGGCTATAGACTTATTTTGCTGCACTTATTCTAATTGTTGGAGATGTTGGGTTAAAGTGTTGGTTTTGGTTCTTTCTTCATTTTGGATGTGTGCATCTCTCACTATAAATTACATTCAATGCACTATTTTTGCTGTGCCCAAAGTTTGGCTATGTTATGTTTTAATTCTCATTTAATTCAAGGATTTTTTTCCCCCATTTTTTATGTTGTTTCTTCTATTACCCAGTAGCTTTAAAGCAGGGCATTATTCAGTTCCATTCATTTGATTTTTTCCCATGCTGTTTCTGTTGGTGATTTCTAATTTTATATTGTTATGATCTGAAAAGATGCTTTGTAATATTTTGATGTTTTTTAATTTATTGAGGTTTGATTTGTGGCCTAAAATATTGTCTTTTCTGGAGAATGTTCCATGTGCTCTGGAGAAAAATGTATATTTTGCTATTGAAGAATGTATATTTTGCTATTGTTGGATTCAGTGCTCTGTATATGTCTATAATACTAACTTGCCCATAATGTTTAGTTCTTCTAGGTTTTCATTGAATTGCTTTCTAGTTATAGTGTCCTTCATCTGAAGTGGTCTATTAAAATCTACTATTGTTTTGGAGTTGTCTATTTATTTATTCAGCTCAATTAGAATTTGACTGATATATTTTGAGACTCTTTCTTTGGGAACATAGATGTGGTACCTTGAATCTACTTGATACAATTTTCTATCCAATGTCGTTCATGGTCTTTCCCAATCACTGGAACCCTGGTCTGGTGCTATGAGATAAAGCACTGGACTGCAAGTCAGTTTGAGCCATAAAGTCTGCAGTTCAAACTCACCTTGTAAACCCTATATGGAGTGGCTATGAATTGGACTCTATGGCTATGAATAGTTAGTTTTTCATCCGACTAAGTTTAAAAGGAACTATCTCAGAAGCAGCAGCAGATAATTTGCAAGTACACTTCCCTCTTTTCTTCTGTCTCTCAGCCATGTGGCCACTCAGCCTTTGCCCTGCTCTGACAAGTTTCAGTCAGTCTGTAAATTTCCAAAGGGCAAGTCAGTCTCCTGTCCATAGGTACTCACCACTGGTCCATGGGCAGGAAACCTTGCAGCTACTCTGTCTTTCAATGCCACCACCACTGCCACAGCCCCTGACATCAAATTAAATTTAAAAGGAGTCATCTCAAAGGCAGGACAGATGATTCTGGGATGTGACCACACTGGGCCACATGGATGAAAGGCAAAAGTCAAGAATGAGTCATGCCTGCAGTGCAGCAGAGAAGAGATAGTCCTGACTAGAGAACTGATGTATCCTGAGTTGTTTCCAATACTGAATTGTACCCTATTCACTTCTCTAATAAACCCCACAATCATGAGTATTATTATGAATGCTGTGTGACCATTGCAATGCATTGTTGAACCCAGATGTGAAACAGAGAGTGCTGTGGGATGGATAGTTGTCACAATAGGATAAAGTAAGTTATAGGGTAAAAGCATGTCTGATCTCTACTTCATAGGAATTGACCTTGGGCTTATTTTGAGTTTGAGACTCTCTTCCCCTTGTGGAGTTAGAGGAAGTCAGACATGGCCCCCACACATTGCTTGCAATAGATCTTTATTATGGTTATGTCCTCTTGTTTAATTGAGGCTCTAATCAGGATATAACATACTTCTTGTCTCTTATGCTGGGTTTTTGTTTTAAAGTCTAGTTTATCGGAAATCAATATCGCCACTCCTGCTGATTTTTTATTGCCATTGATTTGATATATTTTTCCATCCTTTATAAGGTATGTCTCTTATAATAGATAGCATACAAAGGATCTTATTTTCTTAGCAATTCTGCTACTCTGTGTCTTAAATGATACATTTACTCCATTTACATTCATTGTAATTTTCAATAGATATGAATTAATTGTTGCCATTTTGGGGAGTGTGTGTGTGTGCTTTGTGGTACTGATTGTTTCTTTGTTCCACATACTTTTCTGTGCTGAGTTCATTTTGTTTGTAAGTTTTCTTTCCAGTTTCTTCTTGATGTTGTTTTAATTGTTTAAAAATGTATTTGCGGGAACAAACAAGATGGAGGATCGGGTGGACATATAGCAGAGAGCTCCGCCAACAACAACATAAAATACCCGACCAAGCTGGCTCAGGGGATGGTCCCAGAACTCTGAACCACATATAAAGGAATACTTAGAAGGTTGGAAGTCTCACAGCTGGGGGAATTTGTGGCAGAAGCAAGAAATCTATTGCTTTCTAGTC
>NW_006408732.1:158627-187303 GCF_000296735.1 Chrysochloris asiatica
ATGTAATGAAACAAGTTATATGAATTGTTGAATGTGAAACTGATGATGTGCCCTGTAAACTTTCACTCAATCCACAATAAAAACCTTATATTAAACAAAATAAATACATTAAATATAAAGGAGTCCCATCATAAATCCAAAAAAAAAATGTATTTGCAATGAGCAAATCAATGGTCTTGCAAATTTCTATCATGCGATCTCCAGTGCCTTTTCTATCATCTAGGCCATATTTTCCAACCACTGATCCTTCCTCTTTGTTTCCAACCTTTGCAGTACAATCATCAGTAATTATCAACACATCTTGATTGCATGTTTGATCAAATTCAGACTGAAGAAGTTGGTAGAACTCTTCAATTTCATCATCACTGGCTTTAACAGTTGATGCATAAATTTGAATAATAGTGGTATTAACGGGTCTTCTTTGTTTTCTTGTTGTTGTTAATTGCCATTGATACCAACTCATAGTGACCTTATGAACAGCAGAATGAAACATTGTCTGATCCTGGGCCAAACTCACTATTGTTGCCACACTTGAGCCCATCGATGCTGACATTTTGCCAATTCCTCTTTTTCTCTGACCTTCCACCTTACCAAGCATGATATACTTCTCCAGTGACTGGTCCCTCCTGACAATATGTCCAAAGTATGAGAGACAAAGTTTGGCCATACTGGCCTCCAGGTAGTACTGGCTGCACTTCTTCCAACATAGCTCTATTGGTTCTTTTAGCAGCCCATGCCACTTTCAATATTCTCCTCCAACAACATAATTCAAAAGCATCAATTCTTCTACAGTCATCCTTATTCACTGTCCAGCTTTTTCATGCACATGAGGCTATTGAAAATACCATGGCTTGGGTCAGGCACGCCTTAGTCTTCAAGCTGACATCTTTGCTTTTCAACACTTTAAAAAGGTCTTGAGATTTGCCTAATACAATATGTCATTTGATTTCTTGACTGCTACTTCTGTGAGTGTTGATAGTTGATCCAAGAATAATGAAGTCCTTGACAACTTCAATCTTTTCTCTGTTGATAAGAATGATGTTTGTTGGTCCAGTGGTGAGGATTTTTGTTTTCATTACATTGAGATGCAATCCATAGCAAAGGCTGTGCTCTTTGATTTTCATCAGTAAATAATATTTTAAGTCCACTTCACTTTCAGCAAGCAAGGTTGTATCATCTGCATATCAAAGGTTGTTAATGAGTCTTCCTCCATTTCTGATGCCACGTTTTTCTTCATATAACCCAGCTTCTCAGATTATTTGCTCAACCTTGTAGGATTATGGATATTCTTCTATCACAGACAACATTGTACTTCAAGACCCATGTTGATACGTTCTTTTTTATGATGAATATGATGCCAATTCTTCTTCAATTTGTCATTGCCAGCATAGTAAACCATATGATTGTCAAATTTTACATGGCTAATACCAGTCCATTTCAGCTCACCGATGCCTAGGGAATTGATGTTTATGTGATCCATTTCATTTTTGACAATTTCCAATTTTTCTAGATTTATACTTAGTACATTCCATGTTCTGATTATTAATGGATGTTACAGCTGTTTCTTGTCATTTTGAGTTGGGCCTTATCAGCAAATGAAGGTCCCAAGGCTTTACTCCAATTGCATCATCATGGTCAACTCTGAGGAGCAGCATTTTGAGTGTCTTCCAACCTGAGTTGCTCAACTTCTGGCACAATATCTGACAGTGTTCCACTGCTACCCATAAAGTTTTCAGTGAAATAGTCCATCTCTCCTACTTCCTAGTCTATCTTCATCTGGAAGCTCATCTGAAACCTGTTTACTATGGGTGACCTTTGCTGATATCTAAAATACCATGGCATAGCTTCCAGAATCACAGCAACACACAAGCCACCACAGTATGACAAAATGACAGACAAGTGGTGGTCAAGAAATTTTAAAGCATCAAAAAACTGCAATACATTTTCTCAGATCACAGCATTAGGAAGATCAAGGAAAAAAATCAAATACATGAAAATTGAATAACATCCTGTTTAAAAGCTACTGGGTAGCAGAACAAATAAAAAATGAAACTAAAAAATAATTCCTAGAAACAAATGAAAACAAAAACACAACATACCAAAACATTTGGGGCACAGTAAAAGATACCAAAACATTTGGTACACTGCAGAAGCAGTGCTGAAAAGAAAATTTATAGCAATAAATGCATGCATTCAAAATGAAGAAAGAACCAAAATGAACTCATTAACACAACATCTCCAACAATTAGAAAAAAAAGCAAATAAAACTACAGCCACCAGAAGAAAATAAATAATTAAGATTAGAGCAGAAATAAATGAGACAGAAAATGAAAAAACTTATAGAAAGAATCAATAAGACAAGAAGCTGTTTTTTTTTTTTTAAAGGAATAATAAAATTGGAAAACCTAACAAAAGAAAAGAGGTGAAGACATCAATAACATGCATAAGAAACCACAAGGGTGATGTTACAACAAACCAATGGAATTAAAAAGGATAATAACAGAATATTGTGAAGATTTGTACTCCAACAAATTCAAAATATAGAGGAAATGAATACATGTTTAGGAAAACATGATCTATCTAAACTTAAATGGAGTAAAGTAGAAAACTTGAACAGACCTGTAACAAAAAAAGAAAGTGTGGGCTGAAAGGGCATCACTGGTGATTTTTACCAAACAATCAAAGAAAAGCTGATGCCAATTCTACTCAAACTATCCCAGAACACAGAAAAGGATGGAAAAATTCTTAATACATTTTTAAAGCAAGAATAATCCTCATATCAAAGCCAGGGAGGGACATCACTAAAAAAGAAAATTATAGACCAATATCCCACATGAACACATAGAGGCAAAAATTATCAATAAAATCCTAGCCAATAGAATTTAACAGCATATTGAAACATAATACATTATGACCAAGCAGGATTCATATCATGGATGCAAGAATGGTTCAATATTATAAAATCAATATAATCCACCATATAAATAAAAAAGGAAATGAACCACATGATCATATCCATTGAGGCATAAAGAAGCATTTGAAAAAAAACCCATCACCTATTCCTGATAAAAACATCCAACAAAATAGAAATTGAAGGGAAATTCCCCAGTGTAATTAAGAACACATATACAAAATGAACAGCCAACATCACTCTCAATGGAGACAAACTGAAGGCATTTCTTTTGTGAATAGGAATCAGACAAGCATATCCATTATAACCACTCCTATCAAATATTGTGTTGAAAGTCATAGTCAGAGCTACAAGACAATAAAGTAAAATTAAGGGCATTGAAATTGGCAAATAAGAAGCAAAATCTTGCTATTTCTAGATGATATGATCTTATACATTGAAAATCCCAAAAACTCAGCAAAAAAAAATTATTGAAACTCGTTGGAAGATTCAGGGTACAAGATCAATACACAAAAACATCAAGCAGATTCCTCTATAGTAACAAAGACAACAATGAAAAGGAAATTAGGAAAACAATACCAGTTCCAATAGCCACCCAAAGGATAAAATATTTAAGAATAAATATAACCAGAGACCTACACAAATAAAACCACAAAATAGTACTACAAGAAACCAAAAGAGATTTACAAAAATGAAAGAATATGCCATGCTCATGGATGAGAAGACAATATTGTGAAAATGTCAATACTACCTAAAGCAATCTATAGATATAATACAATTCCAATCCAGATTCCAAAAACATTCTCTAAAGAGATGGGGAAAATAATCACGAACTTTATATGGGAGGAAAAGAGACTTCAGATAAGCAAAGCACTGTTTAAAAAGAACAAAGTTGGAGGCCTCTCACTAGTACATTTCAGAATTTACTACATAACCATAGTGGTCAAAACAGCCTGGTATTGGATAATGAAAGATTACATAAAACAGGCATGTTTGATCATGTCTACTGGGCTGGGTGACCAATTTTTCAAAATTGAATAAAGAAAATCTCACTATCATTAAAATGAGTACAAATTAGATTACTTGAGCATTACTTGAGTATGGACAATGTTTCTCACAAATTTTAGGGCCCATCCAGAATTTTCTGCCAGCTGGGAGTGGCAGCCCTGGTGGGAAAGAAGACACATCTGACGTGGTTTTGGTGGCCTACTCCACAGGATTGATTGCCTCCTAGCAAGAGCCAGAAAAAAATCTGAGACTGTTAAAATTTTTTCAGATTGACTGAGAGAGACATGAAGGACCTCAACAATCAGGAAATCTGTGCACAGGCCAGGGTGGAGAAATTGGACTGTAAGTATCGCCTTGGTGGTCAGACATTTTCGGAGGTCAGTGAGATGCATCTTGGATGTGAAGCAAGTGTGGAGTCCCAATCCAGTAGGATATGTACAAAGTGAAATCTTGGGTTTATATACAAGAAATCTCCATGAGTACCCAAACCTGGGAAAATATTGGGAGGTTTAGTATGCAAGATAACTCAGACACCAAGCCCAAAAGAAAATGGGGAACAGAATTCTAGGCCTAGGGAAGAAGGGAGCAGGAGATACCCCCACAGACTCTCCTCCTGTCAGTCCTTTGAGGAAAATGTTGAGGGCTTGGGGGGACAAACCCCAAACCTGGGAAAAAGATAAAAATGTTGTTGTTTTATTTGGCCAAAAGAACCAATTTATTCACCATGTGTGTTCTGGCCTCAATTTGGTTCCAATGAAGACTGGGTAAGCCAGGCCACAGTCCTTCAGGTAAACAATAGAACTCAGCCTTCTCAGAAGGAGACAGCCTATGTTCTTTTTTGGTTAGTAGGTGTAGCGGAATCAATTCAGAAGATGTTCCCACTTAAAGAACCAAGACCAAGACAAAAGATTGAGGGATGGAGTGAGAAACCCACTGATGAACTGTTAAGAGAAGCTCAGAAAGTTTTTGTAAGGAGAGAAGACGAAAAATGGAGGCAGAAAGCCAGAATCATAGTGTCTATTGTGAATAAAATAATTTATAAGAGGCTAATACAAGACCCCCTTCTCAAGGAAAGCGGAACAGTAATTACAGTGTTAGACCTTCTCAGAGGAAAGGGAAGAGAGGACTGGGCCAGGTCCCTAAACCCACCAGGGAATGAATGTTATAAGTGTGGGAAGAGAGGCCATTTCAAAAGAGAATGTCCAGAAATCAGAAGCAAAGGAATGATGATTCCCCTCATGAAATTAGAGATTAACTTTTGTATTTTTTGGAAGGGGACCTAATTGTAAGACTGGAGTTAGGATTATAGAGGGCAAGGGTCAGATGAAGGTAAATATGATATGTCTGTCTGAAGAGGAGAAAGGAAAGATTGACTCGTGGGCATGGTTTAAAGAAGGCAATACTGGAGGTCTGGCAATTCCATCCTTGAGGGTGGAACTGAAAAAAAAGAAAAACTGGGGGAGGTGGTCCATAGAAGACAATCCCGTATCCCCATAGAAGGGAGAAAGGGTCTGCAGCCAGTAATAAAGGGTGTAGTGATTTTTTTTTTTTTTTTTTTTCAGTATGGTAGTTTTCAAATACAATTCTTACATCGAGTATTTAACTTTACAATGGAAAATTCTAAATTTGCACAATCAAGGTGAAACTTAAATGTGAATCAAGCACTGAAAAATTGTTTTGTTCTGTTTTAATGTTTTTGATATTCTTTCTGTAGTAAAATGGTATAATTAATACATTTAAAAGGAGGTTAATTACTTATTTGGCTAGTGTGTTAGTACTTTTTGTAACTGTACATTGCTCAAGACTTTATTTGTATGTTTATTTTTTATTTGTATTAAT
This sequence comes from Chrysochloris asiatica, assembly GCF_000296735.1. Classification (NCBI taxonomy): domain Eukaryota; kingdom Metazoa; phylum Chordata; class Mammalia; order Afrosoricida; family Chrysochloridae; genus Chrysochloris; species Chrysochloris asiatica. The sequence continues at coordinate 164,386 of NW_006408732.1, forward strand.
GTTTCAGATCTTCTGAGAACATAACACTGTTTTAAAAGATATTTGGAGTACCAATACACTTTCTGAATTGAAAACATTTTTTTTGTTGTTAAAATTTGGGCCACCCTGTATGTTAAGAGGAGGAAAGGATATTGTACTGTAGATGTGAGTATTGATATTTTCCGGTCATTTGACAAAATTATAATGTTAAAGTATGTTTAATTGACATTCCTGTTTGAGAAGTTTTAAGTGAAGTACTGTATTCATATATTAAGATGATAGCGTCAGTAATGTTTCTTTTAGTTTGAGAAAATAGAGTGTAGTAATCCTCTCAGAATTTTTGAAACTGAAGTTTTGTACTTCACTGCTAAAGGGGTGCCATGCCAAAGTCTCCCCTACCTGGGATTCCTAAGAAAATACATGCTGGCCCTTTCTGATTTGCTAACCCTCAGGTTAAAAGGACTCTTGGTCCAAACCCATTCCTTCGAATTCACCATTCATCACTTCTGACTGGGAGACATGGTGCTGATCAAGACCTGGAAAGAGGACAGACTCCAGCCAGATTGGGTGGACCCTTACCAGGTATGTTGAGCATTGAGACAGCTGTCTGGACCACAGAGAAGGAGTAGACTCACTATACTCAAGTAAAGGGACCGGTGAAGAAGGACACTCCCCAGGGGAAAAGTAGTTAAGGGTGGGAAGTGCATCCCTCACCCAGGGAGCTTCTCAAGGTGACCTTAAAAACAGTCTGAGAGCTCTTCTATCCTCACTTCTTGTCTCAGGCTGTACTGGTCCGCGTGCACCCTGCAGTCATGCCGTGTAAAATTGAGGAAATCAAGGACTTCCTACTCACAGCCAGGTGAAAGGATGTCAAATCTGTCAAGATCAAGAACAATAAGAACAACGTAAAATTTAAGATTTGGTGCAGCAGATACCTCTACATCTTGGTCATCACCAACAAGGAGAAAGCCTAGAAGATGAAGCAGTCCCTGCCCCCAGGTTTGGCAGTGAAGGAGCTGAAATGAATCAGATATGCTGATTTGAACTGTAATTAAAAACAAAAAATTAATCTCCCCAAAAAAAAGAGTTTGAGAGACACCTTGCCATACCTCTGCAAAAAGAATTAGTCCCACTGAGTCACTGCTGTCTAGAAGACCTGGTAGAATTAGGGAGCACAGATTAAAATAAGAGAGAAGTGGGTCTGTCTCTGTGAGTGAAGAAGACCCTTTGGGATTGGGGTTTACTGGGTCTTATAAAGGTATGGGGTTTCTGAGGAGTGGTATGTTGACTATTCATCAATTTTTAGTAAAGGGGCACAGGCTTATTGTAAATGGAGTGCCTTTTTCATGGGTTGTCTGCCTGTGGCCAACTGCTTCTATTAGAGTTTCAGGTCTTGAAACCATAATAATTGGTGAGTACTCAGGGTAAAGGGGTAGATATGAAACCAGAGTAAGAGAGGCCTAGGACCCAGGTGTTCTAACCTGTCCTTGATAAGAAGGAGTGGGTTTGGAAGCTAATATTGCTAAAAAGTACCATGAGGGAGGTGAAAAGGGTTTTTGTATACAACCAGTCAGTCAGGATGATAGCAGATGTAACTATGTCTACTTTCCCTCATACCTACCGTCAAAGTAGGTGTTTGCCAAGCTTTATCCTGAAGGAAATTGAAGGCTTATCTCAATTAACATCCCCACTATCAGTGATAGGGAGCCAAGAGTAGTAATTAGGTCTATGGAATGGGTGCCCACATCTCTACATGGGACCCTAAGGGCTGAAAATGACCCTAAAAGACAAGTGATTGATGTAAAGGACCTAAGATAAATGTTAGAGATAGAAACAAGATATAGACATGCGAACACATGAGTTATTGTTAAATGCCATCAAGTCGGTTTTGACCCATAGCTATCTTATGCACAACAGAACGAAACACTGCCTGATCCTGGGCCAACCTCACTATTGTTGTCACACTTGAGCCCATCGTGTTGCCACTTGGCTAATCCATTTCACTGGGGGTCTTCCTGTCTTTCTCTGACCCTCCACCTTACAAAACATGATATCCTTCTCCAGTGACTGGTCCCTCCTGACAATATGTCCGAAGTATGACAGTTGAAGTTTGGCCATCTTGGCTTCCAAGGAGCACTCTGGCTGCACTTCTTCCAAAACAGATCTATTGATTCTTTTGTAAGCCCATGGCACTCTCAATATTCTCCAACACCATAACTCAAAAGCATCAGTTCTTCTAAATTCTTCCTTATTCACTGTCCAGCTTTCACATGGCATATGAGGTTGTTGAAAATACCATGGCTTGGGTCAGGCACACCTTAGTCTTCAAGCTGACATCTTTGCTCTACAACACTTTAAAAAGGTCTTGTATAGCAGATTTGCCTAATGCAATTCATCATTTGATGTCTTGACTGTTGCTTCTGTGAGTGTTGATAGTTGATCCAAAAAGAATGAAGTCCTTTACAACTTCAATCTTTTCTCCACTGATAAGAATGTTGTTTATTAGTGAAATGGTGAAGATTTTTGTTTACTTGGGTAGAATGGATTAAATATTCAGTACAGGTTCCAATAAAAGTGATTGCCATGTTTGTGCAGCTGATAAACCACAGGCACAGGTAACTCCCTTTTCCCTTGATTGGGATTTGGACTTGTACTGCATGCTGGCTCTGTACCAAGACAAGGATTCTTGGGGAAATGAAACTGGTAAGGACTTGTCAGACAATTCCTTCATTCTCCGTAAGAATGATGAATCACTCTTCTTGCTTTAAAGGCAGGAAGCAGAGTTCACAGTTTCCGTAGGAGAATTGGCAACTTGCAACCATGTCCGAAATGTCACCAGTGAACCTATCAGTGTCCCATTTGGCCCTCAGATTGTGGGAAAAGGGAATACCTGAGATTTGCTGTCATCCGATTGGACTGGGATGTGTGCATTGGTCCAGCTGGCAATTCCCATCCCTCTAGTGTTCTGCAAGAAACCTGAGCAACATGAGAAATCTCGAGCCTGGAGATCTCTCCCTGGATCTCTTGATGCATAGGTTCATAAGCAACACCAGACATGTCCTATAAGGGGTAGCTATCCAGTTAGATGCCACTAGCTAGATGTCTTGGGAAAACAGTAGTACTAGACATGATGTTAGCTGAAAAGGGAGGTATATGTGTAATATTGGGAGCTAAGTGTGGTATCCCTAACAACACAGTTCCTGATGGAGCTATCACAAAACCCTGCCAGAATTAAGCACCATAGCTAATGAATGGGCTGAAAATGCAGGAATTAGTGATCCTTTTACTGACTGGTTAAAGGAGTGGTTTGGAAAGTAGAAAAATATAGCTGCCTCAATCCTCACTTTTCTCATATTGTTGTTGTTGTTGTTAAGTGCCATCGAGTCGGGTCCGACCCATAGTGACCCTGTACAGGGTTTCCGAGGGTGTAAATCTTTACGGGAGTAGAAAGCCTCATCTTTCTCCCGCGGAGCAGCTGGTAGTTTCGAACCGCTGACCTTAAGGTTCGCAGCCCGATTCGTAACCACTACGCTACCAGAGCAGCTATTAGATGTTGTTTCATGCCCTGAATTTGAGGACTAGCACAGATTTGAAGGCAGTCAGACTTGGTCTCTACTTGGTTTAAGCATTTGGTACTGTGAGTGGGATTCATTACAATGGCTAAAAAATTGTAAGGTTTTGTGGCAGAAAGAAAAAAGGAAACAGGATAAAATGTTTCAGTTAAAAGGAGAGCAGCTTCTGCATTTTCCTGGAGCTGGATAGAAAAGATAGCTGATTTGTGCCAGAGTCTACTGGAATCCACCCAGCCAGAAGCCCAGGGCCATATGCATGTGAATGGGGTTGGTCCAGGGTGGAGGGAAGGATTGAATTTGAGTGTTTTTAAAAGGTTAATATATTAGACTGTCATGATATTGGCTTCTCCTGCTTATTATTGTAAAATAGACATACATGTGTAACAGGGATTTTGGAAATTATGATTACAGAAAGTTTTTAAGCCAGCCTTCTGCCTATACTTGATTAGATTTGTTAGAACGTTAGGGTGGAATCCTGAGCCAGAACTTCAGAGTTGATACATTTGTATTTGAAAAGACATGCATGCCCACCCAGAACTGGTGAAAGGACTGGAAATTTGTGATTGGAAAAAAAAAAGTCAAACAGTTTGGCATTTGAGTTTCAGAGGCTTCAAGGCATGGAAAGTTGGCACATCAAAGAAAACCCTCTTCTAGGACTGAAAGTTGAAGGGAACCAGCAAGCAATATGCTTGCTTATGATTACTTTGGTCTACTTGTGAATGGCACCATTGACCTTGACATGAAATAAGAGGAAAAACTGACTGTGTTAAAGTACAGGGAGGTGTGTGTGAACTCCAAACCTTACAGCTGGTACTCATTTAACCTTGCTGGGATGGCTAGGGTTGTTAACCAGATGAATATGAAGATGTTTAATACTCTGAGCAAGCATCAGTTGCTACAATTTGATGGACTTGACTTTTGCTCATGGATGCAGTTCCTCAAAGTTCCAACGAGATTGGAAGACTCTTCAGATTGGGGAACATGCATATCTTCTCAGTGTACTGGATTGGTTGTTGTTGTTGTTAAGTGCTGTTGAGTCAACTCCCACCCATAGTGACCCTGTATAAGGTTTCTGAGGAGCAGCTGGTGAACTTGAACCACTGACCTTGCAGTTCAAACAGCTTTGCAGTCTGGTGCATTAACTCATAGTACCACACCAGAGCTCCACTGTATTGGTTGTTGTTGTTAGGTGCCATCTAGTTGGTACTGACCCATAGCGACCTTATGCACAGCAGAATGAAACACTGCCCAATCCTGGGCCAACTTCACTACTGTTGCCACGCTTGAGTCCATCGATGCTGCCACTTGGCCAATTCATCTTGTTGGGGATCTTTCTCTTTTTCTCTGACCCTCCACCTTACCAAACATGATATTCTCCAGTGACTGGTCCCTCCTGACAAAATGTCCGAAGTATGAGAGACAAAGTTTGTCCATCTTGGCCTCCAAGGAGCACTCTGGTTGCACTTCTTCCAAAATGGATGTTTGGTTCTTTTGGCAGCCCATGGCACTTTCAATATTCTTCTCCAAAATCATAACTCAAAAGCATCAATTCTTCTATGGCCTTGCTTATTCACAGTCTAGCTTTCATATGCATATGAGGTTATTTAAAATAGCATGGCTTGGATCAGGCACACCTTTGTCCTCAAGCTGATATCTTTGCTCTTCAACACTTTAAAAGTTCTTGTGCAGCAGATTTGCCTAATGCAATGTTGTTTGATTTCTTGACTGCTGCTTCTGTGAGTGTTGATAGTTGAGCCAAGAAGAATGAAGTCTTTGACAACTTCAATCTTTTCTCCATTGATAAGAATATGGTTTATTTGGTGCAGTTTTGAGGATTTTGTTTTCTTTACATTGAGATGTAATCCATATCAAAGGCTGTGATCTTTTATCATCATCAGTAAATGTTTCAAGTCCTCTTCACTTTCAGCCAGCAAGGTTGTATCATCTGCATATCACACATTGTTAATGAGTCTTTCTCCAATCCTGATGCCACATTTTTCTTCATATAACCTAGCTTCTTGGATTATTTGCTCAGCATACAGGTTGAATAAGTATGGTGAAAGAACACAACCTTGCTGCACACGTTTCTTTTCAGATGGGCAATTTAGATATCGCTATAGGAGCTCTGGTAGCATAGTGGTTATGAATTGGGCTGCTTATCTCACAGTCAGCAGTTCAAAACTGACAGCTGTTCTGTGGGAGAAAGATGAGGCTTTCTGTTCCTGTAAAGATTTACAACCTCAGAAATGCTGTACAGCGTCGCTATGAGTTGGAACCGACTCCATGGCACATAACAGCAACAACAGTTGGAGTTCTGGTGTGGCGCTGTGGTTTAATGTGCCAGACTGCAAAGCCATTTGAACTGTAAAGTCAGCAGTTCAAGCTCACCAACTGCTCCTTGGAAACCCTATACAAGGTCACTATGGGTCGGAACTGACTTGATGGCACTTAACAACAACAACAATTGATATAAATACATGAAGTGAAAGACTTGACAAATTTTCTTGGATGTGCTTGGTTTTAGGAAATCCCCACTGATTAGTTTTCCTTTTTTCCAGATGTGTCTGGTAAAAGTGGTAATGGAATGATGCTATTAAGATGTTATTACTAATTGTTAGTAGTATTGATTGTGGTTGTCAAAACTGCAATTGTAGAAGATATGTAGCTAAAATGAAGGCATAGTTATCTTTCATTTCAGGAACGGACAGTCCCAGAACCATCAAGAATGATGAGCTTGAGTGGAACTTGGGATCCCTGCCTGAAGAAGCAGTGACAGCAGAGATGGTGACAGATGTGGTGACATGGAGCAGCTATGTACTCTCGGCCCATGGACTGAATGAGGCTGTGTGCCTACAGGCTGGAGATTGGTTTTAGGACATTTACGTGTGCATCAAATATTTCTGATTTGTTCATTCATGATATATAAAGAGGAAATGGGGTTGATACATTTTTGGTTGTACATGTTTTAGTTATATTATGTCAGGCACAATTATGATGCAACCTAATATAGGCATAGTTTGCTCTTAGGGACATCCAGAAATTATACACTTTATGAGTATTTAAGAATAATAAATGAAGATGAGACCAATAAGTCTAAATAGAAAAGAGGAGGATTTGTGAGAAATAACTCTTGTTATCATAGTCCATCTTCAGTGAAGAAATAAGGGGATTATTGAGGATAGCAGGATAGGATAACAAAACAGGATGATGAACTGGGGGAAGGGAGGAAAGAAATCTGTTCTAGGACTAGGAACTTTAAATAAAAATACAGTCATTAAGACTATTGGAGAGACATTTTGGTTTCTCTGGGGGGAGGGCTCATGGGACATGCCATAGAATTGTATATGGGGAACTGGCACTGGAAGAGGGGAATTTTTGAGACAGGGAAATAAGACTGTTTGTGGGCCGACCATGTGGCACATCTGCCCATGTCTACTGAGTTGGGTGCCTGATTTTGCAAAATCAGGTAAAGCAAGCCTCACCCTTGCTTTAAAAAAAAAAAAAAAAAAAAAAAAACACATAGAACAATGGAATAGAATTGAGAGCCCAGAGGTAAATCCATCCACATAGAGTTAACTGATCTTTGACAAAGAGCCAAAATACATTAAATGGAGATGAGATAGTCTCTTCGACAAATGTTTCTAGAAAAATTGGATATCAATTTGCAAAAGAATGAAGCAAGACCCATATCTCACACCCTATACAAAAATCAACTCAATATAGAATGAAGACCTAAACATAAATCCCAGAAATATAAAGGTCACCAATGAAAAAATATGGACAAACTTAAGGGCTCTAATACATGGCATACATAGACTATCAACCATTGCAAAGATCACAAAGAGTAGAAGACAAAATAGATGACTGGGACATACTAAAAATTGGAAACTTATGTGCATCAAAACATTGCACCAAGAGAATAAAAAGGGAACCCACAGACTGGGAAAACATTTTGAAACAACATATTGGACAATGGTCTAATCTCTAAAATTTATAGGAAACTACAACACATCTATAAGGAAAAGACAAATGAATCAATCTTAAAATGAGTACAGGATATGAACAGACACTTCACCAAGGACCACATTCAGGCAGTCAATAAACACATGAAGAAACATTCATAATCATTAGCCTTTACAAAGATGCAAATCAAAAAAACAATGAGATATCATCTCACAACAGCATTAACAAGGAAGTTCAAAAAAGCAGAGGACAACAAATGCTGGCAAGGGTATGGAGAGACTAGGACCCTCCTACATTGCTAGTGGGACTGTAAAATGATTCACTATGAAAAATGGAATAGCGCTTCTTCAAGAAGTTGGAAATAGAGCTTTCTCCCTCCCCGGCCATCTTGGCGGCTGCTCTTGGTTGGGGGCCGTCCCACACCTAAGGCGGGAAGATGGTGGCCGCAAAGAAGACGAAAAAGTCGCTGGAGTCGATCAACTCGAGGCTCCAACTTGTTATGAAAAGCGGGAAATACGTGCTGGGTTACAAACAGACTCTGAAGATGATCCGGCAAGGCAAAGCAAAGCTGGTCATCCTCGCCAACAACTGCCCGGCCTTGAGGAAATCCGAGATCGAGTACTACGCCATGTTGGCCAAAACTGGTGTCCATCACTACAGTGGCAATAATATTGAACTGGGCACAGCATGCGGGAAATACTACAGAGTGTGCACACTGGCTATCATTGATCCAGGTGATTCCGATATCATTAGAAGCATGCCAGAACAAACTGGTGAAAAATAAATCGTGCATTTTTTTTTCTTTAATAAAACTGGCCAAAGTTTGTTTTAAAAAAAAAAAAAAAAGAAGAAGTTGGAAATAGAAATACTTTATGACCCAGAAGTTCCTCTACTTGGCATATATCCACAAGAAATACAAACTAAAACAAGAGTGGATATATATGCACACCCAATGTCCATTGCAGCACTACTCACAGTGGCATAAAGATGGAGATATCCTTAATGTCCATCAATGGAAGAATGGATAAACAGTATTTGGTACATACACACAATGGAATATTATGCTACCTTGAACAATAACAATGAAGCTGCAAACACTTCATAACATGGTTGAAATTTGAGGATACTATGCTGAGTGAAATTTGTCAGTCACAAAGGGACAAAGATTGCATAAGAGCATTATTGTGAAAGCTTAAGAAAAGATTTCCATACTAAAATAAAAATTATTTGATGGTTACCAGGGGTGTGAGGGAAGGGAAAATAATTCCCAGGTTTGAAGATAGACACATGATAATTCAGGTGACCAGGAGGGCAATATATAAGAAAGGGGAGGGCAATACATAAGAAGGTGGAGGGAAGTATATGAACAAGGAAGATAGGGGAAGACTTAGTGAGGTATGCATAGTGGTAAATAAATAGTGATGCATACACAATCTTAAAACATCAAGGCTCTGTGGTACAAGGATTGAGACACAGAGTGCACATGGATAAAGGAGGGGAGATAATGTTAAATTGTTTGACTATATTGTAGATATTGGTTTCCCCTACCTACAATTGTAAAATAGACATTTAAGTGGGATAGAAATGAATATTGAGAATTATTATTACAGAAAGCTTGTAAGCCCATCTTCAGCCTATAACTTATTGAATTAGCTAATAGGGGTACTAGAATTTGCCCAGGAAACTAGACTTCTTGTTAAGCCTTTGTGGGGTATGAGGCCTTAGGTGGAATACTAAGCCCTACCTAGAATCTTCTGAGGCAGGACATTCCCACTTGAAAAGACATGCAGACCAACCTGGAATGCCTAGAGAAACAGAAGATATTTCTTGAACGAAATACTAGCAAGGAAAAAAAAAAAAAAAAAAAAAAAGCTTGCTAGTGAACACCCTGGTCTACCTGTGAGTGGAAGAGAAGGAAATAAACAAATTAAGACATGGGCTGAGTTTGACTGTATTGCATAGACACCATCAACCTTGAGATGAGAGAGAGAAGAGGAAAGACTGGTTGCTCTGAAGTATAGGGAGATGTGTGAATTCCTGAGACCATGGACACTGACCATAGCCACTGGAGGCTAGTGTTGATATGGAAGTGGCCAGCTGGTCAGAAGTGAGGGGAGGCATGCCAGAACTCCAAAAGTTGCAGATAGTTCCCATTTAAGCTAGTTTGGATGGCTAGCTGACCAGAACTCTACCAGATGAAGATAAAGAAGTTTGATACAGGAGCAAGCATAAATTGCTACAGTTTGATTAACTGAACCTTTGCTTATGGATGATGTTGTTGCTCAAAGTTGTAGCCAAAGGGAAGGTTTCTTTATATTAAGGTTCAAGCTTGCCCCTTAGTACACTGGGTTTAAAGGATTGAGCAACTTAAACATTGGCTATCAAATCTTGGGGCTATAAGAATATTAAGTGGCTGACTTGCAAGCTTTCGTGAGTGTAGTTAGTTCCAGAACAAGAGAGGCAATAAGGTAGATTCCCCCACTGAATAGTTTTCCTTTTTTCCAGATGGGTCTGATGAAAGGGGATTGGAAATGATGGGGATAGGATTTTATGACTCACTTGTGAGTAATTGATATCATGACTAACTGTGATTGTCACAACTGTAAGTGTAAAAGATGTGTAACTAAAAAGGTGGGAATAGTTAATCTTTCATATCAGGAACAGAGGACCCTAGGACCATTAAGAGAGAAGAGCATGAGTGGTGTGTGGGATCCTAACCAGAATAGTGGCAACACAGAGACCACGTCAGAGGCAGTGGCATAGAGAAATTGAGCAGGTGAGGACTGTAAGCCCATGGAATGAGAAAGGCTGTGTTCCCTTGGGCAGGAGGCTGGCTTGTAAAAATATGCATTTTCTGTGTGGAACGTGTACATAAAAAATAAATTAATAAATAGAGGTAAATACTGTTAACTGATGGTATATGGAGATGATTGTATTCACTGCAATGAAACAAAATATGATTTGATGAATGTAAAACTTATGATCTGTCCTGTAAACTTTCACTCAATTTACAATAAAAGCTTTAAAAAAAGAAGAACATGGAAGGAATATACAGACTCACTGTACCTAAAAGAAATGACCAGTGTTCAACCATTTCAAGAGATTATTGCTGTTAAGTGCTGTCGAGTCAGTTTTGACTCACATCAACCCTGTATAGGGTTTCCAAGGAGTGATTGGTGGGTTTGAACTGACGAACTTGCAATTCAAATCTATCTTATTATCCAGTGCTTACCCTATAGCACCATATCAGTACTCCATTTCAAAAGGTATTATATGATTTTTAAAAAATGGTATTGAAGGAAGAAGTCCAAGCTACACTGAAGGTATTGACAAAAAACAAGACTCCAGAAAGGGACAGAATCCCAATTAAAATGTTTCAACAAACTGATGCAGCCTGGAGATGTTCACTCATCTGTGCCAAGATACTTGGGAAATGGTTTCCTGGCCAACTAATTGCAAAAGATCCATATTTGTGCCCATTCCAAAGACAGGGAACCCAGTGAAATGTGGATATCATCTAACAATATCATCAGCAAAACATGCAAGTAAAATTTTGCTAAAAAAAATAATAATAATAATAATAATAATAATGATGATGATTGCAGCAGTACATTGTAAGGGAGCTACCAGAAATTCAAACCAGATTCAGAAAAGGCCATAGAATGAGGGATATCATTGCTGACACGTGATGGTTCTTTGCTGAAAGTAGAGGATACCAGAAAGATGTTTACTTGTGTTTTGTTGACTATGCAAAGCATTTAAATATGTGGATCATACTAAACTATGGATACCATTATAAAGAATGCATATTCCACAACACTAATTGTGCTTATGAGGAACCAGGACACAGACCAAGAGGAAGTCGTTCAAACACAATAAAGGGATACTGAATGGTTTAAAATCAGGAAAGTCATGTGTCATGATTGTATCATTTCACCATGTATATTTAATCTGTATGCAGAGCAAATAATCTGAGAAATTACATAAGGATTAGAGGAAGATTCATTAACAACCTGCAATATGCAGACCACACAAGCTTGCTTGCTGTTAATGAAAAAGACTTTAAATATTTACTGATGAAGATCAAAGACTACCACCTTCAGTAAGGATTGTGCCTCCATGTAAAGAAATAAAAAATCCTCACAATTGGACGACTAACTAGCATCATGATATATGGAGAAAAAATTGAAGTTGTCAAATACTTCATTTTGCTTGTATCGATAATAAACACTCATGAGAGCAGCAGTCAAGAAATCAAATGATGTAGTATGCAAATATACTGCAAAAGAACTTTCTAAAGTATCAAAGAGCAAAGATGTCAGTTTGAGGACTAAGGTGAGCCTAACCCAAGTCATGATGTTTTCAATCACTTCATCTGCATATAAGTATTGGACAATGAATAAGGAAAACCATAGAAGAATTGATGCATTTGAATTACCATGCTGGTGAATGATACTGAATGTACCATGGATTTCCAGGAGAACAAACTAATCTCCTTTGGAAGAAGGACCAATAGAATGTTCCATAGAAGCAAGACTAGTGCAACTCCTTTCTCATTCTTTGAACATGTTGTCAGGAGGGAACAGTCTTGGAAAAGAATATCATGTTAAGTAAGGTGGAGGGCAACAAAAATTATTTATCAATTAAATAAAACCAACCAACCAAATAGATTGACACAGTAGTAATAATGATGGTGGAAACTTATCAACTGTGAGAATAGAGCAGGACTCAGCGGTGTTTCTTTCTTTTGTGTCTATAAGTCAAAATCAACTTCATGACACCCAATAACAAGGAAGATCAGTTAATACCAGTAATATTCTAATTTAAGCACCAAGGACTCAAACCAGGAATAATGAAACTGAATAAATGTACCAACTTATTCAGTCTGAAATTAACTACACATGCAGTCAAATACATTGAATATTGCTGGTGATTGAAATGCAAAAGTTGTAAACAAAGAGAATCAGTAGCTGGAAAATATGACCTTGGTGACAGAAATGATGGTAGAGATCAAATGATAGAATTTTGAAAGACCAGTGACTTATTCATGGCAAACACCCTTTTTCAACAACATAGACTCTGACTATACATGTGAACTTCACCAGATAGAATACACAGGAATCAAATACATATGAGGAAAATGATGATAGAGAAGACAATATCATCAGCCAAAACAAGACCAAAAGCTGACTATGGAAAAGACTCTTAATTGCTTGTATGTATGTTCAGGCTGGAGTCCTGGTGTGGCACTGTGAGCTAATGCATCAGACTGCAAAGTTGTTTGAACTACAAGGTCGGTGGTTCAAGCTCACCAGCTGCTCCTTGGAAACCCTCTATATGGTCACTATGGGTTGGAATCGATTCAACAGCACTTAACAACAACAACAACAACATTTAGACTGATGCTGAAAAAATTTAAAAGAGCCAAAATACAACCTTGAGTAAATGCACTTGATTTTAGAGACCATATCAAGAACAGATACGATGCTTGCTAGATAGAATTATTGTTGGGGGCAGAGTGTTGGCTCCATAAAATAAGCACTGGACTGTGAACAAGGTCCACTGAGAAAAATGAGACTTTCTGCTACCTTAAAGACTCAAAACCTCAGAAGAGAAACCCTACACAGACTCTTTATGAGTTGGAACTGACTTGACAACACTTAATAATAACAACATAATTATTGTTAGGTGCCTTCAGCTTGGCTAGAACTCATAATGACCCTATGCACAACAGAATGAAACACTGCCCAACCCTGCATCATACTCACAATTGTGCTTGAATCCATTGCTTCTGCCGTTGCATCAGCCCATCTTGGAGGGGGTCTTCTTCATTTTCACTGACTCTCCACTTTATCATGCATGATGTTCTCCTCCAGGGACTTGGTATCTCCTGATAACATGTCAAAAGTATGAGAGACAAAGTCTCACTATTCTGGCTTCTAAGAAGCATTCTGGCAGCACTTCTTTCAAGACAGATTTGTTTGTTCTCCCAGCAGTCAATGGTATTTTTAATATTCTTCTCCAACATCATAATTCAAATGCATCAATTCTTATCTGGCCTTTTTTATTCATTACTCACCCTTCACATAAATATGAAGTAATTGAAAATAACTGAGACCTCATACTGATGTCTTTGCCCTTACCACTTTAAAGAGGTCTGTTGCAGCACACTTACCAAATTCAATCTGTCATTTAATTTCTTGACTGCTTCTTCCATGAGTGTTGATTGTGGATCCAAACAAAATAAAGTATTTGAGAGCCTCAAATTTTTCTCCATTTATTAAGACGGTATTTATTGGTCTAGTGGTGAGGATTTATGTTTTCTTTACACTGAAGTGCAATCCAAACTAAAGGCTGTATCTTTGATCTTCATCAATAAGTATTTTAATTCCTCTTCACTTCCAGCTAGCAAGGTTGTATCATCTGCATATTGAAGATTGTTAATGAGTCTTCCTCCAATCTTGATGCCACATATTCTTCATATAATCCAGCTTCTCAGATTACATGCTCAGAATATAGACTCAATAAGTATGGTGAAAGGATACAATGCTAGTTTTTAAACCTTTTCCTGATTTTAAACCATTCAGTATTCCCTTGTTGTATCTAAATGATTACCTATTGATCTATGAACTCATTAATCACAAGTTATCCATAGTGTGTCATGAACTACACAGTCAAAATATTTTGCATATTCAATAAATACAAGTAAACATATTTCTGGCAATCTCTTCTTTCTACCAAAATCCATCTGACATCAGCAATAATATGCATAGTTACACTTCTTCTGAATATGGCTTGAATTTCTGGCAGAGTCCTGGTGTAGTACTGCAGGATAAACACAGGACCACTAAACATAAGGTAAGCAGTTCAAACCCATCAGATAGTTCTTGGAAGTCCTATATAGGGTCACTATGAGTTGAACCACCAATCATCTGTAAGTTTTTTATACTGTGGTGGCTTCTGCGTTTCTGTGACTCTGGAAGTTATGCTACCAGTATCTTAAATACCAGCAGGGTCACCCATGGTGGACAGGTTTCAGCTGAGCTACCAGACTAAGACAGACTAGGAAGAAAGAGAAACAACTAATTCCAAATACTTAGTCACTGAAAACCATATGAACAGCAATGGAACACTATTAGCACCAGAATACTGAATACTGAAACATGATGAAGAGCACCAGAATATTGTCAGATATAGTGCTGAAAGATGAGTCCCTCAGATTGTAAGACACTCAAAATGTGACTGGGGAAGAACCGACCTTTCATATTATAGTTGACTGTGATGACAAGAATGGAGTAAAGCTTTTAGAATCTTCATTTGTTGATGGAGCATAACTCAAAATGAGCAGAAATGGCTGTAAATACCCATTAATAATTAGAACATGGAATGTACAAAGTATGAATCTAGGAAATGTGGATATTTTCAAAATATAAAATGGAACACATAAAGATCAATATCTTAGGCATTAGTGAGCTGGAATGGACTAGTACTGGCAATTTTGAATCTGGCAATCACCTGGATTACTATGCCAGGAATGACAAATTGAAGGGAAATAGTATCACATTCATCATCAAATAAAACATACCAACATCTACAGTCAGAAATGGATCAACCGTGCAATTAAGATGTATTGATAATGACTGGCTATTGGAATGCAAAGGGTGGGAACAAAGAAGAAGAGTCAGTAGTTGGAAAATATGGCCTTGGTGATAGAAAAAAATGCTGGAGTGCTCATGATAGAATTTAGCAAGACCAATGACTTCTTCATTACAAACACTTTTTGAAACAACAGAAAAGATTCTTATGCACATGAATCTCACCAGATGGAATACACAGAAATCAGATTGAATACAACTATGGAAAGAGAATGTGTAAAAGCTCCATATCATCAGCCAAAACAAGGCCAGGGACCGACTGTGGAACAGGCCATCAATTCCTCATATGCAAGTTCAGGCTGAAGCTGAAGAAAATTAAAACAATCCCACAAGACCTAAAATCTGACCTTAAACATATCCTATGGAAATTTAGAGATCATCTCAAGAACAGATTTGATGAATTAGACACTAATGACAGAAGGCCAGAAGAATTGTGGAATGACATCAAGAACATCATACAAGAAAAAAGCAAAAGGCCATTAAGAAGAAAAGAAAGAAGGAAAAGACCAAAATGAATGTCAGAAAAGACTCTGAAACTTGTTATCCAGAGTAGAGATTCTAAAGCAAATAGAAGAAATGAGGATCTAAAAGAAACGAACAGAAGATTTCAAAGGGTATCTCAATATTATAACAAACTGTGCAAAGACCTGGAATTAGAAAATCAAAAGGGAAGAACAAGCTCAATATTTCTAGAGCTGAAAGAACTGAAGAAAAAAATTCAAGCTTCAACTTGAAATATGTAAGTATCCTAAGATCCAGAAATCATGAAAAGAAGAATGAAAGGAATACAGAGTCATTGGACCAAAAAGAAATGGTACAAATAATCAAGAGCCAATGTACTGAAGAAAGAAGTCCAAAGTTCACTGAAGGCATTGGAAGAGAACAATGCCCCAGAAATTGATGGAATACAAGTTGAAATCTTTCAACAAACTGAGACAGCACTGGAGGTACTCACTCATCAATGCCAAGAAATTTGGAAAACAGCTACTAGGCCAACTGATTAGAAGAGATGCATATTTGTGCCCATTCCAGAGGAGGTGACTAAGCAGAAGGCAGAAATCATAGGGCAATATCATTTACATCACATGCAAGTAAAATTTTACTAAAGATAATTTAAAATGGTTGCAGCAGTACATTGACAGGAGTTGCCAGAAGTACTTGCCAGTTTCAGACAGGGATGTGGAAATAAGGATATCATTGCTGACATCAGGTGGATCTTGGCTGAAAGCAAAGAATACCAGAAAGATGCTTCCCTGGGCTTTATTCATTATGCAAAAGGTTTCAATTGTGTGGATTGTGACAAGCTGTAGAAAACATTGTGGAGAATGAGTATTTGGGAATACTTAATTGTGCTTATGAGGAATCTGTACATAGACCAAGGGGAAGTGGTTTGAACAGAACAAGGGAAAACAGAATGTTTTAAAATCAGGAACGGCATGGTTCTTGGCCATATGCTAACTTTTGAAATGGTTGGACATGGACCATTTCTTTTTGGTACAGTGAGTGACTTTGCGTATTCCTTCCACCTTCTTTTCATGCTTTCCACATCATTCACTATTTTGCCTTTGGAGTCCTTCAATATTGAAAGTCAATGCTTGATTTTTTTCTTCAGTTATTTAAGCTTAAGAAATGTATTATAAAACAAAGACGCCATTTTGAGGCCTATCATGCACCAGACCCAAGCCATGGTATTTATAATCACTTCATATGCATGTGTAGCCCTTGCATGGCACTGTAGATTAATACACTGGACCTCAGGTCGGTTTGAACCACAGATTGGCAGTTTAAACTCACCAGCTGCTCCTCAGAAACTATATACTCAGAACTGACTCAAAGATACTTAACAACAGCAACACATATGCATGTGAAAGAAGGACAACAAAAGGAAGAACAAGAAAGCACCTGAATACACCATGAACTGCCAGAAGAACAAACAAATCTGTCTTGGAAGAAGTACAGCAGAATGTTCCTTAGAAGTGAGGATGGTGATACTGCATCTCACTTATTTTATACATATTATCAGGAGGTACCAGTCCCTGAAAGATGACATTGTGCTAGGTAAAGTAGAGGGTCTGCAAAAAAGAGAAGAGCCACCAATGAGATGGACTGATACAGTGGTTTGATACTGAGCTCAAGCATGCTGATTGTGATGATGTCACTGGACTAGGCTGTGTTTTGTTCTATTGTACACAACATTCCTATGAGTTGGACCCAATTTGATGGTACCTGACAATAACATCAAACTTAATCAGGAATGATAAATTTCAGAGACTAAAGTCAACTGGACATTTAAAGCAATTTGTAATCACAATAAAATTGAATGGATACATAAAAGTGTTAAAAGGAGTGCTGGAAATAAATGCTGGTGAGGATTTGGAGAGACTGGGATGCTCCTACAATGCTGGTGGGATTGGAAAATGGTGCAACCAGTATGGAAAGCAATATGGTGATTCCTCAGAAGGTTGGAAATAGAAATACCTTATGATCCAGCAATTCCTCTACTTGGTATTTACCCACAAGAAATACAAGCCATAACATGAGTAAATATATGCACACCAATGTCCATAGCAGCACTATTTACAATGACAAAAAGATGGTGACAACCTAAGTGCCAATCAATGGAAGAATGGATAAACAAACTGTGGTATATACACACAATGAAATATTATGCTACCTTGAAGAACAACAAGGAAGCTGCAAGCTATCACATAAGATGTGTGAACCTTGAGGACATTATGTTGAGTGTAATTAGTCAGTCACAAAAAGAGAAATACTGCATAGGACCACTACTGTAAAAGACTAACAAAAAGAACCCATACTAAAGGGGATGGAAAGATTCTTTGCTGGTTACTAGGATGTGAGGGGTGGGGTCAGGGGAGGGAGGGGAAGGTGGAGCACAGGGTAGGGAATAGACACAGGATAGTTTGGGTGCTAGGGAGGGGGGCAATACACAAGAAGGGGGAGGAGAATGGAAGAACAAGGTGGATGGGAGAACAATTATGCAGGTTTGCATGGGCTAAGTGGGACAGAGGTAAACAATGATGTCTTCACCACCTTGGAACAACTCGGCTCTGGGATATAGGGATTGAGACATAGTGGGAATGGACAAAAGGAGGGAAATACGTTAAGATGCTTGGCTGTCTTTTGAATCTTGGTTTCCCTGGCATAAAATTATAAAACAGACACTTGAGGGGGAAGAAAAGGAATAGCCAGAAATATCACCATAGAAAGCTTGTAAGTCCGTCTTCTGCTTATAACTGATTGGAATACCTAAAATGAGGCTACAACGTGCCCAATGAAGGAGGCTTCCTGTGGAGCCTCTGCATTACATAAGACCATAGATAGAATCCTGAACTCCATCCAGAATCTTCTAAGGTGGGAAATTTCCACTAGAAAGGACATGCAGACCAGCCAGGAGAAACTGGAAGAATAGAAGATACTTCTTGAAAGAAAGACCAACAGAAAAAATACAGAACAATAATGGCAGTCGAACTGACTACTATAAGAACAAGCAAGTTGCTCACCCATGAGACATCAAGGCAAGCATTCAGGTCCCCTCACAGTAAACTCCCTTCCAAGATGAGACTCAATGGGAATACATGAGCAGACATGTGCTCTGACTGGTGACCACATTCATCAATGATAAGGGGAAGTGAGGGAAAAACAGCAATGAAGCTGCAAGCTAAGTCCAACCATGTTCAATACATTCCTGTGAACCCTGGTGGAGACCTGATTGGCGAGCAGTTTGGCAAGACCTGAGGATTCCTGGGCCCCAAGTCAGTGGCATAGCCACAGAGGACTGAAGTGGAGCTGATAAGAAGAAAAGACATATGCATAAGAACACACACACTTACAGATAATACCCACTTGACCTGGCTTCAATGGCTGGATGATCAGAGCTAAACTAGAAGAAGAAAGAAGAGGAAAAGAAGAGTAATTTGATACAATTTGATGAACCTAACCTACACCTGTGAATACAGTAGGTCAAAAGAGGGAACAAATCTTTATAGCAATGATCATTCCCACCCCCTCAATGCGCACGTAGACAGGGATAGGCAACTTGGACGTTCGCTATCCAAAATGGCAGGAGGGTGGCTACAAAGGCAAGAAGTGACTGGCTTACAAGCTTTCAAGAGGGAGCCTGGATCCAGAGGGCCTGGAGGTAGGTAGAATCTCCACTGAGTAGTATCCAATCTGTCTGGATGGGACTGATGAAAGATGTGGATAGCACTCATGTGGTATAATAGTAAATAATTACTATCAGGACTGACTGTGAAGGTTGGAAATGTAAAGGTAGACATTTTGTAGCAAAAGGATGGGAGTGGTTGACTTTGCAGGCCAGCAGCGGAGGCTCCTGGGACCATCAAGGTAGAAGAGCGGAGTGAAACAGTGATGCCAGAGATGGAGAAGAGACAATGATGTGGAGAGATGGAGTCCCTGAGAACTCTATACCCAGAGAGGGAGAGGGGCTGTGTGCTGATGACTGGGGGCAGGCTTGCGGGGTATACCATTTGGTTGGTTAATGATGAATGGAGGGGATTGTAACCATGGCAATGTTAGGATGAATGTAAAGCTAATGTTCTCCCATGTAAACTGTCACATAATTCACAATAAAACATTTTTTAAAAAATAAGGGAGGAGCCCTTGTATGGCACTGTAGGTTAATGTGCTGGACTGCAAAGTCAGTTTGAACTTCAAGATTGGCTGTTCAAGCTCATCAACTGCTCCTACAAAAACCTGTCAAGGGTCGCTATGAGTTGAAACTGACTCAATGGCACTTAACAAAAACAACAAATATTAAGAAAGCTATATATCCTCTGGTCCTTGCATACTAATGCAGCAATGTAAAATTCATTAAAACCTTTGAGATCAGTCACGCATTGTTGTTGTTAAGTGTCATTGAGCCGGTTCCGACTCATAGAAACCTTGTATAGGGTTTTTGAGGAGGGGCTGCTGGGTTTGAGCCACAACCTTGTAGTTAACATTCCATTGCTTATCCTACAGCACCACAACAGAACTTCAGTCACACATTGTTGTTATTGTTAAGTGCTGAGTCAGTTCCAACACCTAGTGGCCCTGTATAGGGTTTTCGAGGAGCTGCTAGTGTGCCTGAACCATCGACCTTGCAATTCTAACAGATCTTGCATTCCAGAGCATTAGCCCATAGTTCCACAACAGGACTCCCATTACCAGTGCTCAAATAGTTGTTTGGTATTGTTAGCTGCCTTTGAGCCAACCCTCAACTCATGTCAACCCAGGCACAACTGAACACAACACGGCATAATCCTGCATCATCCCTATGATGGGTTGCACATTGTGAACCATTGTGATCGATCAGGTTTTCACTGATTGATTTTAGGAAGTAGATTGCCAAAACTTTCTGAATTAATTTTAGTCTGAAAACTCTGTTTAATTTTAGTCTTAAATCTTTTCAGCATCATAAAAAGACTCAATATACTGCTGATGGATTGGTGGTATCTGCACATGGAGTACAATGGCCAGGAATTGAATCCAGTTCTACCATATTGAAATGAGAATTCCCTTGCCTACTACTGTAAAACAGACACTTGAGTGGAATACAAAGGAATGTTGAAGAACACAATTACAGAAAGCTTTTAAGCCTGTCTTCAGCCTATAACTGATTGGAACACCTAAAAGGGGTTCTAGAACTTGCCCAGTGAAATAGGCCTCTTGTGAAGCCTTTGCAGTGTATATGACCTTAGGTGGAATCCTGAGCCCCATCCAGAACCTTCTGAGATGAAGCATTCCCACTAGAAAGGACAAGCAGACCAGCCTGGAACAGCTAGAGTGACAGAAGATACATCTTCATAGGAAGATCATCAGGAAAAACCTAAAGCAAAAATGGCAGTATGATTGGCGTCTACAAGAATAAGTAAGTTGTTCGCTGAGAAGCCATCAAGGAAAGCAGTCAAGTTCCTTCAGGACAACCCCCCTCCGTCCCCCCCACCCCCAGGATTGAAGCTAAAAGGGAACAAATGAGCAGGCATGTAAGCTTGCTGGCAACCATAATGGTCTACTAGTGAGTGGAAGCCAGGAAAGGCAGCAATGAAGAAATGGGCTGAGTTCAACCACGTTCCATAGACTCCCATTAACCTGGAGATGAAAGAGAGACAAGGAAGGGCTGGTTGGTCCAAAATGTGGTGAGACCTGGGGACACCTGACCCCATGGACAAGGGCATAGCCACAGAAGGTTAGAGCTGAACATGAAGCGTCCAGGTGATATGAAGGGAGAGGAAATGCACAAGAACACCCAAACTTGTAGCAAGTATCCATTTGACATAACCTCGATGGCTTGATAATCAGAACTCAACTAGAGGAAGATAGAAAACAATTTTTGATGAAGGAAATGAGGGTAAATTGCTACAATTTGATGAACTTGACCTATATTAATGGAGGTAGTAGCTCAAAATACCAACAGAGAGGAAGGAGTCTTTACATCAAGGATCAATGCTATCCCCTCTATACACACGGTAGATAGGGACGAGCAACTTAGACACTGGCTACCTAATATGAGGGGGTGATAAAGGCACATAAGTGACTGGCTTACAAGATTTCAAGAGGGAATTTAGTTTAAGAGTGTGTGGGGGAAGATAGAATCCTCAGTGAATAGTTTTCATCTTGTATAGATGGGTCTGGTAAAAAGAGATGGGGATAAGATTCTAAGATTTAATAGTGAGTAATTGTTATCATGATTAATTGTGACTGTCACAATTGTAAAGGTAGAAGCTTTGTAACAAAAATGGGGGAGTAGTTAATCTTATAGTCCAGAAACAGAGGACCCTAAGACCATCAAGGGAGAAGAGCCAGAAGCGGAATGCAGGACTTTATTCAGAGAAGCTGCGACACCAGAGATGGAGGCAGAGATGGGGACATGGAGGGAGGGATAATCTGATGACTCTGTTGTTGTTGTTAGGTGCCATTGAGTCGGCACCGATTCATAGTGACCCTATGCACAGCAGAACGAAACAATGTCTGATCCTGGGCCAACCTCATTACTGTTGCCACACTTGAACCCATCGATGCTGCCACCTGGCCAATCCATCTTGTTGGGGGGTCTTCCTCTTTTTCTCTGACCCCTCCATCTTACCAAGCATGATATCCTTCTTTAGCGACTGTTCCTTCCTGACACTATGTCCAAAGTATGAGAGATGAAGTTTAGCCATCTTGGCCTCTAAGGAGCACTCTGGCTGCACTTCTTCCAAAACAGATCTATTGATTCTTTTGGCAGCCCATGGCACTTTTAGTATTCTCCTCCAACACCATAATTCAAAGGAATCAATTCTTTTACAGTCTTCCTTATTCACTGTCCAGCTTTCACATCCATTTAAGGTTATTGAAAATACTATGGCTTGGTTCAGGCACACCTTAGTCCTCAAGCTAACATCTTTGCACTTCAACACTTTAAAAAGTTCCTGTGCAGCAGATTTGCCTAATGCAATACGTCGTCTGATCTCTTGACTACTGCTTCCGTGAATATTGATAGTTGATCCAAGAAGAACGAAGTTCTAGACAACTTCAATCTTTTCTCCATTAATAAGAATTTTGTTTATTGGTCCAGTGGTGAGGATTTTTGTTTTCCTGACATTGAGATGTAATCCATATCAAAGGCTGTGCTCTTTGATCTTCATCAGTAAATATTTCAAGTCCTCTTCACTTTCAGCAAGCAAGGTTGTATCATCTGCATATCACAGATTGTTAATGAGTCTTCCTCCAATCCTAATGCCATGT
>NW_006408732.1:187403-225754 GCF_000296735.1 Chrysochloris asiatica
CTTCATAGAACCCAGCTTCTCGTATTATTTGCTCAGCATACAGATTGAATAAGTATGGTGAAAGAATACAACCTTGTTGCACACCTTTCTTAATTTTAAAACATTCAGTGTTCCCATGTTCTGTTCGAACAACTGCTTCTTGGTCCAGGTAAAGACTCCTCATGAGTACAATTAAGTGTTCTGGAATACTCATACTTTGCAATGTTATCCATAGCTTGTCATGATCCACACAATCGAAAGCCTTTGCATAGTCAATAAAGCACAGATAAACATCTTTCTGATATTCTCTGCTTTCCACCAAGATCCATCGGACATCAACAATGATATCTCTCATTCCATGGCCTCCTCTGAATCCAGCTTGAACCTCTGTAAGTTCTCTGTCAATGTATGATTGTAGCCATTTCTGTATTACCTTTAGCAAAACTTTGCTTGCTTGAGATATCAAAGAGATTGCCCGATGATTTCCGCATTCCATTGGGTGACCTCTCTGGAATGGGCACAAATATGGATCTCTTCCAATCAGTCGGCCAGATAGTTGTCTTCCAAATTTCTTGGAAATTTCTGATGACTCTAGATTCATGGAAAGAGCTGGCAGCTAGGAGGCAGACTTGCAGAATGTGCCCTTTGGTGGTGTAAAATTATATATGCCTATGTGTTTTGTTTTTTATTTTGTTTTAAAAAAAAGGGGGGGGGCTAAAATGTTGACTGATGGTACATGGTAGGAATTGTGGTCATTGTAACAAAACAAAGTATATGGTTGGTTGAATGTGAAACTGATTATCTGCCCTGTAAACTTTCACTCAATTCACAATAAAAACTTTTTTTAAAAAAGAAAGAAAATGAGAATTCTACTACAGAACTACCTAGTATTCAAACACCATTGTTGTTAAGTAGTTCTTAACCATGGCAATTTCACATGTGACAGAAAGAACTGTCCCATGTGTTCACTTGGCAGGGTTAATGAAGCAGATTGTCAGAACTGTTTTTTCGTGGCACTGCTGGGTGGTTTAGAACCACTAATGGTTACTGGATGAGCACAAATTGTTTTGGGACAACAGTTCACGTAAAAAAATAAGATAAATAACAGATTTAATTAGGTACATGAAAGACATCAACTGTGTCAAAAGAGAAAATATTCTTGAAAAAAAATAAAACATTTTTTTCAGAGAATAGTCTAGAAAAAAAGTAAACTCTTGGGAATAGTCTTAGAAGAATTTCAGGAGGAGATAAAAGTTGAGAAATATCAGAAATTTTGCTGGGTGGAAACAAAAGTTCCAACCATAGTAACAATGACATGTAAGAAAGATTAAAGACGTTGAAATTTTCAGTTATTAATGGAAATAAGTTGGAAAAGTGACCTCTAGTGGACTCTTATGTCCTTTCATAAAACTGGCTCTTTATTTTTGAAAAAACTAAAAATTTTATTTCACATACATATCACTGTTGACATATAATCTGGATCAGTCATCTAAAAACACATTTAATAACATAATCCATTTATTTTGGTTGTTTTCATTTTTTTTAAAAAATTATTGTTTCAACATTTTTTTCACAAATTCTCCTGATAACAATCTAATATGTTTGAAATAAAGTTAAGCTTTCCAAAAGTGCTTTTTGCTTATGAAACTATATTTGTGTCTCAAAAATGCATTTCCATTCAGACTTGGACAAGCATAACTTAAATGCATGAGAAATAAGTGATAGGTGCTCAAGAATTGTGCTAATAGATCTGATGTTTCATTTCTTTTATCTAGCACAAGACTGACTCTACTGCACATGCTTCTTCCTCATATTCTAAAATAAGGCTAATCCTCTGCAACAACCCAGATACTCTGCTGAACAAGTGCCACCAACCAGCACCAGTTGTTCCCTGAATTCAGGATCTCATTAAAAGGCACATGTTAGAAACAAAACGTTGATTTATGGTAATGTAATAAAATAGCAAAAACAGAAGAGTTCCTCATAGAACTAAACATGGGATTTCTCATTGGAAGGCCCAATAAACTATATTTTATGGGGGGAAAAATGAAGAGAAGCCATTTTTCTCTGAAAAATTAAAAAAAAATTAAGACGAACCCTAAAGAATAAAAAGGAAATGTATGCAGAAATTATATTCCCATAAAAACATAAAAATTCTGTGTAATTTCCAAAGAGCATATGAGAATTCTCTGAATTATTATTTCACTTCTTCTAACCTAAGAAAATTGTGAAACAATAAATCTTGAGATTAAGCGATTTTTGGAAACAGGACTCTGTAGGTATTCTCCGACTAATATAGTATTATTTTACAAGACTACTGCTGTTGTTATTGTTGTTAAGTACCATCAGGTCAGCGCTGACTCACAGTAACCCAGTACAGGGTTTCTGAAGAATTTGAACTGCCAGCATTGCTGGTAGTAGTCCAGCACTCATCCTACAGAACCACAATAGGCCCTAGCAACTGCTGAAAACCTCTGCTAGTTCAGCTCCACATCTATTCAAAGAAATATAAAAACAAAATGAGGTGTGTAGGCTCTCTATTAATTTCATTTACTTATCAAATACGAGGGGGCTTCAGAAAGTTCATGGAAACATTTCATTATCTTTTAATTCCATTTTTCCATAAACTTTTAAAGCCCTGATATGTATCTCAAACTTAATTCTGGCTGAGGCTAAAAGATTAAAATTTATCTTCTCCTTCATTTTCCCCTTTTCTCAGCTCTTTTTTTTTCCAAATGGAAACTACAGACCCATGAGATTTTTTCTTCATTATAACTACTTTGGTTTAAATTCTTGTAGCATTTAAGTAATTTAGGTAAAGTAGATGTGAAAGGTTAGTTAAAGGAATTGGTAATTTTCCAAAGCTCACATATATATTGGGGAATATTATATATATAATTATATTTCAGGCTTTAATCACAAAGTGTGCTAATGAAATTCATGTTTTAATCCCTTTAGAACACAGACCTCATAGTGACCACTTGACAACTCATCTCACCAGCATCTACAAATGCTCAGAAAACATCTCAATGCCCTTAAATAGCCAGCTTATCAGGACCACCCATGCTGCTCACTCCAAGCTTGAGTGAGCAAACAGGTCTGGCCAGTGTGCCCTAAAGGCCAGAATTCCTGGGCTCCACCAGACCACCAGGGAAGAAGGAATCTCCAGAGTTCTGAGCTTCCAAAGGCTGCTGATGGAGTGGATTTTAATCCAAGAAGTTTAGGGGCAATAAGGAATCCACTCTGCGGAATGGAGCAATCCAAATTCAGATTTCTACATTATCTGTCTTACTTTTCCATCTTATCCTTCACAAGAAAAGAAACACCGTATCCCAAGGAATCTCTTTTCACAGATATCGCAACAACATACTTTTCCTTGTAAAGAAAGAGCAAAGAAGATGTCTTCTTTCATTCAGAAAGGTTAAAAAAAAGAGCTTATCCCTTAAAATGGAAAAGCCACAAGATAATGGAAAATTCACAAAGACCTACAGAAGGAGATTGAGAAATTAATCATTTTTATGCATCTGATGTCTACAACGGAATTGTTCATATTTTATCTCAATTCTTGACAGCAACCCTATATGGTTTTCAATATTTCAGCTTACAGTGGAAAAAGTCGGAAGTTCAGAAAAGTAAGATGACTTGTCAACAGTACACATTGTATCAGGACAGAACCACTAAATGGTATGTCAAGGTCTTTCTGACTCTAATGTCTGTTGTCACTCTGTCTTCTAAAGCAACCTAGAAGGATAAGGAAGGGCAATGGTCACTTCTTACGAGGAATTTAGAACCTAAAGGATCATTCCCACTAGCTACCTAGTCAATGATTCTGAACACTAATTTAACAAGTTCAGCTTCAATAAACCAAACCCATCACCATGCAGCTGATTCTGACTCATAGCAACCCTATTGTTGTTCTTGTTAAGTGCCATTGAGTTGTGCCCAACTCATAGCGAACCTGTATAGAATTTCTGAGGACCAGCTGGTGAGATTGAACCATCAACCCTTAAGTTCAAACAGACATTATATCCAGTGCTTATCCTTCAGTGCCACACCAGGACTCCAGCAACTCTATAAGAAATTGTAAAACTGCCCCCACAGAATTTCCAAAGCTGTAAATCTTTACAGAATCAGACTGTCACAGATTTTGCCTACCGATTAGATGGTGGATTTGAACTGACAACCTTTTGGTTAGCAGCCAAGAGCTTAACCATTGCACCACCAAGGCTTCTTCACTAATACAGCAAAAAATAAGTAAAATCTTGTGATTTTTCTCAAAACATCTAGCAGCCAAATACATCCATTCCAGTACACAGAAGTATTAAGAATACTAGATTTAATTCCCAAATGAAGGTTTTAGAGGTAGGTAGATACAGACAGCATTTAAGCAGTCTTGTAGGCTGTCTATTAATATATTATTTAGAATGCAGCAACAAGAAAATAAATAATTGTCATAATCTGAGATATTAACAAAGAAACAAAGACTTTTAATTTCTGGGACATTTGACTCTAAGACACTAGAATACTCTAGGTTTCTTGCCAAATGAATGCTTAGTTGACTATAAAAAAGCTTATTGTCATGCATATATGTATAAATGTATACAATAAAATTGAGGGTTAATAAACCATTGTATACATAAGTAGACATTTTTTTATCATAAAATACTATTTTAAGTTTGCATATATTTCTTGGATATGTACAACTAAACAATTTCCCAAAACTGAGTACCAAAAGAATCTCTAAATTATTCATTATACTGCAAGTTCTTTATATTATGAGCCATAGAACATGTCTAGAATTTAGCATGCATTATTTTGAAAATTTCTTCTCATTTATTATGGCAACAGCCTTTAGCTGTTTGTAGCCCAGTTTCTATGTAATGATCATCAAATGAACATACATCTGATAATAAAAAGAAGACTACAATCAAAACAAAGTTTCCTTCTAAATTATCCATTTCATGTATCTGCACTTTAGATATCTTTATTAACTGAAATGGGATATTTTAATTATAAATCACTTGGTTGTTATTTTTGTGTGCCTTTGAGTCAATTCCTACTCAACAACCATGTATAGTGTTTCCAAGGCTGTAAACCTTCATGAGAGCAGAAAGTGGAGCAGAAAGTGGATTTGAACTGTTGAACTTCAGGTTAGAAGTCCAATGTGCAACCTATGACATTAACAAGTCTCCTACATCACTTGATATTGTTGCTAAGTGGGGTCGAATCGGTTCCTTACCCACCCTGTATAGGGTTTCCAAGGAGCAGCTGGTGAATTTGAACTGCTGACCTTGTTAAAACCAACCTTGCAAGATAAATTGAGTGCTTATACTATAGTACCACACCAGGATTCCTTATCACTTGATTTGTTGTTGTTAGGTGCCATGGAGTCAGTACTGACTCATAGCAACCCTATGTACAGCAGAACGAAACACTGCCTGGTCTTGGGCCAAACGCACAATTGTTGCCACACTTGAGCTCATTGATGCTGCCACTTTGCCAATCCATCTCAATGGGGATCTTCCCCTTTTTCTCTGACTTCCAAACATGATATCCTTCTTCAGCTACTGGTCCCTCGCGACAATGTCCAAAGTATGAGAGGTAAAGTTTAGCCATCTTGGCCTCCAAGGAGCACTCTGGCTGCACTTCTCCCAACACAGATCTGGTAGTTCTTTTGGTAGCCATGGCACTTTCAATATTCTCCTCCAACACCATAACTCAAATGCATCAATTCTTCTACAGTCTTCCTTATTCACTGTCCAGCTTTCATGTGCATATGAGGTTATTGAAAATACCGTGGCTTCGGTCAGGTGCACCTCAGTCCTCAAGCTGACATCTTTGCTCTTCAACACTTAAAAAGGTCTTCAGCAGATTTGCCTAATGTAATATGTCGTCTAATTTCCTGACTGCTGCTTCCATGAGTATTGAGAGATGATCCAAGAAGAATGAAGTCCTTGACAACTTCAATCTTTTCTCTGTTGATAAGAATGTTGTTTATTGATAGTGGTGGTGGTTATGTGCCTTGGAGTCGGTTGGGTTTCCGAGGCTGTAAATCTTTACGGGAGCAGAAAGCCTCATTTTTCTCCCGCGGAACAGCTAGTAGTTTCAAACTACTGACCTTGCAGTTCATAGCCTGATTCGTAACCACTACGCGACCAGAGCTCCTTTGTTTATTGATGTTGTTGTAAAGTGCTGTCGAGTTGAGTTGATTCCGACCCATAGCAACCCTGTATAGGGTTTCCGAGGAGAAGCTGGTGAGCTTGAACCGCCAACTTGCAGTTCAAACAGCTTTACAGTCTGGCGCATTAACTCACAGTGCCATACCTCTGCTAAAAATCATCAAAACTATGAAATGGAAACAAAGGTTTTATTCTCAACAGTTATTCTACATGTATATGTTGTTGTTGCTGTTATGTGCCATCAAGTTGGTTCCGACTCACATCGACCTTGTATAGGGCTTCTGAGGAGCAACAGATGAATTTGAACTGCCAACTTTGCTATTCAAACCAACCTTGCAGTCAGTTTCTTTGATTCCAGAAAAAGTAAATGATTCTAAGTAGTCTTGGTACAGTGAGGTTATAAAGAGAAGAGGAGGGAGAAATAGAGAAAACCAATATTTGGCTAATCTTAACATAATTGAGTAAGCCCTGCCCACCCCTTTTTACTGAGATCAACTGGTATCAGGTCACAAGGTGGTCTCTGGCTCTCTGCCTAGGTCTGTCTACATTTTGAAATTTAAATTTAGTAAGCCAACTTCCAACAAAATAGAAAAAATTAGCAATTTTAAGTGAAAGAAAAGCTCTGGCAGGATTAATTTTGGTCAGGAATTTTATTGCAATGAATGTTTGGTTTCATGGGTAAGAAAAATTAAAACTTAAAGCAAGAAGTCTATATTAACTTTTCTCTTTGGTAGCTATATCATCATTATCCTTGTTGTTTAATACTGTTTTGAAAAATTTAGAGAGAAAAAAATCTATCTTAGAATAATAATGTCAAACAGTTAACAGATTAATCAATTCAAGGAATAAATATATTAAAGTGCATTGAAACTTAAGTCATACTTCAATCTAGTTTTATTCCTTTTCTGAAAATCTATAGAAATTGCTCTCCTAATGACATATGTCATGACCTGTAATTTGCCATTATCACATTCAACTGCTATTTCAGGAAGGGGGTATGCTCCCCCCCACTCCACTAACTGAGAAATTAGAATATATATAATAAGCTGGCATCACTGACAATGACAGTTTAACATTCTCATTATAACAATGAAAGTTTTGCCTCTACAATTATGTGGGTTTGGTTATGAAATAGCTCCCAAAGGAAAAAAACAGTAGACAATAAAAAGTTATGCATTCTAAGAAAGTCATTTACAATATCCTCTTTGGAAATTACTTTATTTTCTTGCTTTGCAAGTTTAGAAAACAGAAAAGGTAAATGGGTAACAATTGTTGTTAAGTGCCATCAAGTTGGTTCCAACCCACAGTGACCCTGTATAGGGTTTCTGAGGAGCAGCTGGGAGCTTGAACCACCGAGGTTGCAATTCAAATGACTTTGCAGTCTGATGCATTAGCCCACAGAGCCACACCAGGACTCCAACAATTGTTGTTGTTATGTGCTGTGGAGTCGGTTCCGACTCTTAGCAACCCTGTACAGGATTTCCAAGGCTATAAATCTTTATGGGAGCAGAAACCCTCATTTTTCTCCTGCAGAACAGCTGGTAGTTTCGAACAGCTGACCTTGTGGTTCACAGCCTGATTTGTAACCACTATGAAATAAGTACCATAAAATACATCCAAGATTGAATTATTAATAAAAAGAACACTCAAAAGCAGTTTATCCAAAGGAAAGGGAGGGTATTTTTTTTTCTGTCAGAAGCAGTTTTCCAGGAATTCATTCAGAGTAAATGTAATATGGAAATCTTCCCATGTCTCTCTCTTTCTCTCTTCTTCTTTTTCTTCTCCTTTTTTTGTGAGGATGAAAAGAAAAAAGGAAGAAGCAAAGGGGGTTAATAGAAATATTATAATTAGCATTCCTGTGTGCCTTGAAATTTCATATCAACATTTTCTATGTACTGTAACTATTTTATTACTACTCTTATAATATGCAATTCCTCACAAGTAATTATTTAAAGTCGGGTGATTATAGAAAAGTACCTATCTTTAACATTTTATGGCATATACTCATTTAGCATACTTTTTTATTTCCCATATTTCACATTAATCCCATCCTATTATTTGAAAGGGAAAACCTTTCCATTTTACTTCTGTCTTAATGCTGTACAGAAAGAAATTGTATCCAACAATTTGAACCCAAATAATTTGATAACTTAATCTCCCTGAGTTACATCATCTGAAACAGGATCTTCCCAGAGTGCATGTGCATAGTATGGCTAACTAATTAAGGATTGTGACATTCTTGGGACATACCAAGAGCTATTAAAAGAGAAGTATCTTTAAACTATCCTTCCCTTCCCTGGCTTGTTTTTAAGAAAGGCTCATACAAAATTACCAAGAAGTTACTATAATTCTCAGTGTCTGCTAAAGGTTAACAACTGTAAATCAATTAGTAGTAGCTTCTTAAGAGTTCAAGACAGCAAACAATAAAGGCTACTATATTCAAACAGAAGCTGTAACCATAACTTAGCTGGATAGAATGTAATTACTGAAGTTATAATTAGCTAGGTCACCTTACTCTTACTAGACAAAAAAAAACCTCTGGCAACCTGGCAACCAAATAAATAGATAGGAACATCCTTCCCATTAATGAGCCTTTTTTAGTACTTTGCTGAAACATTATTCCAGAGACACACACCTATTAATTAATTCACCAACACTAATTCTTAAACCAAGTTTGGTTACCCATCTCATTATTTAAATGGCTTAATAAACATAGCTGTGTGTGTTTAACTATAAATCTGTTCATTTTAAAAATTTGATCATTTTAGAGTTTAAACTATCTTACAAATCATCTAGTCCAAACCCATCTTTTCAGAGATGTGACTTGGCCAAACTCAGCCAGCTGTATGGATAGTAATTTTGATTTCATATTTACTTATAACATTTTGTGTCATTTTAGCAAAAAAAGACTAAACTCTATTTTATTACTCAGCTAGTGGTTATAATCAGGCTGCTAATCTCAAGTCAGCAGTTCAAAACCACCAGCTGTTCCACAGGAGAAAGCTGAGGCTTTCTGCTCCCATAAATATTTACAGCCGTGGAAACCCTGTACAGAGTCGCTATGAGTTGGGAACGACTCCACGGCACACAAGCACCATATAGCAGTAGTAAATGGTGGTGATGGGGATTGTGAGCCACCAAGTAAATTTCAGTTCATGGAGTCCTGATGTGGCGCTGAGGGTTACAGCACCAGTCTGCAAAGCCGTTTGAACTGCAAGATTGACGGTTCAATCTCACCAGTCGCTCCTCGGAAACCCTATACAAGGTCGCTATAGGTCAGAACCGACTTGACGGCACTTAACAACAACAACAAGTTTGTTCCAGGTCATAGCAACTCTGCATAAAGTTTCTGAGGCTGTAAATCTTTATGGGAGCAGAAAGCCTCATCTTTGTCCTATGGAGCAACTGGTAGATTAGAACTCCTGGCCTGGTTACCAGTCTAGCTCATAATTCACTATGCTACTAGTGCTCCTTAGTAAATAAAAATAAAGAATATATACCATAAAACATGGAAGGTATTCTTTAATTATTATGACATAATTATTCATGATAAAAAAAAAGCATCTTAAAATGTTCTTCTATTAAGCATTTTGAGTTTATAAATTTAACTACAATCAGAGGAATCTGCCTGTTTTCCACTAGGTGGCAATGTATCTTTTTCTTTACATAGAAATTTATTTAATGTTTTTCCTCCTGAGTATATAATGACAATCTTTTTTTTCTAAGCAGACCCACTTAAAAATTAAAACTAAGAGAATTTTTTTTAAAAAAAATGCACATAGGATATTAGGGATGTATTAGAAGAGAGGGCAGGCTTGGGCAATAAAACCAGCATTAAAATTAAAATAGTAAATTCTGCTTAAAGTGTGACCCATAATTAAAATTCAGATTAAATCTACATGACCACAATGAAAATTTGAAAGTGATTCGTTGCTTCAATTGAAATCAGATTTGTTATTTATTACCATTAGAAAAAAAGTCACAAATTGCCTTAGTGCTGCTCTTAAAACATCATCCTCAAGATTAGGTCATGCATTTTAAAGTACATTACTTAATTATATGGACTGTTTTCGATCACGGCTGAAAAAAATTGCTAAGTCACATACTTTTTTATGTTTATTTTTGGTATGTTGTTGGTGTTAAGTGCAACCGAGTCAGTTCCGACTCATGGTGACCCTGGATAGGATTTCAGAGGAGCGGCTGGTGAGCTTGAACCGCAGATAACGCGGTTCAAACCAACCTTGCAGTTCAGCGTATTAACCCTCAGAGCCACACTAGGACTCCATTTTTGTTATAGTCAATGCAAACTTTTCTTTTTTTGTTGTTGTTTATTCATGACTAGATGGCACCTGACAACAACAACAATACACTGTGGGTTAATGCACTGGACTGCAAAGCCAGTTTGAAATGCAAGGTTAGTGGTTCAAGCTCACCAGTCGCTCCTTGGAAACCCTACAGAGGGTTGCTATGGGTCAGAACTGACTGGACAGCACTTAACAACAACAACAACATTTACAGTTATATTGATTCTAAAGTAATTATATTCTTTTATTTACAGTAAGGTGGCAATGGTGGTGGTGGTGTGTCAAGGAGTCATTTCTGATTCATAGTGACCCTGCATAGGGTTTCCGAGGCTGTAAATCTTTACAGGAGCAGAAGGCCTCATCTTTCTCCCGCAGATCCACTAGTAGTTTCGAACTGCTGACCTTGAGTTTAACAGCCCAACTCAAAATCACTAAGCTACCAGAGCTCCTTGTTACACAGTAAGATGGTGGTGGTGGTTGGTGGTTATGTGCTGTGGAGTTAGTCCTGCCTCATAGGCACCCTGTACAGAGTTTCTGAGGCTGTAAATCTTTACATGAGCAGAAAGCCTCGTCTTTCTCCCATGAAAGAGCTGGTAGTTTTGAACTTCTGACCCTGAGGTTAGCAGTCCGATTCATAACCAGTATGCTACCAGAGCTCCTTTACAATAAGATAGGCGTTAGTAAACTATTCGACTAATAAATTTGCACGCACACATTCCCTATGTGTATTAGCTGAGGTACAAAACCCAAGGTTTGGATTGGAAGTCAGACTTCTACAGCTCAAGGAACATCATATAAATTTTCGAATATACTGATCCTTAACTCATACTGCACAAGAGAACTTTTGAAGCACTCACTCTGTCTTAACCCCAAGCCCTGCCAGTCTGAAAATTTTATTTAGAGTAGAAGCAGTCATGAGTAGTTTTCCAAATGTTTCCAGATGGTACCAGAGTGGAGAGTCACTGATCTGGACAAACATTCCCCAAAGGTGGCTAGAGAATCCTTCAGAGAACTTAGTGAAATGCAAATTCCTATATGGTACCAAGGAGCCCGGTGGCTGCTAACTGAAAAGACTGTGGTTCAAATTTACCACCTTCTTCTCTTTGGCAGAAAGATGAGTCAATCAGTATCTGAAACAAGGTATAGCCTACCCTATCGGGCATTTCTACTCTGTTCTATAGGGTGACTATGCATTGGAATAAGCAGTATGTACTTACAGGAGTCCTGGTGTGGTACTGTGGGCTAATGTGTCAGATTGCAAAGTCATTTGAACTGCAAGGTCGGTGGTTCAAGCTCATCAGCTGCTCCTTGGAAACCCTCTACAGGGTCGCTATGGGTTGGAATCAACTGAATGGCACTTCACAACAACAACACTTACATGGTAAAGGTTACTCAAAGTTGGTGGTTCAAACCCAGTAAGTGAAAGATGAGACTGTCTGTTTCCATGTATATTTACAGTTTTAGAAACTTTATATTGTGTCACTATGAGTCGGAATAAACTTGATGGCAGAGAGTGTGGTTGGTTTTTTGGGCTGAATGTTTTTACTATATAGCACCACCGACTCTTTAATTCTGAATCTACAGAAATAAAATTAGCTCAAATTTTCAAGTTCCGTGAAAGTCATTAGTGACTTTAGTGGTTGGTGTGTTAATTTGAATAGCAGTTGTATTGACTGGTCTTTCTTGTAGGCATCTAGATATTATCCTATCACAGACACATTGTGCTTCAAGATAGTTAAGTACCATTAGCTGCTGAGGACTTTATTTTAAATTCTTTTTATTAATTAGATTTTCTACAATTTTCTCATACCTTGTTTGTATGTATGAATCCACAACTTACACCAGCTCAGATTTGGAAACCAGATGCCAAGAACTCTCTCCTGTTTTTTGAATGGTTAATGGCATCTGGATTGAAATACTCTTGAGCGAACAGTTGGTCCCTGCTCCAGCTTGTTGTGTGGATCTCCAATGCTATTCACTAACCAACAACTGCTGTTTCTCTGTCAGCCAATGCCTGCACAGAGGCTGTCGGGTTTCTGATGTTGAGTGATTCTAAGCCTCTGTTAATTCAGAAGGAACTAACCCTCCTGCAGTAGCTACTGGTGCCAGGGAAACAGACTCCTTCTGTTCTTTGCTCCAGTCAGCTTCATATAGTAACTCTTTTACTCAGCGCCCTTCAATTCAGGGCTCAGTCCTGAGTCTGAGCTCCCTAGGACAGAAGAGTCTGGCAGTACACTATTACAATCACCCATCAGTTCTGATTTTGCTCATTATTTGGACAT
Organism: Chrysochloris asiatica; assembly: GCF_000296735.1. NCBI lineage: Eukaryota > Metazoa > Chordata > Mammalia > Afrosoricida > Chrysochloridae > Chrysochloris > Chrysochloris asiatica. The sequence goes on from NW_006408732.1 coordinate 200,148, forward strand.
AAAATGGTTTTCTTGAGTTAATTTTTTTTATGTTAACATAGCTGTGTTTACCCTACATCACTAGATTTCTATATATATCCAGGCATATCAGAAATAAAGGGTAAATGAAGCCCAGTATCAGAACTAGGTATTGAGACAAGATCATTTAAAATCCCACACAAGTCTTTATATGCTAAGAATTCTGCTGAAAAATTAGATAAGGTGTTCCAAGATTTAACATCTAATTTTCTTCTTGCTTTCTTAGTTCTGTGATGAAGCAACTTCTCTAAGTCTCCGTCTTCTCGTTTGCAAAATGAGAGAGTGAGATTAGATCAGATAGAGTACACAAGAATCAAACTGACTACATTCACAAGAAAAGACTGTAGAAGAACTCAATTATCATCAACCAAAACAAGGCCAGAGGCTGACTGTGGAACAAACCATCAATTACTCATATGCAAGTTTAGGCTGAAGTTGAAGAAAATTAAAACAAGACTACAAGAGCCATGACCTTGTACATATCCCACCTGAATTTAGAGACCATCTGAAAAACAGATTTCAAACATTAGCTATTAATCACAGAAGAGCTGTGCAATGACATGAAAATCATCATACAGGAAGAAAGCAAGTCCTCATAAAGACAGGAAAGAGAAAAAAAACTAAAATGAATGTGAGAAGAAACACTGAAACTTGTTCGCAAACATAGACATGCTAACATGAATGGAAGGAATGAGGAAGTAAAAGAACTGAATGGAAGATTTCAAAGGGCAGTTGTTGTTAAATGTCATTGAGTCAGTTCTGACTCATAGCAACCCTGTACAGGGTTTCTGAGGAATGGCTGGTGAGTTAGACCCACTGGCCTTGTGGCTCAAACTGACATTTCAGTCCAGTGCATTATCGTGCAGCACCACACCAGGAAGACAAAGTCAAGTGTTATAAAGCAATGTGCAAAGACCTGGAGTTAGAAAACCAAAAGGGAAGAACACAGTCAGCATTTCTCAAACTGAAGGAACTAAAGAAAAAAATTCAAACTTTGACTTGCAATATTTAGGGGGATTCAAACCCACCAGCTGCTCCTCAGAAACTCTACACATGGTCACTATGAGTTGGAATTGACTTGACAGCACTTAACAACATGATGAATTGGTACAGTAGCAACAGCAATGGGCTCATGTTTAACAACAGTTGTGAGAATGGTGCAGGACCAGGCAGTGTTTCATTCTGTTGTGCATAGAATTGCTAAGACTCATAATCTCCCATAAAGAAAAAACTTCAAGGTTTCCTTAAATATGGGCTCTCTCATGCAGTTATTTTCACTTTTCATAGTAATGGCACACAATTAAGTGAAAAACTCAAATCAAACCAACCAAACCCATTGAGGTCAAGCTTACTCATACTTACAGAAATCCAACAGGAATATAAAACTGCTCCATAGGATTTCCAAGGATGCAAATCTTAAACAGATTGCCATATCGTCCTCCCAAAGAGTGGTTCAAACTGCTGACTTTTTGATTAGCCACTGAGCACTTAACCACTGTGCCACTAAACCAGCAACCAAACACACTGCTATCAAATGTATTCTGATTCTTACCAATTCTATGTAATGTTTCCAAGGTTATGTCTTTATGGGAGCAGAATGTCTCCCTTTTTTCCTCACAGTGGCTAGTGCTGACCTTGTTGTCAGCAGCCCAATGCGTAACTCACTTCGCCAAATGTCAACAAGTTGTGAATCATTGTTGCTGTTGTTGTTAGGTGCCATTGAGTGGATTCTGACTCATAGCAACCCTACGCACAACAGAACCATTAAGAATTGAAAATCAATATTAAACAAAGAGCATCACTGCTAACCTCAAGGTCAGTTAGTTCAAACCCACAAACCACTCCTCAGAAACCCAAGACAGGTCACCATGAGTCAGAAAAGACTTGAAGGCACTTAAAAACAACAACAACAACAATATATAACACCATAATTCAATTTATTTCCAATATTTCAAGAACATAGCACATGTTTAAGCTGAGATGTTGTTGTTGTTCTCAGGTGCCATCGAGTCGGAACTAACTCATAGTGACCCCATGCACAACAGAACAAAGCAATGTCCGATCCTGGGCCAACCTCACTACCACCGCCACACTTGACGCCATCAATGATGTCACCTGGCTGATTCATCTCGTTGGGGGTCTTCCTCTTTTTCTCTGACCCTCCACCTTACCCAGCATGACATCCTTCTCCAGCGACTCTTTCCTTCAGACAATATGTCCTAAGTATGAGAGACGAAGCTTAGCTATCCTGGCCTCCAAGGGGCATTCTGGCTGCACTTCTTCCAAAACAGATCTATTGGTTCTTTTGGCAGTCCATGGCACTTTCAGTATTCTCCTCCAACACCACAACTCAAAGGCATCAATTCTTCTGTGATCTTCCTTGTTCACTGTCCAGCTTTCACATCCATATGAGGCTATTGAAAACACCATGGCCTGGGTGAGGCGCCATGTCCTCAAGCTGACATCTCTGCTCTTCAATACTTGAAAAAGTTCCTGTGCAGCAGAGTTGCCTAATGCAATACGTCGTCTGATCTCTTGACTGCTGCTTCCGTGAGTGTTGATAGTTGATCCAAGAAGAATGAAGTCCTTGACAACTTCAATAATTTCTCCATTGATAAGAATGTTGTTTATTGGTCCAGTGGTGAGGATTTTTGTTTTCTTGACAATGAGATGTAATCCATATCAAAGGCTGTGCTCTTTGATCTTCATAAGTAAATGTTTCAAGTCCTCTTCACTTTCAGCAAACAAATTGAAGAGGTCCAAAAGCTGAACAGAAAATTTCAAAGATCAGCTCGAGAAGATAAAGCCAAATACTATAATAAAATATGCAAAGATTTAGAGTTAGAAAACCAAAAGGGAAGAACATGGTCAGCATTCTGGGGGAACTGAAGAAAAAATTCAAGCCTCGACTTTCGTTATTGAAAGATTCTCTGGGCAAATTGTTGAATGATGCAGAATGCATCAAGAAAAGATGGAAGGAATACACAGAGTCATTGTACCAAACTGAGATAGACTATATTTTTATTTTATATTTAATTGAACCTTGTGGTTTAAACTGACCTTGTGATCAAGTGCTTATCCTACAGCCCCTTCTCTGCTTCTCAAAATGTGTACCAATACATATCTGCTCCAGAATTAACTGGTGATGATTGTTTAAAATGTAAAATTCTGGACCCCACCTGAGAGCCATCCAATCTCTGGAAATGGTGTGGTAAATCTGTATTTTTGATTAGTAACCTAAGTGATTGAGAGAGATCACTTCCTCTGGGACCTATGTAATGTCCCATATTGTTTCTTTATCTCTCCTCTGCAAACTATTGATATCTTATGATTTATAATGAAAATCTCTGAGAATAGGAGTCATGTGGAAATCATCTTCTTTAGGAGGATTTTCCTTACTGAGTACAATAGTCATTATCAGATGTCTCTTTTCTTCAATTTCCTTATCTGATTTTCAAATTGATCATACTCCTGTATCGTTCCAGGAGCAGACTCTTGTAAAGAGCTGATATGACAGAAATTTGGAAGTTATACTCATTAAACTTTAAATTTCATCTCCCAAAATGTGTTCAAACAAAAAGTCCCCATCCCAGAGGAGAATGAGATCTGCAGCTATGCATATCTGAAATCCTAAGCACCTATCAAATGTTATAAAATTGTCCTGATACAAAAATTAAACCATTATGAATATTTAAAAGATTTAAGAAACTTAAAAATGAGCTGCTGGCAATCCTGAAACTTCATGAGATTTGTTTTCCCATGTTATTATGGTGTGCTAATGTAGAATAAGCACAGGACCGCAAGGCCAGTTTGAACCACAAGATTGGTGGTTCAAATCCACCCAGCTGCTCTTCAGAAACCCTTTACAGGGTCACTATGAATTGGAATTGACTTGATGGCACTTAATAAAAAACAACAAAGCTAAACCTGATGTTCTGGTATGGCACTGTCTGATAAGCACTCGACCACAAAGTTGGTTTGAGCTACAAGGTCACTGGCTCAAACTCACCAGTTATTCCTTGGAAACCCTACACATGGTCACTTTGAATCAGAACTGACTCAAAGGCACTTAACAACAACAATATCAACAAAGATAAGTTTTATGACACTATTTATCCAGCTCTGCTGAACCCAAAAGTTTAACTTGAACTCTCACCAAAACCATTTTGATAGAAAAATAAAATTAACTCCTCCTAAATTATCTTTCTATAAGGGATCTTATAGTAATAGTCCCTTTATTTTCTTTCTTCTACCCTCTCTTGGCTCCTATGCTGAGTCTCTGAACCTAGAGAAGGAATTAACAGTACTGGCTACTAAAATTTTCCTGACAGGATGATTTGCATCCTTTTCTGGTCTGGGTGTCTGTTTGTCTGTATTTGTCTTTCTCGAAGAACCAGTGAGATTTTGCAAGAGGGGAAAACAGATCTTATTTCATTTGTTTGTCTGGGATGAAAGAAGTCTTTTTTTTTTTTTTTTTAAGTTTTATATTTCACATAAAAGTAACATAAAAAAAGCTACTTTGGATTGCACAAGTGATAATATAACACCAGCCCATCCACCTAGGGGTGAATTCAAGAGAAAAGTGATTGTGGATTTCAGCTTCCACAGAAGGTCTTCATGTGGCTTCATTGGAGAGAGATTGGGGGACAGATTTCTGAATTCCTCCACTGAAATCTATAATCTTTTGGTTCTCCAGAGAAAAGGCAAAAAAGAATTGAAGGAATTTTGAATTGGTGGCATGACTTTTCTGGGAAGTGGAGTGAGGGGCATAGAACTGATTATTACTTTTCATTTCTTTATTTCTCTTTCAAATTGGATCCCTTTTCTTATTTATACATATTATACCTTGGTGTGGCACTGTGGGTTAATGCACCAGACTGCAAAGTTACAAGGTCAGCAGTTCAAGCTCACCAGCTGCTCCTCAGAACCCCTATAGAGGGTGGCTATGATTCGGAATTGACTCAATAGCACTTCACAACAACAAATATCCATAATATATTCTCTTAAGAAGTTGGAAAAGTTACTATATAGGTTCCTTTAAATCTCCGTTTTAAAAGAGAGGAGATGTCTGATAAGATAACACATTATAGCTCAAGGTCCATTTAAAAACACTGAGAAATTTAGCTGGAGTCAGAGGTCCCTTTTGATGATATTAATGAATGAATGAGAATTGATCGGGGATCACCATGATTTGCAGACCATTGGTTGTCTTCAGTAAGCAATGGCACAGCATAATCTTCTAAGCAAGGTGTCATTTGTATATGGTATCCAGGGCTACTCTTCTGTACTTTAATGTTGTTGTTGTTGTGTGCCACTGAGTCAGTTCTGATTCATAGCAACCCTGTATAGGGTTTCAGAGACTATAGTTCTTTATAAGAGCAGAAAGCCAGCAAAACAGTTGGTGGATTCCAACTGCTAACCTTGCATTTCAAAGCCCAACATGTAATTCATTATGACACCAAGGCTCCATCATTTTAATGTTGTTGTTGTTGCTAAGTATCTTCAAGTTTGTTCTGACTCATAGCAACCCTGTATAGAGTTCCCAAAGATAGGCTAGAGGGTTTGGACTGACAGCCTTGTGGTTAGCAGTCCAGTGCTTATCCTACAGCTCCACACCAGGACTCATAGAGGTTAAACTTAGCTACAACTATTCTTTCAACCCTTTCCATCCTTAACATTATGCTGATGTATAATTTTTGTGTACTGGGAACTTAGTATTATCACAGATAAGTAATTTAACCTACAAGGAGCTCTGGTTGCATAGTGGTTACGGGTTGGGCTGCCAACCTCAAGGTCAGTGGTTCAAAACTACCAGTGGTTCTGCGGGAGAAAGATGAGGCAGTCTGCTCCCGTAAATATTTACAGCCTCAGAAACCCTGTGCAAGGTCACTAAGAGTCAGAACCCAACCGACTCCACAGTACTTACTAACAACAACAACAACATACATGCTTGTAGAGCTCTGGTGTGGTACTGTAGAATAGACACTGGACTGCTATCCACAAGGTTAGTAGTTCAAACCCACTAGCCACTCCTTAGAAACCATATACAGGGTCACTATGAGTTGGAATCGACTTGATAGCACGTAACAACAACAACATACATGCTTGCACGATAGGCTTGCTAGATTTTATTTCTCAAATATTTAGGATTCAAATACATGACCCTCCTGTAAGCTTAGGACATGAGAGAGAAGCATTGAGTAACTACAGAACTTGTGACCTCAACCTTCTAGTTAAGAACAAGCAAAGAAAATTAAAGGAATTCAAGGCCACATAGATTTCTTACAGCGGTCCTAGAGCATTCTGATCATCTTGAAGATAGGTCAAAGCTAAAATCATATCTCTTTCCCAGTAGGGAAGACAATCATGCCTAATAGTATGAAAGGCTTCTTTCTACAGACATGACATTATTTGCTTTTCAAAACCCTGTGTGATAAACCAACATGTATTATTATCCACATGTTCTAGTTACAGAAATTGAGATACAAAGATGAAAAGACTACAGCATTTGCAGTAGGTCTTCTGACTTTACATTGTTTTGTATTATAGCTCATCTTTCTGTTTCAGTGTAACATTCATATTAACCCTACAATACTAAAACTTTGTGAAATAGGACCCTTGGTAACTAACCTCTTGTGTTGTTGGTGGTGTTAAAGTGCCACCAGTGGCTTCTGACCCATAGCAACGTGTATAGTGTTTCCAAGGAGTAGCTGATGGATTTGAACCTCAGACCATGGAGTTGGTAGTTCAGTGCTTTTCCTCCATAGAACTTCTTTGATAGGTTGTAAGAATTAAGCCTCTGTCCCCATTTCCAGTTTAGTTTATGAACTGGTTAGACTTTTTACAGCATTTGGAGTTGCTTTTCACCGTTGGGGAAAGACAGAAATCATTTCCAAGCAAAGCTTTGTCTCCTAAGTAGCCTTTCTGAAAGTGGCTGTGCGCGTGTGCATGTTTGTGGTTTGGGGAACCTGCACTATCCCATCTCTTTCAATTACTGAGTGCGGGATGTCTGGGTAATCCTCAGTGTTTGCAATGACCCTAATAAGTATTGTTTGTCTGGATGTCTAGAAGTTACCAAGGGAGGCTAGTCTCATAAAACTTCAGAATGAAATGCAAAGCTCCAGAAGTGCTTTAAGAGAGGAAAAGGAAAAACCGGAGATACCACAGAATGAGGCAAACTGATACCAGAAAGTGGAGTTGGGCAAAGAAATATGAAAGTACACCTAAAACCTCTCCGGCGAACCTCTTCTTGACATTAAGTGCATCGTGCGGGCTGTACAAGCAACCAAAGTAGAGGTTGCATCTGCGGCACCGGCACAAAAGAAGTCTTCCTTCCCGAAGCGCGCCCGCACCGAGTCTCAGAGTGGAAGCGCGCGATTCTCCGCACCTTTCCCTTTCCCCGGCGGGCAGAGAAGTCCGTAGAAGGCTCCTTTTACTGAAGAATGGAAAGGGAAACGGGGAATCACTCGATTCACCACAGCGAGGCTGCTGTAGAGGTTCAGGCCCCCTCAGAATCCAGGTGGCAAGTCCAGACACCTTTGGTAGACTTGACTGGTCCCAGGGGTTCAAGGTTCCCCCACTCACTAGGTGTCTTGTATCCTGGGCAGAGCTGCCAAAAGAGATCAGTCGCGGGAGGAAACCTTAACAGAGGACAAACGTTGACTGAACATCTGGGTCTAGAGGATGTGAGGTGGGTTCGATCAACTAAGAGAGACGAGAAACCAAGAGAGACACCTGTGCGCCTGGTAGCTTGCGCGTGCATGACTGCTGCTTCAACACGCCTTACTCCGGGCGTTGGAGAACCGCAGAGCGGTCGGGACCTTGGGAACATTTCCCGGATGGTCGGTCTCGGTCTCGTTGTCCAGCACTTTTTAACTTTTGCAGAAATGTGTACACGTACTTTCCCCTGCCCTCTGGTCCCTGCACGCCTGGGGGCAGACACTGTACTCTTGAAATATAGCTTGGGCAACACTGCGAGCATCACCCCCATCCACAATCGTCCAGGGATACCAAAGGAGAATTTTAAATCTGCTCGGAGAAGTGTTGAGATCACAATACCTAGGTGCGGGGTCAATCCCAGACATTCTGCTATTGGTTTAGAGGAAACAAATATAGGTGCTGCAAATCCGTTAGCTCTTTTTCTTCATTCTTTCAGGACTGCAGTCTTGTACTTCCAGCTTTGACCACCTATTTGAACTTCTGAGTACGAGCTTGACTCTATAAATTCATGACCCACATACCTGGTTTCCCCCTCAGGTGTCTGCAGACATTTACAAAGTCCAGGAGTCCTGGTGTGGCGCTGTAGGATGAGCACAGGATTGCTAACTGCGAAGTTGCAGATGCAAACCCACTAGCCACTCCTGGAAAACCCTACAGAGGATCACTATGAGTCCTTAACAAAAACAAAGGTGTCTTGGTGGTGCAGTGAGGTAAGCTTTGGGCACTAATAGATAGGTGAAGGATTTGAACCTAGTAGGTGTTCTGTGGAGGAAAGATGAGGCAGCTTCCTTCTTTAAAGATTTGCCTGGGAAATCCTATGTTGTTGTTGTTAAGTGCCGTCCAGTCGGTTCGGACCCATAGCGACCCTGAACAGGGTTTCGGAGGCTGTAAATCTTTACAGGAGCAGAATGCCTCATCTTTCTCCAGCAGAACTGCTGGTAGTTTCAAAATCCTATAGGGCCTCTATAAATTGGAATCTTGACTACAGTAGATTTTGTTTTGTTTTTAAACTAGACCAACAGATGGGCTGGGTTGTGGAATTCTGGAAATTACAGTCTGAAAAGTTGCAGCTATAGGAGCAAGTTTGAATACATCTAAAAGCTTGAAAATGAATCATTAAAATATGTTTCTAGGTTTGCTTTGACTGTAGGCAAAACTAGTTTTAGGCACCCTTTCCCTACTACTGCCAGACAAAAGGATCTTGCAGGCAGATTGATCTGAATGGTTAAAAATCTTAAATCCCTTGCCATGATCCCACCTGCCTGGATTGCCTAGGCAGTAGCTTAGCCAATGGTAGGTCTTCTTTCTGGTTGTGATTAAGTTAATGACCATCCAAAAGAAAACAGGGAGGTTGAACAAGTGTCTACATGTATCGTTCAGAAAATCTGATTCCAAACTATGAGGAAGTCTTTCTCAACAAACAGTATTTGCTTACCTTTTTGTAATTCCTCATTCTCTGAATCCCCAACAAGTAATACAGTTATTGGAAGGATTAGGAAAGAGGGAAAGGTCATTCACGTTTCATTGAAAGTTAGGCTTCAGAACAACCTTGGCTCTTTGTTTTTGTTGTTGGTTTTGCCCTAGAGATTTTGCATTAGAGATTCACTCACTAGTGTTCCTGGTATGTATGATTTAGTCTACCTCTCAAGTATTATGAGCTTAGGATCCTTTGAGACCTACCTTCTATTTGTCCTTAAATGTTTTTCTCACTTCTTCCTATGGAATTCTCTTAACAACAAACCTTTCTCTTTTCTTTAGGTCAACCTCTTAGCATTTAATTGTTGTTGTTGAGTGCTGTTGAGTCTATTCCGACCCATAACAACCCTGCATAGGGTTTCCGAGGAGAAGCTGGTGGCTTGAACTGCTGACCTTGCGATTCAAACGGCTTTGTAGTCTGGCGCATTAATCCACAGCACCACTCCAGGACTCTTTAGCATTTAATTGCTATTGTTGTTAAGTGCCTTCGAGTCGGTTCCGACCCATAGTGACCCTGAACAGGGTTTCCTAGGCTGTAAATCTTTACAGGAGCAGAAAGCCTCATCTTTCTGGTAGTTTCGAACTGCTGACCTGGCATTTAATTAGAGCCAATTAATTGATGTAGTCTGGTGTGGCACTGTAGGATAAAGCTATGGACCTCAAGGTCAATTTGAACCACAAGGTTGGCAGTTCAAACCCACCAGCTGCTCCTCAGAGGGGTCACTGTGAATCTGAACCAACTTGAAGGCACTTACCAAAGAAAACCAAAATGCATGGAAGTCAAATAATAATTAGTAACATAGGGTTCCATTAGTCTACTAGTCATGAATACCAGAGTTAGAACTAGAATTTTGGACCTTTCCTTTCATTATACAGTACCGGGGATGAGTTTACATATAATTTAAATGTTGCAGAGAAAAACTGAGAGTAGGTCTCAAAGAAATGTACCAAAATGACAGCTTCTAGGTGGTCTTAAGAGAGCAAATCTGTTTTCTTAACATTTCAGTCATACTCTTATGGATATATCATATTTCATCCTCCCCCCGGCCCACTTCCATAATCATAATTTGCTCTGTAGTCACTTTAATACAATGAAGATTTCCAAAGCCTTTTAGGAGAAAGTCATACCTTGCTCAAGTTTTCATTTGAGGTCTTTTTTAAAAGGTGTCCTCCTTCTAAAATAGGGAAGGGAAGGCAGGATGTGAAGGAAGAAATCAGAAAAAGAGCTCCTATAATAAATGTCCTAATGTGGCACTGTAGGATAAACACTGGACTGCTAACCTAAGGCTGGCAGATCAAACCAACCAACCACACCCCAGAAACCTTATACAGGGTCGCTATGAGTCGGAACTGACTCCACAGCACACCCCCACCACTCTAAGATCATCATTCCTTTTATGGCTACTGGTTGCTAGACAGATCACAGATCACATACATACGCTTCATTGAACTAGGAATTGTCAGTATATGAAGAGTACAGAGGGACTTTTCATATGGGCTAGAGTAGAGAGTACTGGTGTGGTTTTGTAAGATAAGCACTGGAGTGCTACCTCAAGGTCGGCAGTCCAAATCCACCAGACAGTCTTTGGAAACCCTATACAAGGCCCATCTGACTTAGTCCATGACACTAAAACAGATGAGGAGTCAAGAAAGTTATTTGCAAAGTTCTTTTGTGTTATAATGTTTCAAGACTAGTTTTGCTGCAGAGGCTGTGCTGTTTTGGAAGCCTTTGGAAGAAAAACTAGGCCCTACAAAATGACTATCATATAACCCATTGTCATTTTGCCATGGTTTCTACAAAACAAAACAAAAAAACCTCTCCAAAGGATCTCTTAATGAATCACAGACTACTGAAAGGTCTTGAACTAGGAGACACTTTTCCATGTAAGCATTGCTAGTAGAACCTCAGGAGTCCTGGTGTGGTGATACAGGTGGGTTTGAACTGCAAGTTCAATGGTTCAAACTCACCGCCTGCTCCTTGGAAACCCTATAGAGGGTAGTTATACGTTGAAACCTGCTCGACAGCGCTTAACAATTTTCATATGATCTCTCTGGTTTAGACTTGAAAATTGTCTCTGGCTGTTTGTGAAGATGCTAATTACTCCAGTATTGAAAAGTATGTTGGCACCCCAATGATAAGCTAGCTCCATGGCAAGCATCTTTGTCTAAAATGCTTAGTCCTTTGATCAAGAAACCTAACATTTTCCAGCTAAATATTTTCCAAATGATAAGCAAATATTGTCTCCCCATTTGTAGACTTAAAATTTGCTTAGAGTAAATAAATGCAGTTAGAACAACCCTTCCAAGAACCAACTGCCATCCAGCCAAGACAGCCAACTTGGTGGTTAGCAGTCCAGTGTAATGCTACAGTACCACCAGGGCTCCTAGTGCAGCCAGTCCCCAAAAAATATTAAAAAACAATTTATAAATAATTGCTTTGAAGAAAATAGTCATTTATTGTCAAAGCATCCAACATACCCGGAGAAGCTATAAAGTTTAATAAATCTTTCCAGGAAAAAAAAAAAAAAAAAGAAACACATAACTATTCAGACTTCATTTCACTGCCACAAAATTACAATTTGTATTCAAAGGAAAAACATATTTACAAACTGATGACATTCTTCATTGAAATCCATAATCATTTCATGATACATGCACTTCCCCCTGGAAACTTAAATCGAATCACAACCCCCTTTTTATTCCTTTTGTTTATTTTTGTAAGAACACAGTCATCCAGAAATGCAGAGAGCATCTCACCCTCCTCTTTTACTTTATATCTAAAATAAATTTTGCCCTCACATATAATTATTACATCTAAACTGTAAGTGCTTAATAATTTAAGTAGAAACGTATGACAAATGCATCAATATGTTGCAATATATGACATTTCTTTAAATGTACCTTTGCTTTTGGGAAAGTGAAAATGCGTGCATTCAAAAGAAAACCCCCAAACAACCCACCCAATCAAAAACCCACCATCTTGTCTCCTTTGTGTGTGTTGGATAAATATTTGATAAGAAGGCTGTATGCGTGTATTTGCGTCTGGGTGCTGCTGTACTGTAGGGCTCAAGTTGATGGTGGATGTATGTCCTCCTGTGTTCGTTCCCGCAGGTGGCTTGACTGTGCGTGTGCGCTCCTGGAAAGCCTGGGTTCTTTCCGTGTCAGTTATGCGAGGTCATGTGCCTGGAGAGGTGGTGACGCTCCCTGAAGGACTCGTTGCAAATGGGACACTTGAGTTTCTCTTCCCGCCGTCGTTTCACCAGGGGCTCCATGGCGTACTCCTTTTTGTGGTGCGACCTCATGTGGTACACTAGGTCGGAGGTCATGCGGAAGGAGGCGTTGCACTTGGCGCACCAGTTCTGCGCGGGCAAACACAAGGAGGTGAAAGAGGGCGGTAGCAGCGTGAGGGCCGAGGGCAGCTGGAGTTGCAGGGGCCCCGCGGCCGCCGCCGAGCTCTTGGGCCAGAAGGCGGTGGCGTAGAGGAACGGGCTCTGCTTGGGCAGGCCGCCTCCGCCACTCGGCAGGGCCCCGCAGCCCCCGTTCAGGTCCGCGGCCCCTTGCAGTTTCACGGCAAGAGGGTCGGCGGTGGCGGGGTAGAGTCGGGTGGGCCCCACGCCGTCGCCGGGATGGCACGGCTCGAGCGCGCCCAGCTTCTGGCCCAACACTAGCGGCGATAGTTGCGAGAAGGAGCGCGCAGGCTGCGAGAAGGCGCTTTTGCGCTCGTCCGAAGCGGCGCCCTGTCCATTGCCCGGGGCCCCGCCGCCCGCGCCACCACCCGCGCCGTTGCAGCCCCCTCCGCCCAGCTGCGGCAACGAGGTGAAGGCGCTGCCCCGCCCCGGGCTGCCGCCCTCCAGCCGGCTGGGCAACGGACCCCCGGGCCGCGGGGCAAGTAGCTTCTCGGCGCCCACCGGAGACATGGCCCCGGGCGTGGACGAGCCGCCGCCCACGTCCTGATCCTCCACTGTAGCGCCCCCGCCATCGGCGGACGCCTCCTCTTGCAGGCCCGTCGCGCGGGCCGTCTTCTTCACCTCCACGAAGGCGCTGCGCTTGGCCTCGCCCGTCTCGGGGCTGGGCGGCGCGAACAGGCGGCCGTTCTCTTCCAGACCAAAGTAGCTGCCGGAGGCGCGGTACTGCTGCGGCGTGCACACCAGGTCCTCCTTGGAGACAAGCGGGGGCCGCTCGGGGAAGCGGCCCCGGCCGCCCACCAGCCCCACACCGCCGCCCTCTGCAGCCTCCTCTGGGAACTTCCTCTTCCCTTTGCCGCCGCCGGTGGCGTTGCCGTCGGGACTCAACTCCGCCTCCTGGTGGCTGCTGCTGACGCTGCTGAGATTCCGGGCTGGAGAGCAGTTGTTGCCTCCCCTGGCGTTTTCCAGTTCCCGAGCCAGGTTGTGGAAGTCTGTGGATGGCTTCGCAGTGCCAGTGCCGCTGCCGCCGCCACCCGCTGGAGGGTTACTACTGCTCTCTGGGGAGGGTGCTGGGTAGTGGTGGATGGGGCCGGCTTTGCAGAATTTAGGGCCGGGGCCCAAGGGTGCCTCCTGTTGCTGCTGGGGATCTTTACCACCGCCACCGCCACCGCCGCCGCCCCCATGGTCTTTAGTACCTGCGCAGCCGCTTTGTTCGTCTTGGGAGTTCAGATCCAAGCTATGCAGTCTCTTGGGGCAGCGGAAGCGCAGATGCGCCACATAAGGGAACTCAAACTGGAAACGCTGGCTGCATTCCAGGCATGTGTAAGGGGACGACCCTGCAGAGTGCAAACACCACACATAGACACATGCACACCACATTACTCAGGATCGTCCCCAGGCTAGTTTACATCAACCCCTTCACAAATTCACTTTCCTCCCTCGGGGCCTGAATCTGTCAGACCGGATCTAATGGTTTCTTCTGATTTGGGGAAGCAGAATAATTAAACTAAGTGCTCCTTGACCCCCAATTTAGCCTCACCTATCTGTGGTGCTTGTGGGATAATGCACTGGACCGCAAGGTTGGTTTGAACCGCAAGGTCTGCAGTTCAAATTCACCAGCTGCTCCTTAGAAACCCTATACAGCGTCGCTAGTCGAAACCATAGGAGGTTATTCGTTGGGTTGTTAACCGCAAGGTAAGCAGTTCGAATCTACCAGCCGCTTTGCAGGAGAAATATGAGGCTTTTTGCTCCTGTAAAGATTTACAGCCTAGGAAGTCCTAAGCAGGGTCACTATAAGTCGGAACCTACTTGATGGCGCACCACCACCACCCATCTACATTCAGTAAAGAAAGGCGTGCCCAAAGCGCCATGGTGAACCCAGCTGCTCGCTGCGTCTCCCCCTTCTAAGGAAGGGCCCACACGCGAGCCAACCTACCATTCATTTTGCTGTGGGATCTAGAGGGGCAGAGCAAGAGTAACTCAGTCAGTTCTTTCCCGTACCAAACAAGTAACTCTTCGTCTTTGGCAATTCTGCGGAGGGAGCGATAAAATAGCTGTCCGTTTTTGATATAGGCTTCAAGGTTCTGTTCTTCTTTATCTCTGGCTGATTGAACCAGTCGCAGCCACATGAGACCTTCTGAGGAAGCATTTGCCGCTGAGGTGTCCACCTACAGTTTAAAAAAGAAAAGAAAGAAGGAGGGGAGGAAAGGAAAAAGAAAAGGAAAGCGGGAGAGCCATATGAAGACATAGAAAAACTCCAAGATCAAACTTCTAAAAACTTGGCCCAAATTGGCATCAATCCTTATGTCTGCAACCAGAAGTCAAGATAACCTTCCTTTGAGTCGCTGTAGTAGCTCAACCACATAGATTATTTAAGTCATTGTTTTTATATACAGTTTAAACGCCGGATAAGGACATTTATTCTTAAAATTTAAATTAGCATTGGTCTTTTGAAATTTTACTTCAAAATTTTCCCCACATTGAAAAAGTGTGGGGAATTTGGCTTACTTGGGAGATTAAAAAAAAGAAGCAAAATTAGATTTTAAAAACTAGCCTGTAGCACTAACATTCTAATTTTGACTTGAACAGTTAATACCTTTTCCATATAAAGAAAGAACTGGAAGTGAGAGGCCTTTTATCTTCAAAGTTAAACCTCTGAATTCAATCTACTGGAAGGTCAAACTCATCTAACATTTTAATTAAAATACAAACTCTGGATACCAGTTTCCTTTACCTTAAGAAGTTATCTAAAGCAAAAGTATCTGGTATTTATACTTGCAGATGTACTTGTATTCAATAGTTTCAGTCCCTATGAGATCTAGAATACCGGCCTGGAAAGCCAATAACTGAGGCACTGATTTGGTGCATTTCAAATCAAATAGTGTTATTTATCCCAAAAAAAACCTGACAATAATTTAAGTTTTTATTTCTAGAGTTTGTAACATTTACATCACTGCATTTCCTACACACAGAATCTGTCTCAGCTTGTTATAAGAATGATTTTTGGTCCAAATTCAGCTGAACATTATTTTCATAAACCTACACAGCACTAGTCAAAACTTACCCGGAAGATATAAGGAACTGTTCTCTTGTCGGTAGACTTAAGGGCTATGAAAGCTATGCTGTCGTACAAGGAAGTGTGGCTCAACACGCAGGGACCAAATATAGCATTCTCAGGGATGTCGCAGGTGGTATAAACGCTGGTAAAAATATCTGTCAGACATTGTTGGACAGCTTTGGCATCTCCATCCCAGATGCCTCTATGGATACCCGAATCCTCCATCACTGGAGACAGATGCACAGACAATGAACAAGTTTCAGTACTCCTTTATCACTACAAATCCAGGAGGAAGATTACAACTACTAGAAAAACTCATCTGATTTTTGTTTAGCTTTTGTTTTAAAAAGTAAAATAAGTGGCAGATGAAATTGGATAAAGATGCCAACTTTGAGTGCTTTATTAGATTTGGAATAGGGATCTCCAAAAGAAACTTCTAACCCATAGGGGAAGTTCTTCTTGCTTCTCCTCTTTTGTATTGAACTGGTTGGTGCCCAGGAGCTGACTTTTTTCTCCCCAAGAGGGGAGCAGCATTAGCTAGCAGGCGGAGAGAGCCAAGCATGGCGAATGGATTTCAAGTGGAGTGTCAGGGCCACTGATTCCGTGTCAGCTAACCTTTCTTTGCAGCCTACGACGATAGGGGATGTATGTCTTCTCATTATCATAATCCAGCACTGTCCCTCTGAGGCTTTAATTAAAAGCAGCAAGCAGAGGTAATTATTTTTTTTTCTCTCGACATGCTATTTATGGATGAGGGTGAATCCCAGTTACCTTGTTATACAAGGAGGTGGATTGAGTCACATGTAGCTCATGAAGTAAGCAGGTACATGCAGGCCTGAAGTGTTCCCTGTTTGAAATATCATGTGTGTAATGACTGGAGAATTCTAGCTTCCCCAGATACTTCTGTCTGAGCAAAAGGGGGCAGTCCCGTTTGAATAGCTCACAGTGGACTATCCAGCTGTTTAAACCACAGCAATTTAGAAAGTTATGCGCCAGTGGAGGGCTCTCTATTAAGCTGTCATAACATTTCCCTGTTTCTTCCACTGGACACTGACTAAGAGACTTATTATTTAAAAAGCAAACAAGCAAATGACAACCAATCAAACAAACAAGCAAAAAACTGAATTGTTCACTTTTTCTGGTTTGTCAAAATATTCCCCCAAGCTAGTTTTTCTCTAATTATGTTAGCATTGTCAATAGTAGTTTATGTATGGTTTGTATCATTTAAATTGCAGGAAAGAATAGACCGGATTTTTTCTCCCTGAGTTGTTCATTATGGAATAATAATATTAGTAACACCCATTTTTACCATAATGCTTATTAACCTATTAATTTTGCAAATGTAAATCACAAGGTAGTGGGGTTTTGTTTATTTGCTTGTTTTCCTTTCCTGCTATCAAAGACTGAAACTTTTGGTCAACCTCTTTCCATTAACTGTGATGCATCCCCCAGATGTCGTGTTGGGCTGTATCTTGTCAGATCGAAGAAATAAAAGAAAATACCCATAAAGTAAGAACTTAGTTTATTATGCTATTGCTGGGCGTGTTTACCTTACACAAGGCAGCCTTTCTCATATCCAATTGCAGATGAAATATAGTTAAAACAAAGCCCCCCAAACTTAAGAACCTCTCATTTCCTTTCAGTAGATCAATACTATTCTCCCCTTTTCAGTTTCTTCCAATTCAGCGTTTTATGCTTCGATTTCTCTCTTCCTTTTAAAGTCTCTTTCACACAAGCGTTTCATTGTGCCAGGAGGTCGCCCCGTCACTTCAGGCAACAGCAGGGACGCAGTCATTAAAATGCAGTTTTACCTAACAATACGGAGAAAAGGTCCCCGCTACGCCGCGCTAATAGCGGTCTGCGCTGCTTGGGCCAGAGCCGCCACGATACTGGCGCTGGTCACAAAAACCTCTAGGGATGCCGAAAGCAGTGGCGAGAACCTGAGTTCGCCTACCGCGCGCAGTCGCTCTCACCACTCAACCCTTCACAGCTTGGCCACCCTCTCTAGGCACCCCCTGGGGGGAGGGGTCCTCACCAAAGCCGGCTGGACTCGCCGAAAGCTTGTGGCTGCGGCCGGCGGATCTCCCTCCCCTCCCGACGCTGGCATTGTCTGGCGGCCGCGCGCTCCCTAGTCGCTTCTCCACCTAAGTGATCCCCACCTGCTCCTCCTTTTGTATAATCTTATTTTGTAGTACAGATCACCTCAACAATTACCCCCACTCACCTCTGCTGGAAAAAGAGGAGATGGTGGTACAACATTTCCACTCTCCCCACCAAACCTGCCTTCCTCCCATCCCCCTCCCTCGTCAATGGAAACAGACTTACCAAGAATAAGGTCAGGATCAAATCGTTCAAATAAGTCCACTTGGTATCCGGGAGAAGCAATCCTATGTCCCTTTTTGCTTATTGTATCAGTGTATTTCCATGTCAAGAGGTGTTGATGTAGCTGTCCTGTGGGTGCTGCGTAAAGAGAGAGAGAGATGGAGAAATGGAGAGAGAGAGAGAAGCGGAGAGAGTTGTACAGATGGACCCGATGCAGTGACTGACTGGCACGCAGACACACACTTTTTGTTTGCTGCACATAATCTGCCCAATGACGCGTGACAGCCCACGTCCCCTCCCTTTAACTCTTTGCTGGGCTGGGCGCTCCCTCCGGCGCCGCCTGCCTCGCAGCTATCTCCCGGGTCTGCCTGCGCCCAGCTGGACCTGAACGCCGTTCCTGAGTGGCAACGCCTCTCAAAGAGCCGCCGGGTCCTCCACCTTCTAAAGCTCCCGTCCTGTGGGACCGAAGGGAAAATTAGTTTTGGGGTCGAAACGGAAGGTTACCAAAAAAATTGGGCACAGTCTTGTTCTGTTTTACTTGGCCCTTGGAGAACCTCTGACCAAGAATGGGGCCACCCAGTGAGCGCGCTGACCCCGCGCGGATTTCCCCGGAGTGTGAGTTCTGTAAAGGCGGGGGAATGGGCAGGGGTGAGGTAACGGGCTTGGGAGATAGACGAATTAGTCCGGAGAAATTCGCTGACCGCTAACCCAAAGCTACTGCAAAGCTATTTGTCTCGAGGGTGATAAGGGATGCCAGCTTTCTCCAGAGGCGTCCACACTGCCAAATCCCTTCTGAGCAATATTCAGAAAGGATGCTCTTTGGTGTATCCGGGATGGGTTAGCTGGTAGAGGAGGGCGGGGTGCTGGGTCCCAGGACATAGATAAAGGGATGGGTTAACTGTGGAGGACGGCGGGGTGCTGGAACCCAGACGAGTCCCAGGACATAGATAACCTGAGTTAGAAGTGGGAAGGACACAGAAAACCTACGCGATTGGACTCAAGCTCTTCCTCTTCTTCCACCCTTTGCCTGGTGCGTACTGAAAGATCTTGGAGAATCCCAGAGTAGCTGAAAACCGTAAGATCGTGGGGTGAGGGAAGGACGCTTCAAAATAAAATATTACCAAGGCAGGCTCCGGAGAGTTTTTCAGGTCCAGGCGGTGGTGAAGTGGAGTTACCACGTCTCCGGAGCCTCGTTAGTGCAGTAAGCCACTTAGAGGCTCTGGCTCCCCCCTTCAGTGCAGAATCTGATACTAAGGAGTTGAGGTCTGTTGCAGCCTGTGAAAGTTGATTCCTTCAACAGGGACTGCGACACATTTTCGCTTGGGGATCTCGCGGGTACAGGGGTGTTCTTTTTCCGCGCTTCAATTCTCCATTCCTATGGGACTTTGCTGTTGCAGCGCTGTAGAATCAGCATTGGACTACGAACCACAAGGTCAGCTGTTCAAACCCACCAGCTGCTCCTTGGAAACCCTATACAGAGTTGCTATGAGTCGGAACCGACTCTACAGCACTTACAGCCACAGCAATGGGAAGAAAGGTGGTATGGACGCTCTCATCCCTCCAGCTCCACCCTCAACATCACTACACTGAAGTGGACAATCTGTCAGTTTCAGGATATATCTGATTGAGTAGCTGGCCTAAGTGGACTAGGCAGACCCATAATTTTAGGATGAGATAGCCTAGGTATACCCACTCACACCCCGTGTTGAAATAAGGTGAGTATACTTACCGGTAATTGGTGAAGAGTAAAATTAAAGAAAAAGGGGAGTGTTACGTTAATTTGACTTCTTTCCGGAAAGCAGTGGGGTAAGTAGAGAGCACTGAACACTACCATTCCTCCAAGGTGGCTGATGCCCAAGCAAGACAACGGGGATGGGGGGGGGATGGGGGGGGAATATTGTCGGGAAGAAATAGAGAAATGCAGGGAATCTGTCACTTAATTAGTTCTCTTCTCCTTGATCTTTCTCTCTCCTTCTCCCCTCTGCCTGTCTCTTCTCACTCTCTCTATTCTCTTTTCCACTCAGTCTCCATCATAAATTCCAGTCCTTCTAATCATAGTTGGGTTCCCAGGATTAAACTGAGGTTCTGGGAAGTAAAGGCTGCAAAATGCCCATATATTGTGAAGGAATGGATTCTCCCTTCATTTTCAAGTTAACTACAGACTTCTCAAAGAAACCTTCTTAAACTTGTTTCTTGTCAGCTTAAAGTATCATTTCTCTTAAGTAAGTATGTCTTACATAGTTAAGATAAGGGTAAATGTCTAGTGACAAAGGCTTGGTGTCATGGGGATTGGTATCTGTCTGTGTACAAGAGTCTGCAGCTGTAATTAGCAGTAATTGCCTTATGACTGGCAGCCTGTCTCTCTTTCTAACAAATGAAAGCATCTTTTTTTCCCCTAATCACTTGGTTAAAGCAAAGAGTAGAGGAGTTAACAATGTCAAAAATGTCTCACACATCTAGAAAATAACAACAGAGGTTGAAGAATAGTGGACAGATATTGAGTGAGTTCAGAGAAGAGGAAAAGAGGAGTCTAATCACACTAAGGAACCAGTGAAAATAACAGCAAATTCAGAAAGGGCCATAAGACACCTGTGGTCCTTGGGAAAGGCAACCTAATACAAGTAAAAGTGTGTGTGTGTGTGTGTGTGTGTGTGTGTGTGTGTGTTTTTAGAGTGAAGCAGAGTTTAGGGAGTCTAATTTCATTAATTTATTGAATAGAAAATTATTTAGTGCCTTCTTTTATTGTTTTTTAGAGAATAAAAGTGCTATCTTTCCTAGGGAAAGTCAAAGTTTCAATAGAAAACTGTAAGCCACTTGGGGAAAAAAAATCCTCCTAGATACTACAAATATAAAATAATCCACTTCATAATTGGCCATTTAAAGAGCTGGAACTCTGAATAGAAGACATTTTTCTTTTGCCTGGCCTTTCCCTTCTTAAATATTGAAATATTTAGACTGACTCCTTTGAGGTATTAAAACCAAGGCTTTGGTTAGTATAAAATGAAGAAAGACTGTTTTCTGTTTTTGAATTGGGAGTGGTGGAAATCAAGCTTTCAAATTGAGAAAACAACAGAGAGGAGAGGTTTACTGAGGTGCTCAGAAGATGTTTCTTCCCAGTTTTATTTTCTGTCCTCTTAACTGGATTCCCCCCCCCCCCCCTCTTTTTTGCTTTCAAATGAAGGACCTTAAATAAAACAATTTCAATTATCTTATCAATCCAACTAACTTTTTGTCTTATGAATTCAATGCCATTTTTTAAACACTCTAAATATGGGTAAGATTAGCTCTAGAAAATTCTAGAACTATTCTATTTGGTGAATTCCCCCCAATGTTTTATTTAATCTAAATTGTCTAAATTATAATTTTTTATATCATAAAGAAAATACACAAATTATTTTTATTTCTGTAGCAATTTATGGTCTAAAGTGGTACATAAACTATTTTGAAATCACTCTGTTACTGGCACTAAATGAAGGGATGAGACATTTATTAAAATTCAAACATTACTTTAAAATTGCACCTCAGCCAATCTTATATAGATTTGAAGTTCTTTTCCCTGGAATTTTATTTTCAATTAAAGAACTGGAGTAATGACAGTGTAAAGCTCCACTTAACAAGTTTTTGTAAACTCATGGTAAAATAGGCAAACAAAAATATGTGTGGACAACTGAATTCTTATTCTGGAAGGGATGGTTGGAGAATGTTTAATAAATGATTCCAGAGGTGGTTCATCTTAAGTGAGAGGGTAGAGAAAGACAAAGAAAAGAAAGCTGGTTATTAGAGAATATTAGAATGGGCATGCTTTTTCTCTTCCCAGGATGGAGAAATGGGATCTCCAATATCTCAACTTCTATGATAGAAAGCAGGTGATGTCTCTAGGAATCCACTGAGAAGGATTATCCTATAATTACTTAAAAATCATTTCTTTCAGTTTCTTTAGGTCCTTGTTCACCTCTCAAAATCTTATTGCCAAAGTAAGACACCAGCAAAAGCTTGCTTGTTACATGATAATGACAATTTTTTGGTGAAAATCAAAACTTGCTAGAAGACAGGAAGACACCAGTGAAGCAGCAGACAGTAGCAGCTCTCACTTAAGCTTATTAATTTCCTGCAGGGAGGTTGCTGGCAGTGACTATGAGATTTGGAAGAGGCAGAGAATGGAGATATTTTCTAGCCTCACCATCCAAAATAAGGAGCATTCTAAGGGACAAACTTAATGTGCACAAGGAGAAACAGAGATGTTGTGTAAGTGGGTAGGAGAAAACACTAGCCCTTTGCCAAAAAAACATATATATTGTTCATATTAATTTCATATTAATTTGCCTTTAGCAGAATAATGTTATTTATTTTATTTTTTTCTTAAAAAGAAAGAGTGGGAGATCATCATTTTTTTCTAACATCTTGATGAGTCAAGAAGAAGCAAAGATTTGTTAAGCAGGATAAAGATTTACAGGGTTAGAGGCCATTTTGTTGTTATATACATGGCAAGCCCAATTTTGAGTTGCTCCTCATAGTAAGTATTGCAATTGGTTCATTGGTGATAAATGAGTGAATGTTTTCTGGCCTGGTCTTGGAAGAGTCAGAAGAGACCCAAGTGTAGACAATCTTTTCGTCACTGAGGAGGGACTCCATCCAGAATTCTAACAGCAAGGATCATTACCTTTAACTGATACTTACTTGCGTTCTGTTTTCCTTCTTCCTTAACAAAAGGCAGCTGCTATTGCTGTTGCTGCCACCATGACTACTATCATTGTGGTTATGATCCGCCTTTCTCAAGTTTAAAATCTTCTGAGAGATCCCAAATTTCACTTGCACTTATGTTAGAGTTGGACAGTCTTTGAGAGCTTTGTTTTATTCAGCTTCACTCCCAAATCTGGATTGTAGTCAACTGGTTTAAAGACTTTTAAGTATGATCCATAATGGGACTAGCACATCAAGCATGGCGCTGTGGGTTAATGCACTGGATTGCAAAGTCGGTTTGAACCACAAGGTTGGTGGTTCAAGCTCACCAGCTGCTGCTCAGAAATCCTATATAAGTTTGCTATGGGTTGGAACCAACTCGATGACACTTAACAACAAAATGGCAGATCTAGAGTCCTAGTGTGGTGCTGTAGGATAAGGTCAGCAGTTCAAAACCACCAGTCAGTCCTCAAAACCCTATATAGGGTTACTATGAATCAGAAACAACTTGAAGACATTTAACAACAAAAACAGCAACATCAGATCTGAAATCAATGCTTTATGTAAGTGTGAGTTGTGAACTATGAAATCCAGCATCCCGATCCCCTGAATTCTCCCAATGTTATAACCTTCTTGATATGTCGTTGTAGGATGAGCACTGGACTGCTAACCACAAGGTTGACAATTCAAACCCATCAGCCACTCCTTGAAAACCCTATACAGGGTCATTCTGAGTGTCAGAACCAACTGTATGGCACTTACAAACAACAACTTAGAGTTTTGACATGGAATAAGCTATTTTTCTGTGAGATCTTCAAGTGACAATGTTCATCACAGCCCTTGAAGACATCTGATGTTCAGGGTGGGGAGAAGGAAAGGTAGGCAGGCTCACAGTCAAACACTCCTCACTCTCTAACAAGACTTTCAGGCACACTGGGGACCATGGGTATCCAGGAGCTTCAAATGGAAAAGTTATTATTAAGACTGAATGGATACTTGAGATTATGAAAAGACCAGGTCTTAGAAATGTCACTACGTTGAGTGACTCTACTTCAAATTTCTCTACATAACATGGAGATGGAAAATTGCTTCACGACTCAATACCCCTGAGTTCCACCCATTTGCCTCTCTATTTTTGTGTGTAATTTCTGAGTTATAAAGAGAGATGTTGATTGGTACACAGTATTGGTATCCTGCATAGACTTGATTCCCTGGTTACAACCAGTCTTCTGATACGTGGGTTTAGACTGTGTAAAATTGGATTGCTGAGAGATGTGTAGAAAGCTACTACTGTCCTAGGAAAGGGTACTAGGAAGAAAGCACACATTTCTATAACTTTATAGCTTATAATCAATCCATGTCACATTTTCCTGAGGCACAAGGAGATAAACATCTGATCTTCTTTAAAGAAAGAGAGGAAAAAAGGAAATAAAACACATTTAGGGAGTAGTTTTCAATTATTTACCACAACAGTGATGATTCACATTGCTTTGTTAGAGCTTTGGAAACAGTTTATTTATTTTCACAAAGTATACTCTCTTATCCAAATTACTCCCTGTTTATATTACAAATTGAACTGTTTTAGTGAAAATAATTTTTCATTATTTCCTATTAAAATAAATTTCTATTTAAATAAATGTCCTATTCAAGTAAGTCAATTCAGATAAACAAAAAAGGAAAACCTACAGTTTTCAACAAAGTTTCAAAAGTACTTAAACACTATGAACATAAGCCTTTCCTCAGTTTAAATACTTGAAGAATTCAAATAATACTGTTTACAAACAATATTAACTCCATGACTACTATAAATAATACTGGGCTTGCATCATTAAGTGAAGGAAATAACAGAAAAGTGAAAATTTATATTTGCTGTATTGAATTTACTGAAAGGCCACTTATTAGAATAATTTGAGAGTCTCTGGCAATATACTGTACCAGCCACTCTGCGGGAGAAAGATGAGGCTTTCTACTCCAGTAAAGATTTACACCCTCGGAAACCCTGTACAGGGTCGCTATGGGTCGGAACTGACTTGATGGCACTTAACAACAACAACAACAATAGCAAATAGGTTCTTGATCAATCATTCATAAATTCCTAAGAAGAATAAACACATGAATACAATTATATTTTCTAGAGGCCCAGAATTCAAGTTAGGTCTAATCAGACATGATCTTATGTTTTTGTATGTTTCAAGAGGTGGAAACAAATGCTGTTGAGAGTTGTTGTTAAAGTGCTGTGGGATCAGTTCTGGTGAACCTCTATCCTACAGTGCCACACCAAGACTCCATTGTTGAAGTAGGAATAAACAAACAAACAAAACCTTTCACAGTTATCATTTTTCTCCACAGCATGTCCATAAAATAGTCAGTGCTCCTGGTTAAAGAATATATTTACTATGTATAATTATAGTGTCTAGTAGCTTGTGCAAGTGATCAGATGCCCCAGCAGCATTATTTACATTCCAGAGTCGGTTTATCTGTGGCTTTAAGAATTTGAAGTTTCCAGACAAGTGAGGCTCTGGGAAAGACCAAAACGCTAAGAGTACAGCAGACTTCATTTCTTATCTTGGGTACTGTATTAGTTGTTCCGTCCCGTCCCCAAGACTCCTCAGAGTTCTGAGATTGAACTCAGAGGCAGAGGCATAGAAATACCTACTATATGGGGACAATTCCAGTGCCCGAGCCTCAGAAAAGGGTATAGCAATGCAATTTGCAGAGTGCAGAAGCCAAATGATGAGGATGACCTTCAAGTGAATAATTGAGGTTACACTGGGAGAGATTCAGGTACCACTCAGGCAGTATAGGGAAGGGCAGATACAGCTGCCCTTTGCGTTTGGGATGACTCATTAAAGTGTGGAGAGCCTTGCACTGCTAGTGCCTTAGAGACTTGAGCAGAATAAAACAAGCCACCATCAGCGGGGGTGGGGGGT
>NW_006408732.1:225854-228791 GCF_000296735.1 Chrysochloris asiatica
GGGGGTGGCTAGCCCTTTTATGATACAGCACATGCAAATATAAACGTGGTGCAGCCAAGGTGGGTTCCACTTGAGTCCTAGAGCAAGAAAGAAAATCCCCATACCTGGAAAACAGAAGACTGTTTTTCATCCTGTAGGTTAATGCGCTGGACTGCAAAGTCAATTTGAACCTCAGGGTAGGCGGTCCAAGCTCACCAACTGCTTCTTAGAAACCTTATACAGGATCATGATGGATCGGAACAGACTCAAAGACACTTAACAACCGGCACTTAATAACAACAATTATGTCCCTGTAATGAGTGCTAATACCGGATCCTACTAAACGACTATTTTTTTTTTTTTTAGCAGAAAGGCGTTCTGAGTGTGAGATCGGTGGGAATCTCTTTACTCTTTACTCTCAATCCCACCCCAACCCGCCCAAGCACAAGTTCACACCCTACGGGTCTGACCGCCTGGCTAGGAACTGAGATTGCATTCCCTTGACCTCCCTCAGTCTTGGTTTTTCTTTTTAAATGGGTGGGCCAGAGTACTCCCGAGTCAGGTTACAGGGAGGAGTTAGTGAGGGATGGAGAAAGTGCAAGTTGGAAAGCCAGTCTCTGAGCAGATGGTAAAGGGTTACCTCCAGGAGTCGCGGCTACTTTTATTTCAACCTTGCGCATCCTGGGACGTCTCAGTATCTTCAACACCAGATAGTTTGTCTGATTAGAAGTCTGGAGGACTGCCCCAAGAGGAAGACCAACAACTCAGACTCAAGGCAAGCTCACCTCTACACCAGGGGAGCTAGAAGGCCTGGATTCGAATCTCAACGCTGAAAAAACGCCGCCGATCATTTAAATCAGACTATGCTTTATCTGAATACCTAGAGTGAAAACTACAGCCCTTCTCATGGAGTTATTGTTAAGTCTGAATGGACACTTATCAAATGCACAGAATAAAGTCTGCAGCATTGAGATACTCAGTTAAATACTGGCTATTGTTACTGTTATAACATTGTCTTTGTTTCCTCATTAGAAA
The DNA here is from genome assembly GCF_000296735.1 of Chrysochloris asiatica. NCBI lineage: Eukaryota > Metazoa > Chordata > Mammalia > Afrosoricida > Chrysochloridae > Chrysochloris > Chrysochloris asiatica. Next base: position 226,869 of record NW_006408732.1, read on the forward strand.
ATCTGAGAGTTCTATTATCTGATTTCAAAGAGACTCAGTGAATGCTGAGGGTTTCTACACGTTTCTAGGGAGACCAGAAGGAAGTTTTGGAGGACAAAATAGGTGGAAATCAGCTCAGGGATCTCCCAGTTCAATCACAGAAGGTGGAATTCCCCAACTTTTGCTCACAGGAAGAGGGCAGTCTGGATTTATATTCCCCACCCCATGCCCATCCAGGAACCCCTGTCTTTAGGCCTGATGTGAGCAAAAGCTAAGGTTAGAATAACGGAGGGGCGGGGCAGCATCAGGTTGGCAGGTGCTGAAGCTGGGCAAGCAGGTGAATGAGAAGTGAAGTGCGAAGTGATTACTTCCCTGGTTGAATTCAATCGCCTGGCCTGATAGGAATCCCTGAGGAGAAAGCAGAGTCTGCTAGGACCCAGATGCTCTCCCCCTTGTGGATCAAGGCCTCTGAGTAGGCGCCCTCTTGTCCTCACAGGACCCAGACTCAGCACTGTGATCAGAGGCGAGTTCCTATACACTCAAGTGAACTTATGGTGTGGTGCTGTGGGTAATGTACTACACTGTAAAGTCGGTTTGAACAGCAAGGTTGGTGGTTCAAGGTCACCAGCCGCTCCTTGGAAACCCTATACAGGGTCACCATTGGTGGGAACCGACTCGATGACACTTAACAACAAAAGCATACACTCAAGTGTGCAGAGCAAAGGAGAGTGTGGCAGCATGAGTCAGTTGCTGCCCAGACACCTCATCAAACCCACTCCATGGGTGACTTTCGAGCAGGGCACGTTTCCATGGCTATTGTCAGGTAGCACCCAAGATGCCCACACTCAGGCTGAGCACAAAGCATTGTGGGCTGCACAGTCCACAGAATCCCTTGTCTGGAGTGAGTAAGTGATGCAGAACTGATCCCCCAGGTCCCATGTGGTTTCTACACAGCCACAGCAAGGAGCAGATCATTTTAAATTCATTCCAAACCCACTGTGCCATGCTCTGTGAAAATTCCGAGTGACAGTAAACATTTGGAATCCTGAAAATCTAAATTTGAACATCAGGGACTCTATCTACTAGCTGTGTGTCTTTGAGCAAATTGCTTAACCTCCCTGAACTTCAATTTCTTCCTTTGTGAAGTGACAAAAACAGCATCTATATCATAGGGTGGTGATGAATTTTTCAAGTGGCTGGGTCCAGATCCCTCAGTTGGACAATTCCCTTGGGTTAATTAACCTTTTGTGTTTTTGTTTCCTGTGGAAACAAAATGGGTTAAGTTTTTAACTATTGACTTAAAGTCAATTCTAACTAGTAGTGCAACCTTATAGGACAGAATAGAACTGTCCCATAGAATTTCTTTTAAAAGCAGATTGCCACATCTTTAACCCCAGAGGTTGATGGGTTTGAACTGCCAACCTTTGGCTTAGCGAGCAAGTGCTCATTGTGCCACCAGGGCTCCTTCTTCTATTAAGCAGGGATGCTAATAATACTTAGCCAAAAGGTTCTTCTTAAGAATTAAATGTGGTAAGGTTGCAAAGCTTTCATTCAACCTATCACATAGCAAAATCCCAAAGGTTAGTTACTTAAAGCATCTCAGTGCCTACCACTTTGAAATGATGCCGGGTAAATATATAAATAGATACATATTCCAGCCTCTCCTTGGAAACCTTATATAGGGTCGCTATGAGTCAGAACAGACTAAATTGTACTTAACAACAACAACAATATGTGTGTGTGTGTGCCTGGTGGTGGTGTGCTGTGCAGCCAGTCCCGACTCATATTGAAACTATATAGGGTTTCCAAGGCTGTAAATCTTTACGGGAGCAGAAAGCCTTATCTTTCTCCCACAAAACAGCTGGTAGTTTCAAACTGCTGACCTTGAAGTTAGCAGCCCGACTAGTAACCACTATGCTACCAGAGCTTCATATCATATATATA
>NW_006408732.1:228891-240742 GCF_000296735.1 Chrysochloris asiatica
ATGATGAGGCTCTATGCTTCTGTAAAGATTTACAGCCTCAGAAACCCTGTACAGGCTCGCTATGAGTAAGAACCAACTACGGCACATAGCCACTGACTCTACAGCACATAACCTTTAGCCACCTTATATAGATAGGGTTTAGTGGTGGTGATCACCACCACTAAACCCTATCTATATAAGGTGGCTAAAGGTTGGAATTGAATCGACACCACACCATTACCACCACCACCATATATAATTGGATTCCCAGTGTGGCGCTGGACTGCACACCACAAGGTCAGTGGTTCAAACTCACCAGCTGGTCCTTGGAAACCCTATATAGGGACGCTATGAGTAGGACTTGATGAAACAGTACCCAATGCATAGTATATATGGACTCCTGGTGTGGCGCTGTAGAATCAGCACTAGGCTACAAACCATAAGGTCAGCAGTTCAAACCCACCAGCAGCTCCTTGGAAACCCTATTCAGGGTCACTATGAGTAGGAACCGACTCAACAGCACTTAACAGCAACAGTAACAGCAGCATATATGTATTGGACTACTTACATAATAGTTAACAGCATAATAAATGATAATGTTATAACGCAGCAATTTACAGGGCATCTAGGAAAACATGGCCCCAAATTAGCACAAAAACCCATACATAACCTTCTGTTTGCCCCTGCCTCCACCCCTGTCAAAGAAAGCTTATGCATTATCTAGGAACAGGAGGGTAACTTCTGACTCATAGAATCTTGACTAAAAAGTGCTATTAGCAGAAAGGAGAATAAAACAAAATAAAACCAGTTCCTCAGTGTTTTGACCCTGGGGCAAAGGAGACAACTGGTGAGAAGGAGCTGCAACTTGGAAATGATTTATTTTTCCTGACTATAAATCTCTTCCCCTTGTTCCTCTGCCCAACGAAGCATGATAAAGTCCTTTTCCATAAAGTATTCAGTATTAGAGCCACAAAGCTCCCCCAATCAGTAGCCATCTGCTTCTACCATAACTGCTGCTCTCGAAGCAGGGAAAGCAGCAGCAGAGAAAGGGCACCACTGTTAGGCCGCTGGACAAATGAGGAGCCTGAATAGCTTTGGTTTTCCTTGTGTATGTGTAGCTATAGAGACAGGAGAAGAAAGGCCGTATTATATTGATACAACAATTGTAAAACAAAACACGGAAGAGGCATCTAAAGGGCAATATCGCATGCATCAGGGGTCTCCAGATAAAAGGGGCACTAACAGATTTATAGAAACCTTTAATTGGTTTTCAATTGAAAGCTAAAGAGGCTGGGGCGAAGCTGTGAAGAGTGGCAAAATGCTCTCCTTTCGCCGTCTGGAGGCGTGACGCGTTCGGAGGAGAGAATAGACCCGCCCAGGACCTGCCCAGCCCCTACGCTAGGGCAGGGTGCGGCTCCGCCTTAGGTGCCGCTCTTCCTTAGGAGCGCCTCTGGTTTAGAAGCTTTACACTTTGGTTGAGGATTTACAGATCTAATAATAAGAACAGAATCAATCATTCAGTCGCAGTCTCCCTCCTTCCATTTAGAGTGAGGAGGAAGGAAAGAATACAAAGTAAACCGAACTCCTTTCCAGTCCAGAGAAAATAGACTCTGATACTAAGAAGACCGGGACTTCTATCCTGGTCGTCAGCTAGTAGGGAGGCCTCCTTGAAAGAAGTATGACTCCCGCCCTCACTCCTCCGTTTTCAGAAGTGAACAAGGAAAGCTATCTCAGTACTCTCCACTCTGTGCGCGGGGAGATCTTTGTTTGCATCCTTTCAGATTACTTCAAAGTAGATCTCCACTCATTCGGCATCGCGTGTCTTTTCTGTCACCCTTCCATAGGCCACTATTGGCAGCGACCCCTACCAGCCTTGCTGAGCAGTGCCCACAGGGTAGCTTCGGACGTCCGTCGTCCGTTCCTAAAGCTAATTTATTGGCCCGAACCTCCATTATATTTTTCGGTATCCTAATTAATCAAAAATAAAAGGCAATGGTCCAAATTACGATTACGAGAGAACTGGAGGACAGTTTTGAATAAAATGAGAGAAGCAAAATAAGATTAATTGAATGACATGATAGTGAAATCTCAAGTGCAGGGACAGGAGTGGGGGTGGGGTAAACTTTGACTCCTACGTATTGGGGCCGCATCTCTCTGTTTACTCTCACACCATGCAGAGGAGACAGTTCTCAAATTACGTTACTTGGTTGGAAATGTTCAGAAAAGGGAAATCTGGGTTCCAACTCTAGCTCTTAATCTCACTCCCGGTCTTCTCTTCCTCCACCCACCTCCATCGCCTTTGCATAATTTCCAGACTCCTGGCAGGTGATTACAAAATTCCACACCAAGAACTTCTTTGGACTGAAGTGCACCCCGTTATTGCTCTAATGCGTCGCGGGGTCTCTTCTCAAGGTGTCTTTCTGTCTTTGCAAATTCCTCAAGTGATGCTAACTCTTCGTGAAATTGCCAGGAAACAAATCTATTAGGTCAGAGACCGCATTTGCTTGTGTAAGGAATTACTAGGGCTCTTGTCTGATTTTGCTTTTCAGAATTACGTTCCGGATTAAAAGGCAGACACAGCACGGGTACATATTTTGCATTCGCTGGGCCTTGTGATTAATGTTTCCTAGGGGATTTGTGCTAGGAGCTTATAGAACGTGCTCTTGGGGGTCTAATGCTAGACCGCCGGCGTGTGAGCAGAGGGTCTGAGGGCATCGTGGGCACGCATCAGCATATTGGGGGATTAGAGAGGACATCGGATGGGCTCGGGGACAGGAGGCATAGAGGCCTTTGAGCGAACTCCTCTACCAAATCCCTGGAATCCTGTTTGTGTCAACAGATTGAGAGGAAAACAGACAGACTGCCCCCCAGGAAGCTGACTTGTGTTCTTTTATGGGTGTGTTGTGTTACGGGAAGATGCTCCGGACTGTCCAGACTTTCCAGTGGGAGGAAGGGGGTTACCAAATAACTGACCATGAAAGTTCATGCTAAGTTCAAGCAAAGGGAATCCCGAACTCTGCGCTCTTGGGAAGCGCTGCTCCCAAACGCACCACTCACTCCGGAATCCAGCAGTCACGGCCTCAGCTTCCTAGAGCAACTATTCTCAGAACTACTTTCGAGGCCACCAGAAGGCACCTGTAAAGTGGAGTCAGCCTAAGCATGAACACAACCCTCTCCCCCGCCCCCCTTTACCTTCTAGCCTGCAGGCAAACCCTCCTTAAATCGGGGTAAGGACAAGGGCAGGAGAGGAAAGTTCAGGACGCAAAGGGAAACAAGCAAGCAATAAACAAACAAACAAACAAAAACGAAGCAAAGAGAAGCGGAGAAGAAAGGAGGTAAGTGGAGTAGAAAGTGATAATGGAAAAAGTGGTAAAACTGGTGGGAATTACCAATCTCCGGCAGAAGGGGGCACCTTTTCGTTCAAGATAAGCCTTCTCTGGGCTCGGGCGCGACTCCGGGCTCCAGGGTGCTGTGCGCCCCCTTCTGGTGGTCGCGCGACTGCTCCCCGCTGCCCCTTGAGCACTCTGGCTCAACTACTGCTCCACGCGGGAGGTGACAAAGTGGGGGTGAGGGTGGGGTGAGGGTGGTCCTAGAGCTATCAGACTCCTCCTCTTCTCCTCAAGACCTCTCCCCAGGGGCCTCCTCACCTAGCGGCCGTGAACTCCCGCCCTGGCAGCATCTTTTCTGAAGGCCCCTCTTACGACCCTGCTCGCACCCCAGTCCAAATTAGCAGCTGAGTCTGCACGCCCGGAAGCACGAGTCCAGTCTTCTCAGCAGCAGCTGGGAGGGAGGGAGCGACCGCAGGCTGCCGGGCGGTGTCTGGGGGCCGCGAGCCGAGCGCGAGAAGCCGCCATCTGGAGCCTTGGCGTCGGGCGGGGGTGGGTGGGGGGGCAGCCGAGAATGGCTGGACGGCTAGCGAGAGGACAGCGACCCCAACGGGTTGACTCGTGGGAACTGCACCCCGGCGTCCCTGGAGCGCGCGCTTGTGTGGGGCTCTGGGAGAGGGTCATAACCGGGGCGGTATGTGTGAGATTTGTGGCAGTCCCAAATGACACATAGAAAGTGCAGACGACCCTCCTGCCACCCCTCCCTCAGCCCCTTCCTTTGGGAGTGGTGAACATAAGCCTACGCATGCCCCCCACACACACCCCACCCCTCCTAAAACTGTCTGCCAGAAGTGGTTTTCTCGTTTTCCTTTCCCCCCAACCTTGTCCATCTCACTCCAGGAAACATTCTTCTTCAAGCAACATTGGTGTTTGCACACCTCAAGGAAAGGCTACCAAAAGGAGGGGCTGTGGGAAACTCTCCCTTGCACATTTAGCGTAGGGAAGGTGAGACTCATTTTGGAGGGAATGAGAAGTGTGGTTTCTTCATTCCTGTCATTCCTGAACTAACGAGGGTTTTCTTTCTTTAACTTGTAAAGCTTGCTTCCCTTTCCTGAACAAGGTGAGCAACATCAAAGGGGTGGGGGAAGGGGAGAGCGCAAGAGTTGGTGAGTGGAGGAAAGCCAGGAGATATGACAAGGGAATTCAAGCTCTCCCGCTCCTGCGCTATGCGAAAAACACTCTCAGCCATAGGTCTCAGCCCAGTGTAAGGGGAGCTGATATGTCATAGGGACGGTGGAGAAAGGTCTGAATTAAAAATAAAATTAAATAACTAAAGGAAAAGTAGACCCACTCCCACCCCAAGGCATTAAAAGACTTCCCCCTCCCTCCCAGCTGTCTCGTGTCCGGCAGAATGGCATTATGTAAAGGATCTGGCATGTCACCCAGTGGCACATCTGGTAGGTGTAGATGGCATTCATTAGCACGGGGCTTCTACTCTGCCGCATGCCAAAGCCCTGACAGAGATGTCCGCTGCCAATCATTCATTCGCTGCCAATCCCAGAGCGCGGCCGGGCAGAATGGCTCCCTTCCACTCTGGCATCAGGACTGGAAGAAACAATGTGTTGAGCTATGAAGGGATGAAAGCGGAGTGGAAGATGCGAGGCATCCAGCAGATGTATTCCGAGAGGAGATAACCACGCAAAGAGTCACTTAGCAAGAAAGCATATGCAGTATCTCAGAAGGGAGGCTTGGACAGGGGCTTATTTTCCTAAGGAGGAGCTGGGGAACCCCCTTGTAAACCTCACAGTGAAGGTTACTTTCCTAAAAAACATTCGAAGATCAAAAAAAAAAAAAACTCCAAATAATTAACCTTAAGATTTTGCTTCTCTCTTTTTGTTTTTAAGGTTGTTAGTGTACCCTGTTTATCTACAAGCATAACTAGCTCTTTCAACTTCTCTTCCTCTTACAGGGCTTTCAGAGAACAAGATAAAAACTTTCTATTTCTAGTACTGCATTCTTACTCCCTTGTTTAAAATAAGGGACATGGGGAGGATTTCAGCCTAGCTTTACTGCATTTTAAAGTGTAAAGGTTTTATTTCAATTCCTATTATTTAAAGTGGAATAAATAAGAAAAAAGGAAAGCTAGGGAATGCCAAAGAAGGTAAAGGACAGATAAAACAAAATTCAGGATAGATGATTTTTGTTTGTTTGTTTGTTTTTCTGAGTGATTAAGTACCTGAATAGTGTTTTACATTGTGCCACACATGTATTTGTATTCTTTTTATCCATTCAATATTTTATGAAATAGCACAAAATTCAGTGCTTTGAGAATTCCTGATTGTTGTTAAATGCCATCCAGTCAGTTCTGACCCATAGTGACCCTGCACAGGGTCTTTACGGGAGTAGAAAGCCTCATCTTTCTCCCACGGAGTGGTTGCTAGTTTCGAACCACTGACCTTAAGGTTCGCAGCCTGATTTGTAACCACTACGCTACCAGAGCTTCTTGAGGATTCCTGATATCAGGGTTTAAACTGAATCCAAGCACTTGACCTTAAGGTAGGTTTGAACTGAAAGGTTGATGGTTCAAACTCACCAGCTGCTCCTCGGAAGCCCTAAAGAGGGTCGCTATGAGTCAGAACCAACTCGACAGCACTTAACAACAACAGATAGTCTCCTGGTATGGTGCTGTAGGATCCGCACTGGGCTGGGAACCACAAGGTCAGCAGTTCAAACTCACCAGCTGCTCCTCAGAAACCCTATTGTTAAATGCTGTTGAGTCACTTACCACTCATAGGGTCCCTGTATAGGATTTCCGAGGAGCGACTGGTGAACTTGAACAACCAACCTTGCAGTCCAGCAGATTAACTCACAGCATCACTCCAGAAAATCCTATGGAGGGTTGTTCTGAGTTGGAACTGACTCAATGGTACTTAACATTATTCTCCTACTAGCCCTTTTTTTGGGGAAAAAATATAGAATATAAAATTATAGTACTTTTTTAAACTAAAAGTGTGGAGCTACAGGATAAGCAGTGGACTGCTAACTGCAAGGACAGTAGTTCAAACCCACCATTGGATACCTGCAAACCCTATACAGGGTCAGTATGCATCAAAACTAAGTGGATGGCACATTGGACAGCACTTTACAGTAACGTGTATGATGGAATATTTGGGACATATGGAGACCTAGTGTGGTACTGCAGGATAAGCACTCAACCACAAGGTTGGTTTGAACCACAAGGTGGGTGACTCAAACACACCAGTTGCTCCTCAGAAACCCTATACAGGGTTGCTATGAGGCAAAGCTGACTCCATGGCACTTAATAGCGACAAGATTTATAGTCAAAAATTTAATAACGGTTTATTTGCAATTCTAATTTAATGGGGTATCTTGTATTTTCATCTGATAAATCTGATAACTTTAGGTAGGTAGGTTCATGGTTACAAGATGACTGCTCTAGGCATCAGACCACTGATCTAAGGATGAAGAAAGGGCCAGGGACAAAAAGGAGTGGTTCCTTCCCCCTCCCTCACCTCTTTAATCAGTGAAAGAAATATTTTCATTGTTAATTGTTGTTTTTGACTCAGCTCTAACTTAAAACAACTGTGTATAGGGTTTCTGAGGAGTGACTGGTGGATTTGAACCACCAACCTTGTGGTTAGCAATCGAGTGCTTATCCTACATTGTCACATACCAGGATTCTATTGTTAATTGGCTACTCAAAAACCCCAAACCAAACCCACTGCCATAGAGTAGATTCTGACTCATATGCTGCAAATATTTCTGGGATCAGAGAGCCTCAGCTTTCTCCCACAGAACTGCCAATCTTGTGGTCAGCAGTCCAGTGCTTATAATGCAGCACCAGCAGGGCTATTTGCCTGACAACAGATATCTGAAAGAGTCCAGGGGAAACTAAAAGAGTTAGGGGTAAGAGGAATGGGAATGGCTGTGTTTGTCAAAACAACTGAAGGGCAAAGTAGAGCCAAAGTTAGTATCAGAAGAAGACTGTCTAATTTTACAATTATTTTAAAGAAAGGTATTCTGTTTTTATTATGATCATTAAAACTTTTCAGTGAGGAATTGTTGTTGTTGTTGTTGTTGTTGTTGTTAAGTGATGTCTAGTCAGTTCTGCCTCATAGAGACCCTCCAAGGAGCAGCCAGTGAAATTGAACTACCGACTTTGCATTTCTAACCAACACTGCAGTCAAGTGCTTATCTACAGCACCACACCAGGATGGTGGTGGTGGTTATGTGCCGTGGAGTCAGTTCCGATTCATAAAGACCCTGTACAGGGTTTCCAAGGCTCTAAATCTTTATGGGAGCAGAAAGTCTCATCTTTCTCCCACGGAACAGCTGGTGGTTTCGAACTGCTGACCTTGCAGTTCACAGCCTGATTTGTAAACACTATGCTACCAGAACTCCACACCAGGATTGTTGTTGTTAAGTGCCGTCGAGTCGGTTCCGACCCATAGCGACCCTGTACAGGGTTTCCGAGGGTGTAAATCGTTACGGGAGTAGAAAGCCTCATCTTTTTCCCACGGAGTGGCTGGTAGTTTCGAACTGCTGACCTTAAGGTTCGCAGCCCGATTCGTAACCACTACACTACCAGACCTCCATCCACACCAGGGTACTGTACTTGAATTTTACAATTTGTGAATTTCATCAAGTTCCATTTCAAAATAAGGATCCAGGCTTAATCAACATGTTCATAATACAGCTGACATAAAATTTGACTAATTTTAATGGAAATCTTTGCATGTATAAGGGGCTTCGAAAAGTTCATGGGAAACTTCCTTTATATTTTGAGTCCATTTTCCCACAAAGTTTTTAAAGCCCCATCATACAGTATAATATACTTAGAACTTGATTACAAATTTAAATGAAACAAAATAGATTTTAAATATCAATTATGTAAGTAACTAAATGTTTGGCTTTAGTTGTTTTTCATTAATAATGTTAATGGTATATTTCAGGATTCCAATGAAGCCTATTAACCATGCTTTTAAACATGATAATTTTATCAGTAGGGGAGCCAGTAGGACACAGAATTAAACCCAAAATTGCTTACATGAAGACTAGTTACAGGGGATGGGCAAGGACAAATGAAATGATGAGGAACTCAGTAACAAGATTTACAAGAAACTTTTTTGAAAGGAATTTGTATTTGTAGAGTCCAGTAAGTACCAGAACCTTGGAGGAGAGACCCAGTCAGAGCAACAGAAAAGCAGTTGTATAGCAAGAAGAGAGCAGGGAAGAAATGCCCCAATCTTTCTTTTCTCACACCTTACAATTTCCTTACAAAAACCCAACAGGAAACTAACCAGCCAGAGACTATGGTGATGAGGTATGTATGGGTCAGCTTCTAGGGTCACAGAGCCAGAAGCAGAATAAATTTTGGGAGACAAATAGAAATAGCCAACACTAGACTTGACAGAACTTAACAACAATAGCATTATTATTCATAAATTAAATCCTCTGAGAATCCTGTTTGGAAACATTTTTTTCAATGGACAACTTTGAGTGGAGTAAAAATCCAATAGTTGTTGTAAACTTAAGCAACCAAGTTTTTTTTTTTTTTTTCTTTTTTTAAATTTGAGCTGCTTGACTGAAAGTTTTCTATTAGCACTCATAAAAGTTTTCCAGAAGCATCAGAAGGATTTGCAAGCCTAAACTTGGAAGAACTTGAGATCACACCCTATTGACTTCCTTTGGGTATCCCCATGACTCTCATCATTTTGTGGCTTCCTGTGTCAGGACTAGTCTTGTTATAAGTGTGGTTGGTTAGTCAGTAGCTGACTTGTTTCCCCTAAAAGTGACTACTCCATAGCAACAGGAAATCCTGCTAATGATTTCCATTGAGTTCAGAGTCTATGCAGGTTTGGGTAACTTTACCTCTTTCCAGCTGTCCTTTCCTTCCGAACCTAAACTAACCTAACCCAAAGGCAAAAACAATGAAAGAGGAAATTTACCTTAGGTAAATTATGAGTGTTCATTCTGGACATTAGGTTTGGAAACTTGAGAGGATTTATAAAAATCCTGTTGATGACTGGAATTCACAGTTTTGATGGAAATAAATAAGTTAACTACAACAAATTAAGAATTAGAAGCGAAAAGGCAAAGATAAGTGCTTCTTGAAATGTCATATGCAAAAAAACCTCCAATAATTGAAACCACCCTCTGCCATTGAATTGATTCTGACCCTTTGTAGTGTGGTTCTGTAAAATAAGCACTGGACCCATACAGGGTTGCTATGAGTTGGAATCAACTCGATGGCACTAAACAACAACAATAACATAACTGCTCCTCTTGAAATGGTTGAACATCGACCATTTCTTTTTGGTACAGTGACTCTGTATTACTTCCATCCTCTTTTGATGCTTTGTTCATCATTCCGTATTTTGCCAATAGAATCCTTCAATATCACAAGTCAAGGTTTGAATTTTTTTCTTCAGGTCCTTCAGCTTGAGAAATGCAGAGCGTGTTCTTCCCTTTTGGTTTTCTAACTCCAGGTTAGAAAGGACAACACAAGCACATTGTGTTATAATATTAGACTTTGTCCTCTCAAGCTGACTTTTTTAAAAAAAAATTCTGTTCAGCTTTTGTACCTCCTCATTTCTTCCATTTGCTTTAGCATCTCTACATTGGAGAGCAATTTTCAGTGTCTCTTCTGAAATCCATTTTGACCTTTTCCTTCTCTCTTGTTTTCTCAATGACCTTTTACTTTCTTCATGCATGATTTTCTTGATATCATCCCACAACTCTTCTGGTCTTCAGTCTTTTGTGTCTAATGAATCAAATTTTTTTTTTTTTTTTTTTCAGATGATCTCTAAACTCAGGTGGGATATATTCAAGGCCATGTTTTGGCTTTCGTGGTCTTGTTTTCATTTTCTTCAGTTTCAGTTTGAGTTTGCGTATGAGCAGTTGGTGATCTGTTCCACAATCTACCCCGGGCTTATTTTGGCTGATGCTGTGGAGCTTTCCCACAATTTCTTTCCACAGATGTAGTCAATTTTATTTCTATGTATTCTGTCTAGTGATATCCATGTGTCTAGTCATATTTTAAAAGGTATTTGCAATGAAGAAATCATTGGTCTTTCAAAATTATATGATGTGTGACTAATTGCAACTGTCACACTGTAAAGGTAGAAATTTTGTAACAAAAATGGGAGAGTAGTTAATTTTACATTCCAGAAACAGAGGACCCTAGGACCATCAATGGAGAAGAGCACAAGCAGAATGTGGGACTCTATCCAGAGAAGCAGCGACACTAGAGATGGGGACGTGGAGAGAGGGAGCAGCTGAGGACTAGAGGGACTGAGTGCAGGCAGCCAGGAGGCAGACTTGCAGAATGTGCCCTTTGGTTGTTTAAATTATTGCAAATTCCTGAGTAGTTTTGTGTACATCTTCCCCACCCCTGAAAAAGAAGAGAAAAACTGAGGGACTAGAAGTAAATGCTATGGAATGATGATGCACGGAAGAGATTGTAATCATTGCAATGAAACTATGGTGTAAAGTTGATGTTCTCCCATGTAAACTATCACTCAGTTCACCATAAAAAAAATAATAAAAACTGTAAGAAAATTGTATGACGTGATCTCCAGCACCGTTTTTATCACCAAGACCATATTTTCCAACTACTGATTCTTCCTCTTTGTTTCCAACCTTTGCATTCTGATTGCCAGTAATGATCAATACATCCTGATTGCATGTTTGATCAATTTCAGACTGAAGAAGTTGGTAGAATTCTTCAATTTCATCATCACTGGCTTTAGTAGTTGGTGAATAAATTTGAATAATAATGGAATTAACTGGTAGTCCTTATAGGTGAATGGATATTATCCTGTCACAGAAAATGTTGCACCTCATGACTGCTCTTGATACGTTCTTTTTGATGGTAAATGCAACACCATTCCTCTTCAACTTGTTATTCCCAGCATAGTAAACCATGTGGTTGTCATATTCAAAATGGCCAATACCAGTCCATTTCAGCTCACTAATGCCTAGGAGATCGATGCTTATTCATTCCATTTCATTTTTAATGATTTCAAGTTTTCAAATTGTTGTATCATCACGGCTAACCCTACTTTGAGGAGGCAGCTCTTCCCCAGTCGCATTTTGAGTGCCTTCCAACCTGAAGGGCTCATTTTCTGACACTATATGACAGTGTTTCTCTGCTATTCATCATGTTTCAATATTTAATAATATGGTGCTTACAGTGTTCTACTGATATTCATAAAGTGAATTTCAGTGAATAAATATTCAGAAATATTTCATCTCTCCTTCCTAATCTGTCTTTGTCTGAAAGTTCATGGGAAGCCTGTCCACTGTGGTTGACCCTTTTGGTATTTAAAATACCAGTGGCCTAGCTTCTAGAATCACAACAATATGCCAGCCACCACAGTACAACAAACTAAGAGACAAGTCGTAGTAGTCAGCAATATATCCCACCTGAATTTAGATACCATCTCAAGAAAAAATTTGATGCATTACACATTGTTGTTGTTTTTGTCAGGTGCCATCGAGTCGGAACCGACTCATAGCGACCC
>NW_006408732.1:243354-268164 GCF_000296735.1 Chrysochloris asiatica
TTTTTTTCCACAATCGCTTTCTGAGTTCCCTCCCACCTTCCAGTCCTATGTCTGACAATGTTTCTCTGCTATGCATAGAGTTTTCAGTGACTAGCGATTCGGAACACATTAATGACTGAAAATTAGAAGAGGTGTGGGATGACATCAAGAATATTATACATGAGGAAAGTAAAATGCATGAAAGAATGAAAAGGCCATTTGGATTCAGAAAAGACTCTGAAACTTGCTCTTTAGTTCAGAGAAATGAAAGCAATGGAAATAAATAATGAAATTAAAGGACTGAACAGAATGTCAAAGGACAGGTTGAGAAGACAAAGTAAAATACATTATTATGAGATATGCAAAGAACTGGAGTTAGAAAACCAAAAGGAAAGAACACGGTCAGTATTTCTCAAGATGAAAGAAGAAATATTCAAACCTCAGATCACAATAATCAAGGATTCTATGGGAAAAATTTTGAATGATGTAGAAAGCATTGAAAGAAGATGGAAGGAATCACTGTACCAAAAAGAGATAGTCAATGTTCAACATTTCAAGAGGTACCATATGCTCATGGATGGATGGTATTGAATGAAAAAGCACAAGCTGCACTTTTGGGCATTGGCAAAAAACAAGGCTTCAGGAATTGACTGAATAGAAATGGAATGTTTCAGTAAACTGATGTAGCACTAGGGGTGTTCACACATCTATGCCAAGAAATTTGGAAGATAACTACCTGGCCAATCAATTGGAAAAGATGCATATTTGTGCCCATACCAAAGAAAGGTGACCCAACAGAATGTGAAAACCACCTCATAATATCAATAAGGAGCTCTGGTAGCGTAGTGGTTACGAATCGGACTGCGAACCTTAAGGTCAGCGGTTCGAAACTACCAGCCGCTCCGCGGGAGAAAGATGAGGCTTTCTACTCCCGTAAAGATTTACACCCTCGGAAACCCTGTACAGGGTCGCTATGGGTTGGACCCGACTCGATGGCACTCAACAACAACAACAACAATATCATTAATATCACATGCAAATAAAATTTTGCTGAAGATAATTTAAAAATGGTTACAAAAGTATATCAACAGGGAACTTTCAGAAATTCAAGCCATATTCAGAATATGATGTGGAACTAGGAATATCATTGCTGATGTCATATGGACCTGGGTCTAATCAGAGAATACCAGAAAGATGTTTACTTGTGCTTTATTGACTGTACAAAGGCTTTTGACTGTGTGGATCATAACAAACCTTAGATAGTGTTGTGATTAATGGGAATTGTGTTCATGAGGAATCTGTACACAGTCCAAGATATTTGAACTAAACAAGAGGATACTGAATGTTTTAAAATCAGAGTTATATCCTCTCACCAGATTTATTCAATCTGCATCCTAACCAAATAATCTGAGAAGCTACATTATATGAAGAGCATGACATTAGGATGAAAGGAAGACTACCTGAGATATGAAGATGACATCTTGCTTGATGAAAGTGAAGAAGACTTAAAATACTGATTGATGAAGATCCAAGACCCCAGCCTTCATTATGGACTGCATCTTAATATAAAGAAAATAATTATCCTCTTAATTCAACCAATAAATAATATTACAATAAATAGAGAAAAGATAGAAGTTGTCAAAGACTTCATTTTTCTTGGATCCACAATCAATACTCATGGAAACACTTGTGAAGAAATTAGATAAAACATTGCATTAGTCAAAAATGCTGCAAAATATCTCTTTAAAATATTAAAGAGCTAAAACACCAGTTTGAGGACTAAGGTGTCCTGGCCCAAACCATGATATTTTCAATCACCTCATATGCATGTGAAAATTGGACCATGACTAAAGATAACAGTAGAAGAATTGATATATTTGCATTATTGTTTTGGAGAAGAATATTAAAAGTACCATGGATTGTCAGCAGAACAAATAAATCTGTATTGGAAGAAAGACAGCCACAATGCTCCTTAGAAGCAAGGATGAAGAGACTTTGTCACTTGTTCTTTGGACATAGTGTCAGGAGACATCAGTCACTCAAGAAGGATATCATGCTTGGTCAAATGGAGGGTGGAAAGGTGAAAGAGGAAGACCTGCAACAAGATGAATTGGCACAGTAGCAACTACAATGGGTTCAAATGTAACAACAGTTTTGAGGATAGTGCAGGATTGGGCTTCCTTTTATTCTGTTGTGCATAATATCATTATGAGTTGGAATCAACTCAATGGCACCTAAAAACAACAGCATTATATTTGTAAGAAAAGAACTTTATAATACAGACAAAAGTTGCCCAAATATTTGTGTAGTAAGCTAAAATTTGAAAAATAATTTATACATATATACATTCATTTGTTTATAAAAATCAATGATTACCTCATAATAAACTCCAGCAACAAGAACTGTAGGATCTTTGCATATTTCTTTTCTTGCTTGTTTTATTTACGTATTTATGTATATGTTAAACAATATATTTTTCTCACTCATCCTTCCAATTTTTATTGTAGGCAAGAATTGTTGTTGGTAGTTTCCTTTACAATTAAAACTTCAGAATACCAAATAATCAGATAACCATGACTAAATTAGAAGAATAATTAATATTACCCAGAGATAGATAAAATAACCATTACTCAGACATTGATACAATGAATGAAGGGATTTTTGCCCTCTCATTTTAATGAGAGGGAGAAATTGCTGTTTATTTTTATCATGGATAGTTGCGTTTTTGTCGGGTTAAGTATAAAATTGTAACTGTTTTATGGGAATGCAAATACCTGCAAAAGGGTAAGTATTGGTTCTTAGTGGCCAAATAAATAGGTTTTGCTGGCCATTAAATCATTTGTTTTCTTTATTCTGCTTTTTTATGATTAAACTTAAACTCTGTAAATCATGACTTGTTTAACTATTGAACCTTGGTCAGTGCTGCTAATTGGTGGTGGTGGTGGTTGTATGTCTGGAGTCGGTTCTGACTCATAGCGACCCTGCATAGGATTTCTGAGCTGAAAATCTTTATGTGAACAGAAAGCTTCATCTTTTCCCCTTGGAGCAGCTGGCAGATTTGAATTGCTGACCATGTGGCTAGCAGCCCAACTCATAATCCACTACTCTACCAGGGCTCCTTAACTGTTGGTAAGTGCTCTTGCATCTTTCCAACTTATAGCAACCCTGTGTACAACAGAACGAAACACTGCCCAGTTCTGCTCCATCCTCACAATCACTGCCGTGTTTGAGCACCTTGCTGTAGCCATGTGTCGATCCATTTTGTTGAAGGTCTTCATGTTTTGGCCTACCCTCTGCTTTACTGAGGAGCACAGTGACTCCATAAGATAAGCACTGGGCTTGGAGTCTCAAGGTCTGCGGTTTGAGCCAACCAGGCATTCCATTGGAGAAAGATGAGACTTTCTACTCCCATAAAGATTTCAAAAGCCTCAGAAACACTGTACAGAGTAACCATGAGTTGGAATCTATTCAATGGCACTTAACAATAACTACTTTATTGAGCATGATGTTCTTCTCCAGGGACTATTCCCTCCTGATGACAAGTCCAAAGTATGTGAGGTGAAAGCTTGCCACCCTTGCTTCTGAGGAGCATTCTGTCAATACTTATTCCAAGAGAGATTTGTTCATTCTTCTCATTGTTGTTGTTGTTGTCAGGTGCCATAGAGTCAGAAGCGACTCATAGCGACCCCATGCACAGCAGAACAAAACAATGTCCGATCCTGGGCCAACCTCACTACCGCTGCCACACTTGAGTCCATCAATGATGCCACCTGGCTGATCCATCTCGTTGGGGGTCTTCCTCTTTTTCTCTGACCCTCCACCCTACCCAGCATGACATCCTTGTCCAATGATTGTTTCCTCTGGACAATATGTCCAAAGTAGGAGAGACGAAGCTTAGCCATCCTGGCCTCCAAGGAGCACTCTGGCTTCACGTCTTCCAAAACAGATCTATTGGTTCTTTTGGCAGTCCATGGCACTTTCAGTATTCTCCTCCAACACCACAACTCAAAGGCATCAATTCTTCTACGATCCTCCTTATTCACTGTCCAGCTTTCGCATCCATATGAGGCTATTGAAAACACAATGGCCTGGGTCAGGAGCACCTTAGTCCTCAAGCTGACATCTCTGCTCTTCATTGTTGTTAAGTGCCATGAAGTCATCCGACAGATGGCTACCCTGTATAGGTTTGGTTGGTGAATTTGCACTGATGATTGTGTGGTTCAAATCGACTTTGTGATAGTATGCTTTTCCTACAGAGCCACAGAACATGGTATATCAGTATTCTGTATATCAGTATTCTGGGCCAACACCATATTTCAAAGTCATCAGTTCTTCTTTGATCTTCCTTATTCATTGTCCACTTTTTACATGCATATGAGACAATTGAAAATACCATAGCTTGCTATGGTCCAATACAACTTAATCTTCAAAAGGACAGCTTTACTCTCTAATGCTTTCACAATTTGCTGCTTAATTGTCTGCAAAAGAACTCTTTGAAGTGTTAAAAGACCAAATATATTAAAATATCAAATACTTGGAGGTGCTAAAGGGAGAAAAGTTTTGCTCTTCCTCTTTGCTTCTGTGTGCTTCCTGTTCTTGTTAGTACTACCTTATCAATGGCACTTCACTACTGCAGCTATATTTGGTTTCAGTGTCTACCTTCCTAGAGCTAGTCTCATAACCTCCAACCTAATTCAAAGTTCAGGCTGCAAGGTATTGTCCCCTTTTCCAGAGGTCTAAATATGATCTTCATGAGGCCTCAAATTGAATACCTAGCTTCTGATCATGCCAACTTCTCTCCTTTGTCCAATTTTTTTACCAGCCATGTGTTGATAATTGCTCTCTGTAATCATTATTTCTGTGTTATGCCATGTGACCTTTTGTTTTGGCAGTCCTTCAATAACTCTGTATTACCAAGTCTCTCATACTTCAGACATATTTTCAGAAGGGACCAGTTACTGGAGAAGGAAATCATGTTTGGTAAGGTGGAAGGTCAGAGAAAAAGAGGAAGACACATAGCGAGATGGGCTTAAGTATGGTGATGATTCTGAGGTTGGCCCAGGACCGGGCAGTGTTTTGTTTTTGTTGTGCATAAGGTTACTATGAATCGGTACTGACTCGATGGTACCTAAAAACAACATATTAAATTATTTATATTGAAAAAATGGAATTTGAAGCAAAAATAATAAAAATGTACAAGTAAATCATTAAAAATTATTTTGATTTCAAGAAGTAAATTTTAAGAAAAAATAATTTTCTCTAGCAAATAGGAAGACTACAAGGGAAAAAAAAGAAGTAGGCTCTTGGTTAGTTTGATAATCTAATTAATGAAGAGGAATGAATCATAAGAACACTTGGGAAAATATTTAAATTTGTTTTGTTTTCTTACAAACCCCAACATTAACACAAATAACAAGAAACACACAGTACACCATTACAATGAAGACATTGAAAAGAGACCAGGGAATAGTTTGATGTATTGCACTAGGAAAATTTATTGCACAAGGCCTCTTCAAAGTACTAAAGAGCAAAGATATCAATCTGAGGACTAGCATGCACCTGACCTATTTTCATATACAGTGAGTAAGGCAGACAATAGAAGAACTGATGCATTTGAATTATGGTGTTGGAGAAGAATATTAAAAGTACCAAGGACTGCCAGAAGAACAAACAAATCTGTGCTGGAAGAAATATAGTCAGAATTCTCTTTAAAAGCGAGGATGGTGAGACTTGTCTTGTACTTTGGACATGTTATCATAGAGACCAGTCACAGGAAAAGGACATTATGTCCGGTAAAGTGATGGGTTAGTAAAGAAGAAAAAGATCCCTAATGAGATGGATTGACATAGAGGCAGCAGCAATAGGTTCAAACATAGCAACAACTGTGAGAATGGCACAGGCCATAGCAATGTTTCATTCTGTTGTACATAAGGTCACTATGAGTTGGAACTGACTCAATGGCACCTAATAACAGCAATAGTTTCATTAATTGGTAATAAATGTCACTAATTCAGAATATTTAAGATTAATCACTAAGCCTAGAACAGGAAATGTTCTGAAATACCCAAGTTCATGAATGGATTAACTGGTAGATATTTTCCAAATATGACAATTCTAAAGATTTATATGACTGCTACTAAGAAGTCAATAAACTTAAATAGTATTTCTAAATAATTAAAAATAACCAATATATAATAAACCTGTATATAGACCAAGAGACAGTAGTTTGAACAGGATAAGTGGATATGGAATGATTTTAAATTAGGAACGGTGTGTGCCAGGCTTATATCCTTTCACTATACTTATTCAGTCTGTATGCTGAGCAAATAATCCAAGAAGTGGGATTATATGAAGAAGAACATGGCATCAGGATTGGAGGAAGACTCCTTAACAATCTGCGATAAGCAGATGTTTCAACCTCACTTGTTGGAAGAAAGAGGACTTAAAATACTGATGAAGATTGAAAACTACAGTCTTTAGTATGGATTGCACCTCAATGTAAGGAAAACAAAAATTTATAAAATGGGGACAATAATTAATATCATAATAAATGGAGAAAAGATTGAAGTTGTAAAATGCTTCATTTTATTCCGATCCACAATCAACATTCATGAAAACAGTAGTAAAGAAATCAAATGACATATTCTATTATGAAAATCTGCTGCAAAAGACCTCTTTAAAGTGTTAAAGGGCAAAGATATCAGGTTGAGGACTAAGGTACAACTGACCCAAGCCTAGGAGTTTCCAATCACATCATATGCATGTGAAAACTAGAAGATGAATAGCGAAGACTGTAGAAGAGTTGATGCATTTGAATTATGGTGTTGGGGAATATTAAAAGTACCATGGATTGCCAGAAAAGCAATCAAATCACTCTTGGAAGAACAGCCAGACTGCTCCTTACAAGTAAGGAGAACGAGATTTTGTCTCTAATACTATCAAGAGAGAGCAGTTCTTGGAAAATGACATCATGCTTGCTAAAATGGAGGGTCAATGAAAAAGAGAAAGACCCCTAATGAGATGTATTAACACATTGGATGGCAGAGGACTGGACAGTGTTTTGTTGTGTTGCGCATAGGGTAGCTATGAGTTGCAACTGACTTGATGGCACCTAGCAACAATAACAATTTTATGTTTTTTTCTTAAAATCTCCAAATTGTTTAAACTCCCATTCCTTCTCCCCACCCATTCCCATGGTACTGATACTATATGGTACTCCTTTAGATCACCTGCATCACTTTGTTTTCTTCAGTTCTGTTGCATTTATATGATTAGAATTGTACAGTTTAACAGCAACCACACTGTTTTTCTGTGTGTTTTTCCTTCTCAACTCAATTACAAGTAGCTTTAGAGTAGAGACCTGATCTTACATTTCTGAATCTTCTGCAATGCTCTGCACATACCAGCTGCATACTAAATGCTTGTTAACTGATGACATGAATCTCTACTTTGTAACTTATTTTTAGATTTAGAACTTTTTTTTAAGGAAGTATCAAAATGACATTACAAAAGAAAACTCAAATATATTTGGTTTGTATAAATTTGAAATGATGGGGAAATGAAAAACACAGCTCTGGGGTGACACAAACCTTTTGCTAGTCTAAAAATCACACTCTTAGGAAAGTTGAACATTCTATGTAACATAATTTTTCATCTTATTGGACAAAATATGATTCCTCTGGTAATGATACCTTACTTTTGATCTGCTTCAAATTTGTGATAGAATTACTTGCAGAGTTGGATGTGACTCCACCAGTAAGTAGGACATAAGGTCATGAGAGTAATCTTGGGCAAGTCCTGTAATTTTTCCTATCTGATTTTCTCATTTGCAAAATGAGCAAAGCATGAATATCTGCCTTGAGAAAGAATATGAATACGTACTTTTCAAAGTACAAAGCACTACATAGATACTCTTATGTTTAAAAACTATCAGTATTGTTATGTTTTCACTTTTGAAAATGAAAAGGAGCTCTGGTAGCGTAGTGGTTACGAATGGGGCTGCGAACCTTAATGTCAGCAGATTAAAATTACCAGCCGCTCCGCAGGAGAAAGATGAGGCTTTCTGCTCCCGTAAAGACTTACAGCCTCGGAAACCCTGTAAAGGGTCGCTAATGAGTCGCTTCCGACTCCTCGGCACGTAACCACCAACCACCATTGTTATGTTATTTTAAGGCAATTTATTACAAATATTGTGCTTTACAATGACGTTTTTTCCTCACCCCTTACCTGATAAGGTTTATTTAATTAATCACGAAGAGTTAGGTGTCTTAAAATGTTCTCAGTGTCCACAATTTCGTATGACTTGCTTATTCTAGACAATCATCCAAGTCCTAAGGAATTTGTGCCCAATTTTTGACACTATTTGAAGGAGTAAATTGGCTTTGAAAAATTTAAATCCTTTGGCCGTAATATATTAACCACATCATCTCCAAGGTGTTATCATTTACCTGTTATATACCTGAGCTATCCGAGTATTTCTTTTTTTTTTTTTTTTTTTTTTGTAAATTGTTAGTCGTGCGTGTTTTTCAAACTTTGTTTCTTTGTTTTGAGAAAGTTAACCTATGTCTATTCAATTATATTGTTTTAGTTTTAAAGACTCCCTGTGTCTGAAAGCACCAACACAAACAGAACAAAACAAAAATGAAAAACCAAACGTGACTGAAAAGTCTGGTAAAAAAACCTAAATAAAAATTTTGATATACTTCTTGATATTTCTGTTTTAACCTGGACTTTAGATGCTGCTGACTGAAAACTGCATGATAAAGACTATGATTTTAGTAAGAAATGTGAGGAAGAACAAGGTAAGAAAAATACGTTCACTCTCACTATTCATGTTGCAGCCTTTAGCTCTAAAATAATAGAATGAAATGCTATCTAAATGTGCTCATTCAAAGCAATTACTTCCCATATCTGATTCATTACCATATAACCATGTTAACTCATGGTAGATTCATTCCTTTTATTTGCTTTCTCTGTAAGCATTTTTTTCACTTTACTGTTTACTGCTTGTCCAATATTTTGTTTTTTTCCTAGTATTCTTTGTTCAAACTGCAAAAATCTGACATAAAAATATAATATAGAAGTATAGGCATCAGCTAACATTTTCTATGGCATATGGTACTTCAGATGCCATATGTACCAGTGTTTAGTGATTCTGGCAAAGAGGCATAGAATGGTGAAATCCAACTGCCAGGATTGCTGAAAACAAATATGTAAATGCTCCAGGGCTTTTGTTATTCATAACATACCTCTAACACAGCACATACAATATGCTGTTCATTCTGTAACTAGTATAACTATAAAACCACATTTTCCTTTCTTATTTTTTAAGACTTCTCCAAGTTTGTGTGGACTTCTGCATCTAACCTTGCATCATTCTACTGAACTTTGTATTTCATAAAGCTCTTGTTTATGAAAAAAATCCTAAGAGAGTGCATTCATTCTTTTCTGAGGCTACTTATTTAATTTTCAAATCAAAATCCAAAGTCTTCTGAAGACTTCCTCTGTGAAACAAAGAAAACACACTGAGCATGTTCTCTAGACAATACACAATCATAAGATGAAAGAAGACAATGCTAGGAAAGGCAAATTCTGGTGAAAGAATAGTAAAAGTTTGTCTACTATGTGACTGTCAGTGTTTCTCCCAACCGAGAAACTTTGCAGTACTTAATGTGAGAGAAATATCTGTCGCTCTAATGAAATGGGAAATAAGTATGATTTTAGTAACTTTTCAGCTGCTACAAGCATTTATGCCCATGTAAAATGATAACAATTTATAGAATAAAATGTGTTCTGTTTCATTGTTTTCTCTGCTGATTTGGACACAGATGATGGGAAGTCTATCTAAGTTTCTCCTTTCTGCTTCACAGTAGGCAGATTACATATAGTGGGAAAAAAAGCACAGTAGCAGCCAGAATACTTAGAGGTCATTATTTTACATTTGACATTAGACAAGCTGTTTAACCTCTTTGAGCCTGTTTACATATGTACAATGAGGATAATATCTTCCCTGGAGAAATTATTGTGAGGATAATATCATATAATCTTTGTGAAAGTGCACTTATCCTACATTATTATTATTA
Source organism: Chrysochloris asiatica (assembly GCF_000296735.1). NCBI lineage: Eukaryota > Metazoa > Chordata > Mammalia > Afrosoricida > Chrysochloridae > Chrysochloris > Chrysochloris asiatica. Next base: position 253,416 of record NW_006408732.1, read on the forward strand.
AAAAGAAAGCATCTGTAGATCTGTTGGTTGGTTCAAGGCCTAAGAAGGCTTATACCGCTTACCACTGAGCATTTTCTGTATACACACAAAAAACTAGAAGAGGTATTAGAAATGGAGTCATGAATGTTCCAGTGAGATGACCAGTAATGAGAATTATTCTTTCTGGTGTTCATTCTTTTAGGCTGACCCAAATGAAATAGTTACATTTATGGGTCAAACATAGTATAGTTTGTGAAATCTCACTAGGATCACTTTCACTGTTTTGATGGAGTCCTTACGATAATGCACACACACACACACACACACACACATTTTTTTTCTTTCAAGTTACTCAGCAAATAGTAACTAGAAGAGAAGTGTGATTTCGATTTCTGCATAATAACTCTTTTCTTTTCAATCACCTCCAATTTCTCACTAGATTCTTTTGATTTTATCTCAGAATGTCTCTCAAGTGTGAAGCTTTTATTTTTACTACCACTGACTAAGCTTAGGTTTTTATTTCTTGTTAAGATTATTGAAATGTTATTCTATCTAGCATATAACCTAATGACTTTCTGTAACATTGACAATGGTAACTTGGAGGCCAGGAGAAAGAGAGTAGGAATATGGTTTTCAGGGCCAGCAAATTGTCTCCGGTTTATTTAGAGATCCAAGAAATAATTAGGAAAAAAAAAACCCAAGAGGGAATAGAAGCAAATAATGTTGAATGATGATGCATGGAGGAGATTGTAATCATTGCAATGAAATGATGAGTGTAAAACCAATATTCTCCCATGTAAACTATTACTCAATTCACAATAAAACCTTAAAAAGGAAAGTATTAGGAATGATGTTAAGAACATCAACTTAAGTTAGGAGGAGAACTTGAGTGCTTAGGGAAGGGATACTAAAAGTTTTTCAAAAGAGAAAGACAAGATCAAGAATGAGGGAATGCCAGTCAAAAGCAAAAGGACTTGCATTAGAACAGCATTGACCACCTTATAGTCTGTCTGTCATTGAGTTGGGAGATAAATCTCCTCTTACTTGTCTGGGAGAATTTATTCTCTGGGACACTTTAGTACTTGAATTTTCTGGAGGAAAATTAGATGGAGCTATCTTATAGGGGACCCTACTGAAACACTCCCACATATGACCGGTAATCTATTGAATGCTGCCATCTAACATGTTTTTCCTTCTCCTGGCTACAAGTTAGACATCAATTTGATTATTTGTCTTCAAGTTGATTCAAGTTGCTGATATCTTTTCTGAAAAATTGCATCCCTGGACTAAAGGAAAAATAGACAAAATTCCTTTTAAAAAGCTCCCTTTTGCTTAGAAATAACATTTGATTGGTATTTTGATGTGCATATATCTATACAGGAGTCCTGCTGTGGCTCTGTAGGATAAGCACTGGACTGCTAACCAAAAGGTCAACAGTTCAAGCTCACCAGTCATTCCTTGGAAACCTTATCTATATAGGGTCACTATAAATTGAAATGGATTTGGTTGCACTTACAAACAACAACATTCTTTACATTGAGATGTAATCCATACTAAAGGCTGTGCTCTTTGATCTTCATGAGTAAATGTTTTAAGTCCTCTTCACTTTCAGCAAGCAAGGTTGTATCATCTGCATATCACAGGTTGTTAATGAGTCTTCCTCCAATCCTGATGCCATGTTTTTCTTCACATAACCCAGCTTCTCAGATTATTTGCTCAGCATACAGGTTGAATAAGTATGGTGAAAGAATACAACCTTACCACACACCTTTTTTAATTTTAAAACATTTAGTGTTCCCATGTTCTGTTCGAACAACTGTCTCTTGGTCCAGGTACAGATTCCTCATGAGCACAATTAAGTGTTCTGGAATACTCATACTTTGCAATGTTATCCATAGCTTGTCATGATCCACACAATCAAAGGCCTCTGCATAGTCAATAAAACACAGGTAAACATCTTTCTGATATTTCTCTGCTTTCAGCTAAGATCCATTGGACATCAGCAATAATATCCCTCATTCCACAGCCTGTTCTGAATCCAGTTTGAACCTCTGGAAGTTCTCTGTCAATGTATGTATTACCTTTAGCAAAACTTTACTCATATGGAATATCAAAGAGATTGTCCAATGAAGGGTGACCTCTCTTTGTAATGGGCACAAATATGGATCTCTTCCAATCAGTTGGCCAGATAGTTGTCTTCCAAATTACTGGGCAGAAATGAATGAGTGCCTTCTGTGCTGCCTCACTTTCTTGAAAGATTTCAATTTTTATTCCATCAATTCCTGGTGCCTTGTTCTTTGCCAATTCCTTCAACGCATCATGGACTTCCTCCTTTAGTATCATTGCTACCTCTTGAAACAGTTGAACATGAACCATTTCCTTTTGGTACAGTGACTCTGCGTATTCCTTCATCTTCTCTTGATGCTTTCTGCATCATTCAATAATTTGCCCAGTGAATCCTTCAATAACGAATTTCGAGGCTTTAATTTTTTTTTTTTCAGTTCCCCCAGCTTGAGAAATGTTGAGTGTGTTCTTCCCCTTTGTTTTTCTGATTCCATATATTTGCACATTTTGCTGTACTATTTGGCTTTATCTCCTTGAGCTGATCTTTGAAATTTTCTGTTCAGCTCTTGTACCTCCTCATTTCTTCCATTTGCTTTAGCATATCTATGCTGGAGAGCAAGTTTCAGTGTCTCTTCTGACATTCTCACCACTGGACCAATAAACAATATTCTTATCAGTAGAGAAAAGATTGAAGTTGTCAAGGACTTCATTCTTCTTGGATCAACTATCAACACTCACGGAAGCAGCAGTTAAAAACTCAAACGATGTATTACATTAGACAAATCTGCTGCACAAGACCTTTTTAAAGTGTTGAAGAGCAAAGATATCAGCTTGAGGACTAAGGTGCACCTGACCCAAGCCATGGTATTTTCAATAGCTTCATATGCATGTGAAAGCTGGAGAGTGAATAAGGAAGACCATAGAACTATTGATGCTTTTGAGTTATGGTGTTGGAGGAGAGTATTGAAGATACCATGGGTTGCCAAAAGAACCCATAGATCCGTTTGGGAAGAAGTATAGCCCGAGTGTTCCTTAGAAGCCAAGATGGCCAAACTTCATCTCTCATACTTTGGACATATTGTCAGGAGGGACCAGTCACTGGAGGAGGATATCATGTTTGGTAAGGTGGAGGGTCTGAGAAAAAAGAGGAAGACCCCCAATAAGATGGATTGATCAAGTGGCAGCATCGATGCACTCAAGCATGGCAACAGTAGTGAGGTTGGCCCAGGATCGGGCAGTGTTTTGTTCTGCTGTGCATAAGGTTGCTATGTGTCAGTACAGACAATCGGGCTGCAAACCAAAAGGTCAGCAGTTCAAAACTACCAGCGGTTCCACAGGGAGAAAGATGAGGCTTTCTGCTCCTGTAAAGATTTACAGCCTCGGAAACCCTGTTCAGGGTCGCTATGAGTCTGAACCAACTCGACAGCACTTAAAAACAACAACAACAACACATCCATGCAAAATAAGGTAACCATGTCCCTGAATTCAAAGCAAGACAAGAGGAGGTGACAATTGAGTTGCCTCACAGGTGAGATAGATTCAAATGACTGCCTAAAACATATTTAAAAATTATTAAGTTTAAGGATACTTTATATCATTCAAGGGATGATCTGACAAGTCTTCAGAAAATCAGTTATGAAAAATTAGCAGTCCTATTACTTGGCTCCAACTACTGAGGAAATAGTTAGACTTCTGGAGTCCAGGCCCATTAACAATGAAAAACCATGATGTTCAAGAGTGATTTCTTGTTTAGAAAGGGAAATATTCTCAGATTCAGCAGAATCTGCAACAAATTATTATCCTGATTTTAGTAATGACCCAGAACTTGTTAGAAATATCTCTTCCAGTCAAAAAGTCCTTCAGTCAGAAAAATTTAGTAATAGTGGTGGTGAAAACTTTTAAAATATCTTGCCTTTGACCACTAGAAGGAACCAACCTAACGCAAAATAGTCCAGAAAAGTGTCATCATCATGAACAACAATCCTCAAGTAAGACTAGGTTTTGCTGTTTGTTTATATCGTAGGTAAAGAAGACAGAGTTAAAAAAATAAATAAATAAAATAGTCTAATGAATTTCTAATAAAAGACATTTTGAAAAATTCATAAAGGAAAGATAAAAGTGCTTCACAATAAAGTAGGGCTCCAAGAATAGTAGAAAACTTGGATTATATGACAATTGTACACATCAACCAATAAATCACATAATCAACTCAATACCATTGAAGCATGTTCTATAAGAGATATTGAGAATAACATATAAATATGACATAGTCTCAACTTTTAAAGAGCTTATAGCTTAATAGAAGAGGAGAAAGACAAAAAAACATGTAAGACTCAAAATCATGGTTTGAGGGAGGGAGTGATTAACTATGCTTGAGTTAGTCAGAGAAGGTTTTTTTTTTTTTTTTTTTTTTTCTTTCTTAAATGTTTTATTGTGAATTATGTGATAGTTTACATGGGAGAACATTAGTTTTACATTCATTCTATCGTATATCGTCTCATTGCCATGGTTACAATCCCCTCCATTCAATCCTTCCCCGTACCCCCCAGCTCTTCAACACACAGTCGCTCTCCCTCTCTGGATCTAAAGTCTCCAGCTGCTCCATCGCTCCACATCATCATCTCTGGCTCCATTTCAGGCATCACTGCTTCTCTGGGTAGGGTCCCGCTCTCTGCTCTTCTCCCTTGATGGTCCTAGGGATCTCTGCTCCTAGACTGAAAAGTTAATCACTCCCCTCCTTGCTATAAAATGTCTATCTTTACATTTCCGACCCTCACAAACAGTCCTGATAACAACTATTCACTATTGTATCACAAGAGATCCGAGTCAGAGAAGCTTTTATAGGAGGAGAATTACCTGAGCTTGTTCTTGAGGTATGGATAAGTAGCCTGCCAGTTTGGAAAGGTAGCAAAGGCATTACAGTAAGAGTGAACAGCCATTAAGCACATTTGGAAGACCTGGGGGAATTATATTGGAAAGAGTCTGGCATAAAAAATTGAGATTTATGGAAAGGATGGGTTACAGGAAATAGAAATAAAAGAGATAACTTTGAAAAAAACAAAATTTAAGAAACTTTGGAAATGCAATTAATATGATCACTAATTTGTGGGATAAGTAAATGATCCATTATTCAGTTTTTGTATTTAGTCAGTTATTACTGGGTATAATGTATAAATGGAGTCGTGGTGTGGCACTGTGGGTTAATGCACAAGATTGCAAAGTCAGCTTGAATTGTAAGATTGGCAGTTCAAGCTCAGCATCCGCTCCTCAGAAACCTTATAACATGTCACTATGGGTTGAAACTGACTTGACATTGCTGTTGTTACATGCCCATAGTTGAGATGGGCGAAGGGAATAAATCCATTGGGGGCTCTGAGGTTAAGAGAAGATGCAAAGAAAAAGGGTTATGGCATCATTTCTGTTTCAGATGCAAAGAGATAATTAAATTAAGTAAACCGTATTGAGCTTATTAATATTCTTATACTTCCAGTTGATGAACAAAAGGTTTACTTAATTTAATCATGAGTTTGTTAATATTATTGTGTCTTAATTTTTTCTGTTTTTACTACAACTGCACCTATTTTTATGAATTGTATTTTTCTGAGATATGACGAACTGATGCTGGGAAAAGCATTTAAATAGAGATAAGTTCTATAGTGAGAGAGTTTGTCATTGTTAAGTGTTGTCAAATTAGTTCTGACTCATAGGGACCCTGTACAAGGTTTCCAAAGGACAGCTGGTGGGTTTGAACTGCCAAGCTTTTGGTTCACAGTCCAGTGCTGATCTCAAAATTATTCCAGCAACATGATGTATTTTCTGAGTAACTAATTATTTGTTACATGGAGTCCTGGTGTGACTATGTAGGATAAGCACTGAATTACAAAGTCAGTTTGAACTGAAAGGTCAATGGTTCAAATCCACCAGCTGCTCCTCAAAAACTACACAGGGTTGTTCTGAGTTGGAACAGACTTGACAGCACTTACTTAACAACAACAGCATAACGTCATATACAAAATAATTCAGGTACAAATGTATCATTAAAGACTTAAGAACATATCTCTATATATCCATCAACATCTAAATAGTCTATAGAAAGCACACATACACAATGGGACATCAAAAACATCATGGAAAATGTTCATTATCTTTTAATTCCATTTTCCACAAACTTTTTGAAACCCCCATATATACATACACACACACACACATACTTTAAGAAAGAGCCAAAATCCTTTCTGACAAATTTGCCAAGAGAATAAACAATCTTGACTATAATGCAAAGCTTGCCAAGTCCTGTCAGAAAGCTTTTGTGGCTCAATGCAGTCTTCGGATGGTGAAGAACCACTAAAATAACCCCTTCACTCAGACTCCTGTGATTCCCTGCAGGGAGCTTTTGCTGCAGTTGTCACTATGCAAAAGCAATGAAATTCCACATATAGACACGGGAGGGGAAGGCATGTGAGTATGTGTGCATGTGCACGTGTGTATATATTTATACAGAGGAGAAGCTAAGGACTTTGCTCTAATATAATGTATTAATAATTGGCAGGAATTTGGTAGGATTTCATTTTTTTTTTTTTCATTCAATATGGTTCACATTTTATTAGAAGTAATGGAGATTTTCATTCAGGTTATATTCATGTTCTATAAAATAAAATGGTAATGTGGAACAGTATTCTTCATATGGTGACCCAGTTGTAGGTTGCGAAATTGATTTAGAGAGTTGTGAACCACATCTAACAAATCAAAGCAGAATAGAGAACTACAAGAGAACGTAGAATATAGTCAATGTAAGTATTTTGTGAAACAATTGTTTTAGTTTAGGGGTGTGTGTGTGTGTGTTGGATCATGGTCTCCACTTTAAAATGCAGATTGTAATGAAAAGAATTTTTGATGTTCATCAACACAGAGTTTGTATTTTTTGTGTTCTATTTATTTGGACTCCTTTTGTGGAACCATAGGATAAGCACTGGGCTGCTACAGACAGACAAGATCAGCGGTTCAAACCCATCAGCTATTCCTTAGCAACCATATGCAGGGTCTTTATGAGTTAGAACTGGGTAGATGGCACTTAACAACAACTTACAATATTCTCTTGTAGAGGACTGTGAATTCACTGAGGGCAAATATTGGGTATATTTCCTCTTTATACCCTCCACAGTCCCAGGAGTGCCATGGACTAAATGGGGATCATTAGTTATCAGACAATTACTGGAAGCTCCAGATGCTTGTGCTTAAAAGGATAATAAAGATAATAGTTTGCACTGATATAGCACTTACTACTTTTCAGAGTGCTTTCCTATCAATGATTTCATTGATAATTCAGAACGGTTCTGTTGGAAGGGAGGAAACATATCGAATGTTGCATTAATAAGCTTAATTATTTCTCAAGTGCGTTGCACTTGAAGTAGATGCTGCAATTTGTGTTTGAGGAGACTCCAGGTTTTGTTGAGCTAGAAACTTGTAGGATTTTGGAGTCCTTCATTTAAAATAAGAATACAAATGACTGATAGAAAATTTGGCACAATGTTTCAGGAGCTCTGGCAACATAGTGGTTATGAGTTAGGCTGCTAACCCCAAGGTCAGCAGTTTGAAACAACCAGCCGTTTTGCAGGAGAAACATGAGGCTTTCTGCTCCTGTAAAGATGAACAGCCTTGGAAACCCGATGCAGGGTTGTTATAAGTCAGAACTGACTCCACGGCACATCACCATGACCACCACCAATAAATATTTGTGTAGAATGAGAAAAAAATTACAAAAATTAAAAGCTTATAAATACCACAAACATCTTAAGATCCAGGAAAAATGACATATTTGAATGAATGGCTGACATATCTCTATAGTGATTTTTCCTGCATATTTTTGTTGCATATACTTTCATTGTTGCTTTGACAACAGTTTTGTAATATCACCTTCAATAAAGAGAATAGGATAATTTCCAGCATAGTTAGTGGTAAATTTAAATTCATTATTGATAAGTTAGATGCATAGAACATTTGGTTTCACACACAGTCATACTTTACTTGATATTTGTAGTTCTATTACAGATAGGTGCTATCCAGATACTTCAATTCTTATCCAGTATGTGAAGTACAATTCCATTAGAATAAGGGTGGGGGAGATATGGTGGGTTTATTATTGTATAAACTAGATTATTGAGTGTAGTTCTGAATGGAGGTAACTTTCATTTTTATTTACTATTGATGAGAACTGAATATTCTGCTTACAATTGTACCTACCCAACGCACATAACCACCACCACCACCAATGTTTAATAGAATTTTCCATGTACTAGTTCCTTGCCTCAAACATTCTAAACTTGATTTCTTTTCCATTATTCTCTTACTCCTGGTGTCAAGTTCCGCAACTGGTAAAACCATGAGCCATTTTATCTATTTCTACTAATTGAGACCCCATGTACTACGAAGGAGAACTATTACAATAGAGCTTTTAAGGCTGTGATCTTTTGCAAGTAGATCACCAGGACTTTTTTCTGAGATACCTCTGATTTGGTTCAAACTACCAACTTTTTGATCAGTAGTTGAATGCTTAAATATTTGTGCCACTACTCTCAAATACTGTTGTTGTTATTGTTGTTAAGTGCCATCGAGTTTGTTCTGATTCATAGCAACCCTGTATAGAGTTTCCTAGGTACAGTTAGTGGGTTTGAACCGTCGACCTTGCAGTTAGCAATCTAGTTCTTATCCTACAGTGCCACACCAACTGAATTCATGCTACAAACTCTGGCTCTGCATTTTTATGTTACAACTCTGGGTAAGTTAGTACAATGAATGGTGGTATTATGGTAAGACATTCCTACAGTGGAATAGCTAATGATAAAACTAAGCATGAGGAGGTGGGGCTTGATGGAGGATAATGTAGAAGTGCAGTGAGGCTGTCTGGCAGCAATAACACAGAATACTGGATGAAGCAGATTCAGGGGACAGTTACAGAACTGTAAACCACATATATAGGAATATTTTTAAAGTGTTAAGGCTTACAGCCAGTGGAATTTGTAGCACAAGCAAGAAATCTAGTGCTTTCAAATCTGCCAGGCTGGGTTGCTGCCAGAGAAGCCACTTGAAATTTCTCAGGTGGACCTGAAGGCAAGAAGCCGAGAGACAGAAATTAAAGTCATACTCATATTTGGCTACATTTTTTTTTTTTTTTTTCTTTCTCTTCTCTCTTTTCTGTGATTATACACTACAGTATCAAATATGTCTTTTTTGTTGTTGCTGTTTTGCTTTTTGGTCTCCTCTTTACCTTTGTTGTTGTTGTTGGGTGCCATCAAGTCATTACAAACTCATAGCAACCCTATGTGCAACAAAACAAAACACTGCCTGGTCCTAGGCCAAACTCACAATTGTTTCCACACTTGAGCCCATTGATGCTGCCACTTTGCCAATCCATCTTGGCGGGGTCTTCCTCTTTTTCTCTGACCCTCCACCTTGCCAAACATGATATCCTTTTCCAGAAACTGGTCCCTCCTGACAATATGTCTAAAGTATGAGAGACAAAGTTTGGTCATCTTGGCCTCCAAGGAGCACTCTGGTTAGAGGGCTCTTTCTCTCCCTACATTACCCAAGAAGAGACAACAATTTCTCTCATATAGTCAAGCTACAATCACACCCTAAAAAAATCCCACAATCCAAGCAAGAACCAATACCAGCTACCATACACCAGATAAGCAGCTAACACCTGTGACAGTTATTCTGAGTCAAATAATAGAAGAGTGAAAAAGGAAGCTCATCTCCTGATTACATCTACCTAGAGGCAATCAGGAAGCATAAAAAAAAATAACAAAGCACACACTTATCTAAGTATTAAGGCCACAGCTAACTACTGAATATGTCTAAGGAACAGAAACAGATGACCATATCAGCATATGTCCAGAAACGAAATAAAGTGACTGAGACAAATGAACTGGAGGCATACCTACATTCCATACTGGAAGGAGGGGAGGCTTTGGAAATGACTGAAAAGGAATTCAGAAAAATTATTATAAAATGTATCAAAACACTTTATAATGGAGTTGAGAAAAATTAGGAAGAAGTCAGGAAAGTGCTAGAGGAACAATTAAATAAGATAGATACAGCATTGGAAACAATTCAAAACCTACAGAAAGAGGTCCAAATGATTAGTAAGAGAATATCAGTAAAGGGAAATACAATGAAAGGGTAAAGGAGTAGAACTGAAGAGATGGAAACCAGGACTAGTGATCTGGAAGACAAAGCTCTCAATACTATTAAGATAAAAGAGCAAGCAGAAAAAAGGATAAAAAATCAATTTGGTCAATATAAAAGGAATAACTTAAGAATTATCGACATTCCTGAACAGGAAGAATCACACAAGTCTACAGAGGAGATAGTTGAAGAGCTTCTTGAAGAAAATTTCTCTAACATCCTGAAATGTGAAAAGATAAGCATTCAAGAAACTCAATGAGCCCGAGGAAAGATGGACCCCAAAAGGAAATCACCAAGATATATCAATCAACTCTCCAAAATCAAAAATAAGGAAACAATCCTGAAAGCAGCTAGGGAAAAGAGAAGTGTAACATTCAAAAGCAAGCAAATCACATTAAGATCAGATCTCTCAGCAGAAACCATGCAGACAAGAGGGCAATGGGGGGATATATATATAAAACCCTGAAAGAAAAAACAAAACAAAACTGTCAACCAAGAATCCTCTACCCAGCAAAGCTGTCAATCAAATACAATAGTGTAATCAAAACATTCTGGGATAAACAAGGTAAGGAATTTTTCCAAAGCCAACCCTGTGCTACAAAACATCCTAAAGGGTGTTCTATGGACTGAGAACCAACAAAAACAAACAGCAACCAGAGACTGACATATGTGGCACCTCCCAGAACTAAATCGACAAAAGGAAGAGTCAAGAACAGAACAAAATTATAAGAACAAACTCAGAGAATCAGGGAGGCCAGTCTATGATCAAAACAATTACAATATAAAAGACGGTAAATGCATAGGAACAGATATCCAGGTGGAGAAAAGATCAGGTAGATTACAGGATAAAATAAACTGTATTAAATGGAGGGAAAGTTAATAGAATATAAGGTAACCTCAAAGAAAATAATAGTTCACAACATACCAAGAAAATGAAAATCCAAGAAGAACATGGAAACATTAAAACTATGAGGAAACTGCCAGGAAAAAAACACACAAAAAACATGAACTTAGCACAGGAAGGCATTCAGAACAAAGAAACGAGCAGCACCCCCCTCACCCCCAAAAAACCCAAAAAAACCCCCATAATGACAGCAATTAATCCATACCTATTGATGATTACACTGAATGTAAATGGATTAAAAGCACCAGTTAAGAGACAGAGAATGTCAGAATGATTAAGAAAACAAGACCCTTCAGTATGCTGTCTGCAAGAGACACACCTAACACAAAAACAAAAACAGACTAAAAGGCAAAGGATGGGAAAAAATATACTAAGCTAATTTCAATAAAAATGAGCAGGAGTGGGAATACTAATTTCTACTAAAATAGACCTTAAGGCTTAAACCAGCATAATAGATAAAGATGGACATTATCTCATGAGTAAAGGAACAATTGAACAAGATGACATAACCATAAAAAATATCTATGCTCCCAATGAAAGACTTCCAAAATATATAAAGCAAACTCTAATAAATTTGAAGAAAGAAATAGACAAATCTACAATAATAGTGGGTGATTTTAATACATCACTTTTGAAAATATATAGAACAACCAGAAAGAAACCTGACAAAGATACAGAGGAACTAAACAACACAATCAACCAACTGGACCTCATAAATGTGTACAGAGCATTCAATCCAACAACAGTACAATATACATTCTTTTCCACTGTGCATGGAACATTCTCCAGAGTACACCATGTGTTAGACCACAAAATAAGCCTCCATAAATTTACAGATATCAAAATTCTACAAAGCAACTTTTAATTAAAAGTTAGAGAAAGCTATAAAATTAGAAGTCAATCATAGGAAGACCAAGGAAATAAAGTAAAATACATGGAAACTGAATAACACCCTGCTGAAAAGTGACTGGGTAGTAGAATAAATAAAACACAAATTCACAAAGGTCCTTGAAACAAATGAGCATGAAAACATAACATACCATAATCTTTGGGACACAGCAAATGCAGTGCTGAGAGGACAGTTTATTGCAATAAATGCACACAACCAAAAAAGAACTAAAATCAACACATTAGCATAACATCTCCAACAACTAGAAACAGACCAGCAAAGTAAACCTACAGTCAACAGAAGAAAGGAAATAATAAAGATTAGAGCAGAAATAAATGAGATAGAAAACAGAAAAACTATAGAAAGAATCAACAGGACAATAAGGTGGTTCTTTGAAAGAATTTATAAAATCTACAAACCATTGGCAAACCTAACGAAAGAACAGAAGAAGACATAAATAACACATATAAGAAACTACATAGCTGATGTCACAAAAGAACCAATAGAAATAAAAAGGATAATAAAAGAATATTATGAAGCACTGTACTCCAGTAAATTTGAAAACCTAGAGAAGATGGATATATTTTTAGAAAAGCACAACATACCTAAACTTACACAGTGTGAAGTAGAAAACTTGAACAGACCTTCAACAAAGGAAGAAATTCACCAGGTCATCCAAAAACTCCCAAGCAAAAAAAAAAAGTCCAGGTCTAGATGGCTTCACTGTTGAGTTTTACCAAACATTCAAGGAAGAGATGTCACCAATTTTACTCAAATTATTCCAGAATATAGAAGAGGAGGAACACTCCTTAATACGTTCTATGAAGCAAGCATAACCTTCATACCAAAACCAGGGAAGGGCATCACTAAGAAAGAAAAGTATAGACCAATATCCCTCATGAACATAGATGAAAAAATTCTCAAGAAAATCCTAACCAACAGAATTCAACAACACATCAAAAAAATAATACATCATGACCAAGTGAGATTCATGCCAAAGATGCAAGGATGGTTCAACATCAGAAAAATAATTAATGTAATCCACCATATAAATAAGAAAAAGGAGAGGAACCACATGATCATATCAATTGATGTAGAAAAGACATTTGACAGAATTCAACATCCATTCCTGATAAAAACACTCAACAAAATAGGAATTGAAGGGAAATTCCTCAAGATAATTGAGAGAATATATACAAAACCAACAGCCAACATCACTCTCAATGGAGAGAAAATTAAAACCGTGGTTTTGAGAACAGGAACCAGACAAGGATGCCCTTTATCACCACTCCTATTCAGTATTGTGCTGGAAGTCTTAACCAGACCTATACAGCAAGATAAGGAAATTAAAGGCATCCAAATTGGCAAAAATGAAGTAAAACTCTATTTGCAGATGATGTTATCCTATACATAGAAAACCCCAAAGACTGTGAAAAAAAAAAAAAAAAAAAAAAACCAAAACAAAACCTACTGGAACTCATTGCAAGATTCAGCAAAGTGGCAGGGTACAAGATCAACATACAAAAATCAATCAGATTCCTCTATACTAATAATAACAACACTGAAATGGAAATTAAAAAGCAATACCATTTACAATAGCCACCCAAAGGATGAAATATTTGGAACAAATGTAACCAGAGAAACAGAGGACCTATACAAAGAAAACTACAAAACACCTCTACCAGACCATGCTTGCAGATAGTACCCATTTGACCTGGCATTAGTGGCTGGATGACCAGAACATAAGTAGAGGAAGAAAGAAGAGGGGTAAAAAAAAGAGTAACCCACTACAATTGGATGAACTTGATCTATGCTTGTGGATGCAGTATGATAAAGGAGCAAACAAATCTTTACAGTGAGTATCACTCACACCCCCTTGGTACACAGGTTCGACAAGGATGGGGAACTTAGACATTGGCTACCCAAAATGGTGGGCTGCAAAGGCAAGAAGTGATGGGCTTACAAGCTTTTAATAGGGAACTTAGTTCCAGAGGGTATGCAGAAAGTTAGAATCTCCACTGAGTTTTTTCCAACCTGTCTGGGTTGATAAAAGGTGAGGGGGATAGGACTCCTGTGGTTCTATAGGGCATGATTGCTATCAGGTCTGAAAGTGAGTGTTGGAAAGGTAAACGCAAATGTTTTGTAACAAAAGGAGGGGAGTGGCTGGTTTTGCAGTTCAGGAGCATAGATTACTGGAACCATCAAGGGAGAAAATCGAAGTACGGGACCCTGTCTAGGGAAGCAGTGACACCAGTGATGGAGGCAGAGACTATGATGTGAAGAGAAGGAGTGGCTGGGAACTCTGGACTCAGGGAGGGAGAGGGGCTGCGGGCTGGTGATCGGGGGGATAGGAATGCAGGGTGTACCCTTTGGTTGTTTAATGATGCATGCAGGGGAATGTAATCATTGCAATGAAATGAAATACAATAGGATGAATGTAAAGATAATGCTCTCCCTTATAAACTAACACATAATTCACAATAAAAACTTAAAACAAAAACCAAAACCACTACTACAGGAAAGTGTTTAAGAGCAAAGATGTCACCTTGAAGACTAAGGTGCGCCTGACCCAAGCCATGGTATTTTCAATAACCTCATATGGATGTGAAAGCTGGACAGTGAATAAAGAAGATCATAGAAGAATTGATGCCTTTGAATTTTGGTGTTGGAGAAGAATACTAAAAGTGCCATGGACTGCCAAAAGAACCAATAGATCTGTTTTGGAATAA
>NW_006408732.1:268294-280209 GCF_000296735.1 Chrysochloris asiatica
GTGGAGGGTCAGAGAAAAAGAGGAAGACCCCCAACGAGATGGATCAGCCAGGTGGCATCATTGATGGACTCAAGTGTGGCAGTGGTAGTGAGGTTGGCCTAGGATCGGACATTGTTTCGTTCTGCTGTGCATGGGGTCGCTATGAGTTGGTTCCAACTCAATGGCACCTGACAACAACAACAGGAAACCCAAAGAGACTTAGAAAAATGGAAGAATATACCATGCTCCTGGATAGGAAGACTTAACATTGTGAAAATGTCAACTCTACCTAAAGCAGTCTACACATATAATGCAATCCCAATCCAGATTCTAACTACATTTTTTAGAGAGATGGAAAAAACAATTACAAACTTTGTATGGAAAAGAAAGAGACCCAGGGTAAGCAAAGCACTGCTTAAGAAGAATAAAGTTGGAGGCCTCTCACAACCTGATTTCAAATTTTACTACACATCTACAGTGGTCAAAATAGCCTGGTACTGGTGCAATGAAAGATACATGGATTAATGGGAGAGAATCGAGAATCCAGAAGTTAACCCATCCACGTACCGCCAACTGATCTTTGACAAAGGGCCAAAGTACATTGAGTGTGGAAGACATAGTCTCTTCAACAGATGGCACTGGCAGAATTGGAAATCAATATGCAAAAGATTGAAACAAGACCTTTACCTCATTCCATATATCAAGACCAACTCAGCAAGGATTAAAGACCTAAATTCCAGAATTATAAAGGTCATCAATGAAAAAATAGGGACAAATTTAAAGGCTTTAATCCAAGGCTTCTCACTGGAGAAGGATATCATGTTTGGTAAGATGGAGGGTCAGAGAAAAAGGGAAAGACACCCAGTGAGATGGGTTGTCCAGGTGGCAGCATCGATGGACTCAAGTGTGGCAACAGTCATGAGATTGGCCAGGATTGGGCACTGTTTCATTCGTCTGTGCATAAGGTCGTTATGAGTCGGTGCCGATTCTATGGCACCTAACAACAACAACAACAATCCAGGGCACATACAGACTATGAAACATTATGAAAATTACACAAACAAAAGACAAAATAGGTGGTGAAGTCATTCAGAAAATTAGAAACTTATGTGCATCAATGAATTTCACCAAAAGAGTAAAAAGGGAGCCCAGAGAATGGGAAAAAAATCTTTTGCAATGACATATCAAACAAGGGACTAATTTCTAAAATCTATAGGAAACTACAACACCTGTACAAGAAAAAGACAGTAACCCAATTACAAAATGGGCACAGAATATGAACAGACACTTCACCAAAGAAAACATTTGGGTAGCTAACAAACATATGAAGAAATGTTCACGATCATTAGCCATCGTTGTTGTTGTTGTTGTTAAGTGCCATCGAATTGGTTCTGACCCATAGTGACCCTGTATAGGGTTTCCAAGGAGCTGCTGGTGAGCTTGAACCACCAAACTGGCAATTCAAACAGCTTTGCAATCTGGCACATTAACCCACAACACCACACCAGGACTCCCATTAGCCATTAGAGAGATGCAAATCAAAACAACAATGAGATATCATCTCACAACAGCAATAACAGCAAAGTTAAAAAAGGCAGAGGATAATAAATGCTGGAGAGGATGCAGAGAGACTGGGACTCTCCTACATTGCTGGTGGGAATGCAAAATGGTCCAACTACTCTGGAAAACAGTAGTAGAAAAAGAGCTTCCTCAGAAAGTTGGAGACAGCCTAAGTGCCCATCAATGGAAGAATGGATAAACTAACTTTGGTACATACAACAATGGAATATTATGCTATCTTGAAGAATAACAAGGAAGCTACAAGCCACCGCATAACATGGATGAAACTTGAGAACATTATGCTGAGTGAAATTAGTCACAAAAGAACAAATATTTCATAAGACCATTATTGTAAAAGCTTAAGACAAGGTATCCATGTTAAAAAGGAAAAAAAAAATTCTTTGTTGGTGGAGTTGGGATTGGATGTTTAGGGGAGGTGGAGAGAGGTGGAGGGAGGTGACAGTAGGGCACAGGGTAGGGGGCAGACACATCATAATTTGGGTTTTGGGGAGGGCAATACACAAGAAAGGGGAGGGATGGAAGAACAAGGTTTGCATGGGCTAAATGGGACAGAGGTAAATAGTGATGAATGTTTAACCTTGAAACAGCAGGGTTCTGTGATGCAGGGATCAAGGCATAGTTTAAAGAGGGGAAATAATGGGAAGATGTTTGATTGTCTTATGAATATTGGTTTCCTGCGCCTACTATTGTAAAATAGACATTTGAATGGGATAGAAAGGAATGTCAGGTAACCTGATTACAGAAAACTTGTAAGCCCATTTTCAGCGTGTTACTGATTGGAATACCTAAAAGGGGTTCTAAAACTTCCCCAGTGAAATAGGCCTCTTTCAGAGCCTTTGCAGTGTATATGACCTTAGGTAGAATCCTGAGCCCCATCCAGAACCTTCTGAGGTGGGACATTCCCACTAGAAAGGACAAGCAGACCTGGATGGAACAGCTAGAGCAACAGAAGATACATCTTCAAAGAAAGATCATCAGGAAAAACCTAAAAAAAAAAAAAAAAAAAAAAAAATGGCAATATGATTGGTTACTACAAGAATAAGTAAGTTGTTCACTGGTAAGCCATCAAGGCAAGCAATCAAATTCCTTCAGGACAAACCCTCCTCTAAGACTGACACTCAAAGGGAACACATAAGCAGGAATGCAAGTTTGCTAATGACCACGTTGGTCTACCGGTGAGTGGAAGAGGGGGAAAGACAGTAATGAAGAAATGGGCTTAGTTCAACCACAGTCCAATTACCCCCATTGACCTGGAGATGAGAGAGAGAAGAGGAAGGGCTGGTTGTTCCAAAGTGTGGTGAGACCTGGGGACACCTAAACCCATGGACAAGGACATAGCCACAGAGGGCTATAGTTGAGAGTGAAACATCCAGCTGATACTAAGTGAGGGGAGACGCACAAGAACACCCAAACTTGCAGATAGTACCCGTTTGACCTAGCCTTGATGGGTTTATAATCAGAACTCGAATAGCAGAAGATAAAAAATACAACAACCCCCAAAACAATTTTTGACAAAGGAAACAAAGGTAAGTTGCTACAATTTTATGAACTTGACCTATATTCATGGAAGTAGTAACTTTAAATACCAACAGAGTGGGAAGGGCTCTTCACATCAAGTATCAATGCAATCCCCTCTGTACACAGGGTAGATAGGACAGGTAACCTAGACATTGGCTACCTAAAATGAGTCAGCGATAAAAGCATGAAGTGACTGACTTACAAGGTTTTTCAAGAGGGAGTTTAGTTTAAGGGAGTGTAGGGGAAGACAGAGTCCCCAGTGAATAGTATTCATCTTATCGAGATGGGTCTGATAAAAACAGATGGAGATAAAGTTCTTATGATTCAAGAGTTAGTAGTTGTTATCCTGACTAATTCTTGACTGTAACAATTGTAAAGGTAGACGTTTTGTAAAAAAAAAAAAAAAAAAAAAATGGGGGAGTAGTCACTCTTACAGTCTGGAAACACAGGACTCTAGGACCATTAAGGGAGAAGAGCGTAAGTGGAATGTGAGACCTTATCCAGAGAAGCAACGACACCAGAGATGGAGGCAGAGATGGGAACATGGAGAGTGGAAGCAACTGAGGACTCTAGAGTCATGGGAAGAGAAGAACTGAGAGCTGATGGCCAGGAGGGGACTTGCAGCATGTCCTCTTTGGTGGTGTAAATTATATATGCCTAAGTGTTAAAAAAAAAAGAGCCAAAGTTAATAGAGAGAAATACTATTAACTGATGGTACAAGGAAGGGATTGCAATCATTGTAATGAAACAAGGTGTATGATTTGTTGAACGTAAAACTGATGATCTGCTCTGTAAACTTTCACTCAACTCACAATAAAAACTTAAAAAAAAAAAAAAACTAAACATGAAAATGGCTGTGAATATAAATTGTTGTTGTTAAATGTTGTCAAGTTGGTTCAAACTCACAGTGACCCTGCATAGGTTTTGTTTTGTTTTGTTTTTTAATGTTTTATTGTGAATTGTGTGATAGTTTACATGGGAGAACATTAGTTTTATATTCATCCTATTGTATATCATTTCATTGCCATGGTTACAATCCCATCCATGCATCATCAGCCAACAAAAGGGTATACACTACAAGCTTGCCCCCCGGTCATCAGCACACAGCCCCTCTCTTTCTCTGTGTCTGAAGTCCCCAACTGCTCCATCTTTCCACGTCATCATCTCTACCTTATCTCAGGCATTACTGCTTCTCTGGACAGGGTCCCGATCTCCACTCTTTTGCCTTGATGGTACCAGGGACCTCCACTCCTAGACTGAAAAGTTAATCACTTCCGTCCTTGCTACAAAACATCTACCTTTACATTTCCAACCCTCACAATCAGTCTTGATAACAAATATTCTCTATTGTATCACAAGAGACCCATCCTGCAAAGGGTTTTTGAGGCTTTTAAATCTTAGCAGGAACAGAAAGCATTATCTCTGTCCTGCAGAGAGGCTGGTGAGTTTGAACCACCGATTTTGTGGTTCACAGTCCTGTGCTATCCTACAGTGTCAGAGTTTAGCCTATACATAAACAGATTCAAGGAAACCAAATCCATCACTACTAACTTGGTATTAGCCAGATTTAAAAAATATGTGTGCAAAAAATCAATCAGGGAAGTCTGCTGGAAGGGTAGTTGGGGTGGAAAGTTACAACAGACTTAAACAATCACAGTTAAAATTTCTTTGTTTTGCAATTTTTACTAAAATATATGGTGATGAATTTGGTTTGACTGACTTAACCTTGACCAATATAGTTTCCATTGTGTAGACCTGTCCCTCTGAAGAATATCATTTCCCAGATTTTTTTTTTTTTTTTTAAATCAAAAGCAGTCCAATGTAAGACTAACTGGATGTGGGAGTGATACTGGGACTATACCCACAAATATATAAGGGCTTGACAAGTTATTTGTACATGAGTGTTTACCTTTCCTGCAAACATATTCATGAATGCAAATATATCCATGTATAGATTATTGTTATTGTTAAGTGCCATCCAGTCCGTTCCATTTCATAACAACCCTATATAGAGTTTCTGAGGAGTGGCTGGTGAGTTTGAACCAATTATGAAAACATTTTAGACCTTACCAAACCTCTCCAGGGAATTAGTTCTAGAGTCTAGGGGCTCAGGACTACAGTCTATATGTCAATTAGCGTAGCATAATCCACAGAGATAATGTTCTACATACATTTTTTTTAGTAGTGGTTAGGATCTTAAACGCTCATGAGCAGCCATCTAAGGTAAAACTAGTGGTGTCTCCTGCACAGAGGAAAGGGAGAGTAATGAAAATTGAAGTCTCTTGGAATCAGTATAATGGACTAATGAAATATGTGAATATTAGTCTCCATAGCCCTATCAACTGTTCTGTTCAGGATCACATTAGAAGGTTCTGGATAGAGTGGGAGAAAATGTGGAACAAAATTTAAAATTATAAAGAAGACTGAGTTTACTAGTCAGCAAAAGATTGGAGGAATCTGAGACCATGAGTCTTGGCCACCATTATGGCTTCATTTTCATCCTAGTGGTAGATAGATATATAGGGGGGATAACAACATTAGTAAAGTATATTCACCATGGAATGGTCAATCACTCATGATTAAAAGGGAAATTTTACTTGAGGAAAAATTTGAGAAGGAATGGGAAGGAGGGTGGAATGGAAATTGGAGTCACTTGGAAGAAGTGGGATAACTGTTTTTTTCCATAGAAGGGACTGCAATTATTGAGATGAAACAAAGTATATGATGTATTGAATGTAAAACTGATGATTTGCTCTGTAAACCTGCACTCAATTCACAATAAAATGTTAAAAATATTTTGTAAAAAAAGTCGTTGTTAGGTGCTGTTGAGTCACTTCTGACTCGTAGCGACTCTGTATAGGGTTTCCAATGAGCAGTTGGTGGGTTTGAACTGCTGACCTTGTGGTTCAAACCAATCTTGCAGTCCAATGCTTTATCCCACAACACCACACCATCAGTGTAACTGAACTTTGCCTAATGAATAAAAGATACAAGTGAAATAACTTATTTCTAGTTTTGAACCATAATATCTTCCCATGTTATCCTATACTCTTTATGTTTACAGGTTTTGCTAGCTGAAGGTTATGGCCCAGGAAGATCTTGAAAATCATGTGTGGAAAATGATGGAACTTAAGTTAGTCTGATTCCATGAATCATTCCAAATGGCAATCCCTGCCTGCCTGATTAGACTTTATGTGAGTGAGAAATACATTGCATTTTGCTAATCAACTGAACTTTTTTCTTTATCTATTATAGTATCTCCCATATACAAAGAAATAAACCCTTTTCATGAAATATGTTCTTAAATAGCATGCCCTCTGATCAAGCTTTTCAGAACAATAAAATATTTTGAGGAAATTTCATGACTGATAGTACATATTCTATGGTTAATCTCAGTCTCTGAATTTAAAAATGAAAATTATCTTTGAGAAAATGAGTTTTTCAATTAAAAGTCATTACAGGCCCAAAACAAACTTTTGAATTTTGAATTCTAAAAACACATAGAGGGTAAATTAATGTCTCCATAGCCACAGAAAATATGCTATGGAAGACTTGATAAAATATGAGATAGGAATTTTTGGACAATACCTGAATGTATTTACTCATAATAGAAAAAGCAAATGAACCCCCTAAATGCATAGCTGATGATTGATAACTACTTGATTAGAAATGCTAAGGCTTGAAATTTATCACTATTTTTGAATTCTTTCTGGATGGAATGGTCAATCATTCAAGATCAAAAGGGAAACATTTATCTAAGGGCAAAGTTCAGAAGGATTGGGAAGTTGGAGTCAACCTTATTCTTTCTGACTTCTTAATATTCCTGACAAGTACAGATAAATTTTAAAACAACTTGCTTTATTATAAGTGAATTCACATTTTGTGCATTGCTTTATGGTTAAGAGGACAAGATCTAGAATCAGATTGTCTGGGATTAAATGTTAATTTCCCTAATTACTTGTTGAATTATTTTTACTTTTGTCAGTTTGCTCTCAAATACCTTATCCTTATCTGTAAAATGGGAAATATGACATTTATTTCATAAAATGGTTGTGTTATTGTTAGATGCCATTGAGTCGGTACTGACTCATAGCGACCTTATGCACAGCAGAACGAAACACTGCCCGATCCTGGGCCAACCTCACTATTGTTGCAATGCTTGAGTCCATCGATGCTGCTATTTGGCCAATCCATCTCGTTGCGGGTCTTCCTCTTTTCCTCTGACCCTCCACCTTACCAAACATGGTATTCTTCTCCAGCGACTGGTCCCTCCTGACAGTATGTCCGAAGCATGAAAGATGAAGTTTGGCCATCTTGGTCTCCAAGGAGCACTATGGCAATGAAATGATATATGATAGAATGAATGTAAAACTAATGTTCTCCCATGTAAATTATCACATAATTCACAATAAAACATTTATTTAAAAAAATATATATATGACCTTGGTGATAGAGGAAGACCCCCAACAAGATGGATTGGCCAGGTGGCAGCCTATAACTGATTGGAATACCTAAAAGGGGTTCTACAACTTGCCCAGTGAAATAGGCCTCATGAAAAGCCTTTACAGAGTATAGGACCTTAGGTGGAATCCTGAGTCCCATCCACAACTTTGTGAGGTGAGACATGCCCACTAGAAAGTACAAGCAGACTGGAACAGCTACAGTGACAGAAGATACATCTTCATGATGAACCTGACCTATACTCAGAGCGATAGTTACTCTAAATACCAACAGAGAGGGAAAGAGCCTTCAAATCAAGTATCAATGCTATCCGCTCTGTGCACAGGGTACATAGGGACGGGCAACTTAGACATTGGCTACCTAAAATGAGGGGGCAATAAAGGCACAAAGTGACTGGCTTACAAGGTTTCAAGAGGGAGCTTAGTTACGAGTGTGGGGGGAAAGAAAGAGACCCCACTGAATAGTTATCATCTTGTCTAGATGGGTCTGGTGAAAGGAGATGGGGATAAGATTCATAAGATTCAATAGTGAACAACTGTTATCACGACTAATCACGACTCTCACAATTATAAAGGTAGAAGTTTTGTAACAAAGAAAAGGGGGAGTGGTTAATCTTACAGTCCAGAAACAGAGGACACTAGGACCATCAAGAGAGGAACACACAAATAAAATGCGGGACCTTATCCAGAGAAGCAGCAGCACCAGAGATGGAGGCAGAGATGGGGGCATGGAGAAGGGGAGCGGCTGAGGACTCTAGATTCATCAACTAAGAAGAGAAGGACTAAGAACTAGTGGCCAGGAGCAGACTTGCAGAATGTGCCCTTTGGAGATGTAATTTATTATATATGCCTGAGTGGGTTTTTTTTGTTTGTGTGTTTTTAAAAAAAAGCTAAAGTGGATAAAGAGAAAGATTTTTAACTGACGGTATATGGAGGGGATTATAATCAATGTAATGAAACAAGTTATATGAATTGTTGAATGTGAAACTGATGATGTGCCCTGTAAACTTTCACTCAATCCACAATAAAATCCTTAAATTAAAAAAAAAAAAAAAAAAAAAAAGACAGGAAATAAGGAAAAGACCAAAATGGATGCCAGCATAGACTCTGAAACTTGATCTCCAGTGTAAAGATGCTATAGCAAAATGGAAGAAAGGAGGAAGTACAAGAACTGAACAGAAAATTTCAAAGTGAGCTGAAGAGGACAAAGTCAAATATTATAATAAAACATGCAAATACCTGGAGTTAGAAAACCAAAAAGGGAAAACTCACTCAGCATTTCTCAAGCTAACAGAGTAGAAGAAAAAATTCAAGCCTCAACTTTCGTTATTGAAGGACTCTCTGGGAAAATTATTTAATGATGTAGAAAGCATCAAAGAAGATGGAAGGAATACACATAGTCTCTGTACCAAATGGAAATGGTTGATGTTCTGTCATTTCAAGAGGTAATATATGATCAAGAGCCAAAAAGTCCAAGGTGCGTTGAAGTAGTTGGCAAAGAATAAGGCACCAGGAATTGATGGAATACAAATTTAAATGTTTCAAGAATGTGAGGTGGCACTCATCTATGCCAAGAAATTTGTAAGTAAACTATCTGGCCAGCTGATTGGAAGAAATCTGTATTTGTGCCTCTTCCATCAAGAGGTGACCCAATAGAATGTGGAAATCATCAGACAATATTATTGATATTCCATGTGAGTAATGTTTTACAAAAGGTAATACAGAAATGGCTGCAAGCATACATTGACAGAGAAGTTTCAGAGGTTCAAGCCAGATTCAGAAGAAGATGTAAAATGAAGGATATCATTACTGATGTCAGATGGGTCTTGGCTAAAAGCAGAGAATACCAGAAAGATGTTGACCTGTGCTTTACTGGCTACACAAATTTTGATTGTGTCAATCATGACAACCTATGGGAAACATTGGAAAGAATGAATATTTTGGAACACTTAACTGTGCTTATGAAGAACCTTTACATAGACCAAGAGGCAGTTGTTAGAACAGAACATGAGAACAATGAATGGTTTAAAATTAGGAAAAGTGTGTGACAGGTTTGTATTCTTTCACTATACTTATTCATTCTATGTGCTTAGCAAATAATCCAAGAAGCTGGGTTATAAGAAAAACAGGCCATGAGAATTGGAGGAAGACTCATTAACAACTTGTGAGATGCAGCTGATACAACCTTGCTTGATGAAAGTACAGAGTACTTAAAATACTTATTGATGAAGATCAAAGACCACAGCCTTTGATATGGGTTGCATCTCAATGTAAAGAAAACAAAAATCCTCACCACTGGACCAATAAACAGCATTCTTATCAATGGAGAAAAGATTGAAGTTTTCAAAGACTTAATTTTTTCTTGGATCAACCGTCAACACTCCTGGAAACAGCAGGCTAGAAATCAAATGATGAATTGCATTAGGCAAATCTGCTGCACAAGACATATTTAAATTGTTGAAGAGCAAAGATGTCAGTTTTAGGACTAAGGTGCACCTGACCTATGGTATTTTCAATAAACTCATATGCATGCAAAAATTGGACAGTAAAGGAAAGCTGCTGAAGAATTGATGCATTTGATGACCTTGGAGAATATTGAAAGTACCATGGACTGCCAAAAGAACAAATAGATCACTGTTGGAAGAAGGGCACCCCGAGTACTCCTTGGTGGCCAGGAATGCCAGACTTCATTCTCATACTTCAGACTTATTGTCAGGAGGGACCAGTCACTGAAGAAGGATATCATGTTTGGTAATGTAGAGGGTCAGAGAAAAATAGGAAGACTACCAATGAGATGGAGTAAAGTGGTAGCATCAATGGGCTCAAGTGTAGCAATGATTGTGAAGTTGGTTCAGGACTGGGCAGTGTTTCATTCTGTTGTGCATAGGTTCACTATGAGTCAGAACTGACTCAATGATACCTAAGAACAACAACAATAATTAGTACAAATACAACATCTTCACAGTGCCTAAAAATCAGCAGAAAAATCTCTGCTCATGTTCAAAAAGAACAGAGTAAGTCAAACAAACAAACAAGAGGAAGAAGTAGAAATTGCTTTTGAGGGAGAAGACAATTTGGAACTACTGGAAGAAGAATTTGGGACAATGATACTGAGGTACATCCAAATGTTGTACAGAGAGATTGAGGAAAATAAGGAAAAAGTCAGAAAACCACAACAGGAACAATCAAACAATACAGATATAACAATGGAGACAATATAAATCCTAAAAAAAAGAGTTCCAGATGATCAATAATAAATAGCAGAAATGAACAAAACATGGAAAAGGCATAGGAGTAGAATTGAAGTGATTAGCAAGGTTGAGGATAAACCTCTTAATACTGCTAAGATCGAAGAACAAACAGAAAAAGAATGTAAAATTCTGAAGACAGCTGAAGGTTCATGTGGGACAACATGAAGAGGAATAGCCTATGGGTGATTGGAATTCCAAACGCATAAAAGGTAGTTAAAGACAAGCTGAAAGAAAAATTTCCTAATATATTGAAAGATGATAAGATAAACATTCAAGAAATCGAAATAACCCCAGGCAAGAAAAACCCCAGAAGAAAATCTCCAAGACATATCATCATCAAACTCCTCAAAATCAAAGAAAATAGCACTGAAAGCATCTAGGGAAAAATTAAATGTTACCTACAGAAGAAAATCAATAACATCTAGCTCTGATTTCTCAGCAGAAACCATGTATGGTCAGTTGAACAAGAGGACATAACTCTAGTATGTATCCATGCTTCCAACAAAAGAGGCCCAAAATACATAAACCAGACCCTAGTAGAATTGGAGAAAGAAATACACTTCAATAATAGTCAGAGATTTTAATATAACAGAACAAGACAACCAGAAAGAAACTCATCAAATCCACACAGGAACTAAACAATATGATCAATGAACTTGACCTCATAGATTTGTGCAGAGTATTTAACCATACAACAATACAATACACTTTCTTTTCCATTGAACATGGAATATTCTCCAGGATAGGCTATGTGTTAGGCTACAAAACAAGTCTCAATAAATCTAAAAGCATCAAAATACTACAGTGTATCTTCTCAGATCACAAAGGTATAAAATTAGAAATCAATAAAGGGAAGATCAAGGAAAAAGCATCATACACATGGAAACTGAATAGCATCCTCCTTAAATGCTACTGGGTTCTTGTTGCTTCGGTTAGGTGCCATCAAGTCGGTACAGATCCATAGCAACCTTATGCACAGCATAACGAAACACTGCATGGTTCTGGGCCAACCTCACTACTGTTGCCACACTTGAGTCCATCAGTGCTGCCACTTGGCCAATCCATCTTGTTGGGGGTCTTCCTCTTTTTCTCTGACCCTCCACCTTACCAAACATGATATCCTTCT
>NW_006408732.1:280724-311270 GCF_000296735.1 Chrysochloris asiatica
TCTTTACTTTCAGCAAGCACGGTTGTATCATCTGCATATCACAGGCTGTTAATGAGTCTTCCTCCAATCCTGATGCCACACTTTTCTTTATATAACTCAGTTCTCGGATTATTTGTTCAGCATATGGTGAAAGAATACAGCCTTGTTACACACCTTTCTTAGTTTTAAACCATTCTGTGTTCCCATATTCTATTCAAACAACTGCCTCTTGGTCCAGGTACAGGTTCCTCATGAGCACAATTAAGTGTTCTGGCATACTCATACTTCACAATGTTGTCCATAGCTTGTCATGATCCACACAACCGAAAGCCTTTGGCATAGTCAATAAAGCAGAGGTAAACATCTTTCTGATATTTTCTGCTTTCAGCCAAGATCCATCAGACATCAGCAATTATATCCCTCATGCTATGGCCTCTTCTGACTCCAGCTTGAACCTCTGGAAGTTCCTTGTTAATGTATGCTTGCAGCCATTTCTGCATTACCTTTAGTAAAACTTTACTCACATGGGATATCAAAGAGATTGTCTGATGATTTCTGCATTCCGTTGGTAGTAGAACAAATAAAAAAATTAATTAAAAATTCTTAGAAACAAATGAAAATGAAAACACAACATACCAAAACTTTTGGGACACAGCAGAAGCAGTTTTAGATGGCAAATTATAGCAATCAATGCACATATACAAAAAGATGGAAGAACCAAAACCTACACATTAACACATATCTCCAACAATTAGAAAAAGATCAGCAAAGTAAACCTATAGTCACCAGAAATAAATAAATAATAAAGATTAGAGAATAACTAAGTGAAATAAAAAACAGAACAACAGAAAGAATCAATAAGAAAAGAAGTTGGTTCTTTGAAAGGATTAATACAATTGACCAACACTTGGCAAATCTAACAAAAGAGAAGAAGGTGAAGATACAAAGAACATACATAAGAAACCACATAGATAATGTCACAACAGAACCAATGGAAACATAATGGATAATAACAGATAATGTAAAGAGTTATACTCCAACAAATTTGAAAATCTAGAGGAAATGGATACATTTTTAGAAAAACACAAACTGCCTAGCTTACACAGAGCGAAATAATAAACTTGAACAGACCTATAACAAAAGAAGAAATTAACCAGGTCACTAGAATAGTCTTAAACAAAAAAAGTCCAGGTCCAGATTGCTTTACTGGTGAATTTTACCAAACATTCAGAGAAAAACTGATACCAATTTTACTCAAACTATTCAAGAATACAGACTAGAATGGAAAACTTTCTAATACATTTTATGAAGCAAGCATAATGTTCATACAAAAACCAGGAAAGAAACTCATTAAAAAATAAAATTATTGACCAATACTTCTATCATACATACAAAAACTTTCAACAATATCCTAACCAGCAGAATTCAACAACATATCAAAAAAATAATACATCATGACCAAGCAGAAATCATTCCACGGATGCAAGGATAGTTCAATATTGTGGAAGCAATCAACGTAATCCACCATATAAGTAACAAAAGGGAAAGAACTACATGATCCTTTCTATTGATACAGAAAAGGCATTTGACAAAATCCAACACTCATTCCTGATAAAAATACTCAACAAAGTAAGAATTGAAGGGAAATTCCTAAACATAATTAAGAGCCTATGTACAAAACCGACAGCTAATATCACTTGCATGGAGAGAAACTGAAAGCTCTCCACTTTCAAACAGGAACTAGATAAGGATGCCTTTTATCACAACTCCTATTCAATATTGTTTTGAAAGTTTTAGTCAGAGCTATAAAGCAAGAATGGGAAATTAAAGGCATCCAAATTGACAAAGAATTAAAACTCTATTTGCTGATGATATGGTCCTATACATAAAAAATCCCAAAGTCTCGGCAAAAAATTAATGGAACACATTATTTGAAGTGTTTTCAAAACAGTTGAAGATTCAGCAAAGTGGCAATGTACAAGATCGATATACAAAAATCATTTACATTCCTCTATACTAACAAAGACAGCAATGAAAAGGAAATTAGGAAAGCAATACAGTTTCCATACAATAGCCACCAGAAGAATGAAATATTTAGGAACAAATCTAATCATAGAAATAAAAGACCTATACAAAGAAAACTACAAAACACTACTACAAGAAGCCAAAAGAGGAAAATGAAAAATACATCATGCTCCTGGATAGGAAGAATTAACATTATGAAAATGTCAATACTACCCAAAGCAATTTACATATATAATGTAATCCCATTCCAGCTTCCAAAAACATGCTTTAAAGAGATGGAAAAAATGACCACAAACTTTATATGGAAAGGAAACAGACTTTGGATAAGCAAAGCACTACTTGAGAAGAAGAACAAAGTTTGAGACCTCTGGCTCCCTGATTTCAAAATTTCCTATACAGTCGCACTGGTCAAAACAGCCTGGTATTGGTACAATGAAAGATACATAGCTCAATGGAACAGAGTTGAAAATCCAGAAGAAAACATATCCACATACAGTCAACTGATCTTTGACAAAGGACCAAAATACTTTAAATAGGAAACAAATGGTGCTGGCTAAACTGAACATCGATTTGCAGAAAGCAAGACCTACATCTCACACCATATAAAAAAAAATGAACACAGCATAGATTAAAGACCTAAATGTAAATCCCAGAATTATAAAGATCATAAATGAAAAACCAGGGACCAACTTAAGGGCTCTGATACATGGCATGCATAGATTACCAAACATTGTAAAAACCACACAAACAGTAGAAGACAAAATAGATGACTGGGACATATTAAAAACTGAAAATTATGTACATCAAAGCATTTCACCAAAATAGTGAAAAGGGAGCCCTCAGAATGGGTAGAAAGTTTTGCAACAGCATGTCAGACAAGAGACTAATCTCTAAAATTTATAGGAAACTACAAAACCTCCACAAGTAAAAGACAAACAGCCTAATTAACAAATGGGCACAGGACACGAACTGACACTTCACCAAGGAAGACATTAAGGTAGCCAACAAACCTATGAAGAAATGTTCATGATCATTATCCATTGTTGTTGTTGTTATGTACCATTGACTCGGTTCCGACTAACAGAGACCCAGTAGAGAGTTTCCAAAGAGTGGCTGGTGAGCTTGAATCACTGACCTTGTGGTTCAGACAATCTTGCTGTCCAGCACATTTTCCCACAGTGCCACAGGTGCAAATCAAGGCAACAATGAGATGTTATTTCACACCAGCATTAGCAGTGAAGTTCAGAAAACAGAAGACAACAAATTCTGGAAGGGTGTGGAGAGACTGGGACCCTCCTATATTGCAGGAGTGACTGTAAAATAGTTTAACCACTTTGGAAAACGATATGGTGCTTCCTCAGAAAATTGGAAATAGAAATACCTTATGATTCAGCAACTACTCTACTTGGTATGTAGCTACAAGAAATACAAGCCAGAACATGAGTAGATATATACACACCAACGTGCATCACAGCACTATTCACAACTGCAAACAGATGAAGACAGCCTAAGTGCCTCAGTGAAAGAAAGTATAAACAAACTTTACTACATACACACAATGCAGTACTTTGCTATTTTGAAGAATAACGATTAAGTTGCAAAATACCTCATAACATGAATGAAACTTAAGGACCTTATGCTGAGTGAAATTTGTCAGTCACAAAAGGGCAAATGTTACATAAGACCATTTATGTAAATACTTAAGAAAATATTTCCAAACTAGAAGAAAAATTATTTGATGGTTACCAGAGGTGGGAGGGAGGGGACAATAATTCACAGGTTAGGTGGTAGACACATGATAGCTTGGGTACAGGGAAGGAAATATACGAGGAGGGGGAGTTCAATACACAAGAAGAGGAAGGGTGGTATATGAACAATGAAGATAGGGGAAATTTTAGGGAGTTTATGCATGGGATAAATGGGATAGAGGTAAATAGAGATGTATGCATAACCTTTGAAAAAATAATGCTCTGTGATACTGGGATCAAGACATAGTCTGAGTGGGGTAAAGAAGGAGATATAATGTTAAGTGACTTGACTGTCATGTGGGTGTTGTTTCTCCTACTTACTATTGTCAAATAAATAGTAAATGTGATATAAATGAATATTGTAAGCCTATCTTCAGCTTAAATTGATTGGATTAACGAAAAGGGGAATTAGAATTTTCCCAGGGAAGTAGGCTGCTTATTATGCCTTTGTGGACTAACAGGGCTTTGGTGGAATACTGAACTCCACCCAGAACCTTCTGAGGTAGGACACTACCACTTGAAAACACATACAGACCAACCCAGAATGGCTAGAAGAAAAGAAGATACTTCCTTTTTTCCCCCCTTAGTTTTTATTGTGAGGTTTACATGGGAAAACATGAGTTTTACATTCATCCTATCATATTTCATTTCATTTTAATGATTACAATCTCCTCCACACATCATTAAATAACCAAAGTGTATACCCCACAGCCCGCCCTCCCTGCCCCCCGCTCCACTGCCAGTACACAGCCCTTCTCCCTCCATCCAGTGTCTCCAGCCGCTCCATCTGTCCACGTCATCGTCTGTCTCCATCTTTGGTGTCACTGCCTCTCTAGGTAGGGTCCCGCTCTCCACTTTTCTTACTTGATGGTCCCAGGGACCTCTGCTCCTGGACTGAAAAATCAATCACTCCCCTCCTTTTGTTAAAAAAACCATCTACCTCTATATTTCCTACCCTCACAGTCAGTCCTGATGGCAATTATTCACTGATGTACCGCAAGAGTCTTATCCCCATTTCCTTTCACCAGTCCAGTCCCAAAAGATTGGAAATCATTCAGTAGAGATTCTACCCTCCCCTGCCCCTTCTAGAAATAGGCTCCCTGAAAGCTTGTAAGCCAGTTACTTCTTGCCTTTATAGGCCCCCCATATTGGGTAGCCAATGTCTAAGGAGCTCTGGTAGCATAGTGGTTATGAATCGGGCTGCAAACCTCAAGATCAGCAGTTTGAAACTACCAGCTATTCCACGGAAGAAAGATGAGGTTTTCTGCTCTGGTAAAGATTTACAGCCTTAGAAACCCTGTGCAGGGTCACTATGAGTCAGAACAGACTCCACGGTACTTAACAACAACAATGTCTATGTTGCCAATCCCTGTCAACTCTATGTTGGGGTAGGAGTAATCCTTGCTGTAAAGATTTGTCCCCTTTTTTGAGCTACTACATCCATAAGTATAGGTAAAGTTAATCAAATTGTAGCAGGGTACCCTTTTTACTTTTCCCTCTTCTTTCATCTTCTAGTAGAGCTCTGATCATCCAGTCCTTGAAGCCAGGTCAAATGGGTACTATCTGCAAGTATGGGTGTTCTTGTGAATCTCCCCTCACTTCATATCAGCTAGAGGCTCCACTCTCTACTCTAGTACTCTGTGGCCATATCACTGCTTTGGGGCCCAGGAGTCCTTGGGTCTTGCCGTACTGCTGGCCATCCACGTCTCCACCTGGGTTCAAAGAGTCTATTGAATGTGGTCGGACTTAGCTAGCAACTTCATCGCTGCTTTTTTTCCCCCCATTTTCCCCTTATCGGTGACCAACGTGGTCATCAGCCAGACCACCTGTCCACGCATGCTCATGTATTCCCCTTGAGTCTTACTCCTGGAAGGAAGTTTGCTATGAGGGGTCCCGACCACTTGCCTTGATGGCTCCTGGGTGAACAGCTTACTTGTTCTTGTAGTAATCAATCAGAATGCCATTATTGCTTCGGATTTTTCCTGTTAGTCTTCCTTTCACTAAGTATCTTCTGTTCTTCGAGCCACTCCAGGATGGTCTACTTGTCCTTTCCAGTGGAAATTTCCCACCTCAGATGATTCTAGGTGGGGTTCTGGATTCCACTTATGGTCTTATTCAATGTAAAGTCTCCACAGGAAGCCTCTTTCACTGGGCAACTTCTAGCCCCCTTTAAGGTATTCCAATCAGTTACAGGCTGAAGATGGACTTACAAGCTTTCTAGAGTGATGTTTCTGGCTATTCCTTTCTTCCTCTCTCGTGTCTATTTTACAATGGTAGGCAAGAGAAACCAAGATTCAAAAGACAGCCAAACATCTTAACATTGTTCCCATCTTTTACCCCTTCAAACCATGTCTCAATCCCTGTATCCTGAAGCTCTGTTTTTCCAAGGTTGTGCATACATCATCATTTACCTCTGTCTCACTTAGCCCATGGGGACCTGCTTAACTGTTCTCCCATCAGCCTTGTTCGTCCATTCCCCTCCTCCTTCTTGTGTATTGTCCCCTGCCCCCCAAGCACCCAAGCTATCCTGTGTCTATTCCTTACCTTGTGCTCTATCTTCCCCTCCTTTCCTACCCTCCTCTCATCCCATACATCCAGGTCATCAACAATTATATATATAATTTTCCCCCCTTTTAGGGTGGGTTCTTTTTCTTAGTCTTTTACAATAATGGTCCTATGCAGTACTTCTCCTTTTGTGACTGACTAATTTCACTCATCCATGTTATGCAGTGGCTTGCAGCTTCCTTGTACTTATTCAAGATAGTATAGTGTTCCGTGGGATGTATGTACCATAGTTTCTTTATCCATTCTTCAATTGATGGGCATTTAGGCTGTCTCCATCTTTTTGCTATTGAAAATAGTGCTGCTATGAGCATTGTTGTGCATATATCTACTCGTGTTATGGCTCATATTTCTTGTGAGTAAATACCAAGTAGAGGATTTGCTGGATCTTAAGATATTTCTATTTCTGACCTTCTGAGGAAGCACCATATTGTTTTCCAGAGTGGTTGGACCATTTTTCAATTCCACAAACAATATAGGAGTGTTACAGTCTCTCCACATCCTTGCCAGCATTTATTGTCCTCTACTTTTTTTTTATCTTTGCTGTTATTGCTGGTGTGAGATGATATCTCGTTGTTGTTTTTATTTGCATCTCTCTAATGGCTAGTGATCGTGAACATTTCTTCATATGTTTGTTGGCTGCCGGGATCTCTTCCTTGCTGAAGTGTCTGTTCATGTTCTGTGCCTATTTTTAAATTGTTTTTTTTTTTTTCTTTCTTTCTTTTTCTTGTAGAGGTGTTGTAATTTCCTATATATTTTAGAAATGAGTCACTTGTCTGATGTGTTGTTGCAAAATATATTTTCCCTATCTGTGGGTTCTCTTTTTACTCTTCTGGTGAAGTCTTTTGATGCACATATGTTTTTAATTTTTAATATGTCCCAATAATCTATTTTTCTACTTTTGTTTATGTAATTTTCAAAACATTTGGTAGTCTGTATATTCCCTGTATTCAAGCCCTCACATTTGTCCCTATTTTTTCATTGATGACTTTCATAATTTTTGGATTCACGTTTAGGTCTCTAATCCATGCTGAGTTGGTTTTTGTATAGGGCATGAGGTAAAGGTCCTGTTTCAGTCTTTTTCATATCGCTTTCCAGTTCTGCCAGCACCATCTGTTTAAAGGGACTATCTCTTCCCCATGCAATATACCTAGGCACTTTGTTGAAAATCAGTTGGCTGTATGTGGATGGGTTAATTTCTGGAATCTCAATTCTGTTCCATTGATCAATGTAACTTTCCTTGTACCTGTACCAGGCTGTTTTGACCACTGTAGCCATGTAGTAGTGAGAGGCTTCCAAACTTGTTCTTCTTAAGCAGTGCTTTGCTGATCCTGCGTCTCTTTAATTTCCATATAATGTTTGTAATTGTCTTTTCTATCTCTTTGAAGAATGTTGCTGGAATCTGGATTGGGATTGCATTATATGTGTAAATTGCTTTGGGTAGTATTGACATTTTCACTATGTTGAGTCTTCCTATCCAGGAACATGGTATGTTCTTCCACATTTGTAAGTCTCTTTTGATTTCTTGCAGTAATGTTTTGTAATTTTTTTGTATAGGTCGTTTGTTTCTCTGGTTACATTTATTCCCAGATATTTCATACTTTCGGTGGCTATTGTAAATAGTATTGTTTCCTAATGTCCTTTTCAGCACTGTAATTGTTACTGTAGAGGAATCCAACTGATTTTGTATGTTGATCATATACTCTGCCACTTTGCTGAATCTTCCAATGATGTCTAGTAGTTTTTTACTGAGTCTTTGGGATTTTCTATGTATAAGATCATATCGTCTGTAAATAGAGAGAGTTTTATTTCCTCTTTGGCAATTTGGATGCCTTTAATTTTCCTAGCTTGCTGTGTAGCTCTTGCTAAGACTTCCAGCACAATATTGAATAGGACTGGTGATAAAGGGCCATCCTTGTCTGGTTCCTGTTAGCAGAGGGAAGGCTCTCCGTTTCTCTCCATTGAGAGTGATATAGGCTGTTGGTTTTGTATATATGCTTTTGATTATGTTGAGGAATTTCCCTTGAATTCCTACTTTATTGAGTGTTTTTATCAGGAAGGGATGTTGGATTTTGTCAAATGCCTTTTCTGCATCAATCGATATGATCATGTGGTTCTTTTCCTTTTTCTTATTTATATGGTGGATTACATTGATTGCTTTTCTAATGTTGAACCATCCTTGCATCCCTATTATGAAACTCACTTGGTCATGATGTGTTATTTTTTTGATGTGGTGCTGTATTCTGTTACCTGGGATTTTGTTGAGAATTTTTGCATCTGTGTTCATGAGGGACAATTGTTCTATAATTTTCTTTCTTAGTGATGTCCTTCCCTGGTTTTGGTATGAGGGTTATGCTTGCTTCATAAAAAGTATTAGAAAGTTTTCCATCCACTTCTATCTGGGATAATTTGAGCAGAATTGGTGACAGCTCTACCTTGAATGTTTGGTAGAACTCACCCATGAAGCCATCTGGGCCTGGACTTTTTTGGTTGGAAGTTTTTTGATGACCTGATCAATTTCTCCTTTTGTTATGGGTCTGTTCAAGTTTTCTACTTCACTTTGTGTAAGTTTTGGTAGGTCGTGTTTTTTGCAAAATATATCCATCTCTTCTAAGTTTTTGAATTTGTTGGAGTACAACTCTTCATTGTATTCTGTTATCCTTTTGATTTCATTTGGTTCCGTTGTGACATCGCCCATGTTGTTTCTAATGCGAGTTATTTGTATCCTCTCCCTCATTTCTTTTGTTAGGTTTGCCAATGGTTTGTCAATTTTATTAATCCTTGCAAAGAACCAGCTTCTTTTCCTATTGATTCTTTCTATAGTTTTTTTCTGTTTTCCATCTCATTTATTTCTTCTCTTATCTTTATTATTTCATTTCTTTTATGACTGTAGGTTCCTTCTGGTGGTCTGTTTCTAATTGTTGGAGATGCTGTGTTAATATGTTAATTTTGGTTCTTTCTTCTTTTTTGGATATGCACATTTATCGCAATAAATTGTCCTCTCAGCAATGCTTTCACCATGTCCCAAAGATTTTGTTATGTTGTATTTTCATTCTCATTTGTTTCTAGGAACTTTCTGAATTCATGTTTAATTTTTTCTTTTATTCAGTTTCTTTTCAGCAGGGGGTTATTCAGTTTCCATGTATTCAACTTTATTTCCTTGGTCTTCTTATTGCTGATTTCTAGTTTTATAGCATTGTGGTCTGAAAAGAAGCTTTGTAGTATTTTGATGTTTGTAAATTTATGGAGGCTTGCTTTGTGACCCAACACATGGTCAATTCTGGAGAATATTCCGGGTGCACTGGAGAAGAATATATATTGTGCTGTTATTGAGTTGAATACTCTGTACACATCTATGAGTTCAAGTTGGTTGATTGTGTTATTTAGTACCTCTGTAAGTTTGTTGAGTTTCTTTCTGGTTGTTTCTGTCCCTTTTTGAAAGTGGTGTATTAAAATATCCCACCATAATTGTAGATTTATCAATTTCTTTCTCAATTCTAGTAAGTTTTGCTTAATATATCTCAGTGCTTTTTCATTGGGAGTGTATATATTTATTATGGTTATGTCGTCTTGCTCAATTGACCATTTGATCATGAGATAGTTTCCTTTATCTCTTATGCTGGCTTTTAAAGTTTACTTTATCAGAGATTAGATTGGTATATTTTTTTCCATCCTTTAACTTTTAGTCTGTTTTTGTTTTTGTGTGTAAGGTGTGTTTCTTGCAGGCAGCATTTTGAAGGGTCTTGTTTTCTTATCCATTCTGCCACTCTCTATCTCTTCACTGGTGCATTCAATCCACTGACATTCAATGTAATTGATAGGTACAAATTAATTGCTGCCATTATATTAATTTTTTTCGTAGTGCTGTTCGTTCCTTTGTTTTGCATGCCTTCCTGTGCTGAGTTTGTGGGGTTTTTTTGTGCTATTTCTTGTCAGTTTCTTCTTACTAAGAAAGGCTGTGTGCCTGTGAGCAGGAAACTGTCTTGAAATATGTGTCCTCTGGACATTTAAATGAATATATATTTTTTTGTTTTGTATGTATGCATCCAAAAGAGAAAAGGAGATGGTAAATAGAGGTAAATACTGTTATCTGATGGTACATGGAGGAGATTGTGATCGTTGCAATTAAATGAAGTATGATTTGTTGAATGTAAAACTGATCATTTTCCCTGTAAACTTTCACTCAATTCACACTAAAAACTTAAAAAAAAAAAAAAGATCTTTATAATACTGTCCATGCAGAAAGAAGCCTACCTGTATGTACAGCTGAGAAGAGGCTGCTCTGACTGGAATAACTGTCCCCTGGGCATTTTATGATACCTCATTGTCATTTGTTAACTTCCATAATAAACCCCATAACTGTGAGTATGGTGTACAAATTCTGAGTGTCATTGCAATGAATTATGGAGCCCATAATTATGAGTAGACAGTACTGTGGGAATTATGGCTGGTGTGACATTTTTTTTCCAGTTGTTGTCAGAAACAGGTTCATAGCAATGGCTACAGATGCATGGAAGTATGGGACTTTGTAAGAGAAAGAATGAAGGAAATGGTAAGTGAAACTTAATTGTTAAGTGGTTACTTTGCTTATTGTTATCTGTAATGCTGAAAGAAATATGAGAAGTTTTGCTATAGTTGATGGGAGAAAAGCTGCTATCACAGTCACCTGGTAGCAAACACCTGACTGGGGCAGAAACCTGACTGGGTAAGCAAGATATCTGATGGGAGACATGACCTCCCTAATCCAACCAGTCAGCAGAGACCCAAAGCCACATAAAAATGTGTGATGGAAATGGTTATTTGGTATGTTGATCAAAGAGAGGTTTTAAGTCTTCCTTTAAGGAACTTAGGTGGAAACCTGAGAACGACCCAGAACTCATGAGAGAGGGAGATTCATATTTAAAGGAAAGATCTGCAAAAAGAAAAATGACTGACATTTTGAATTTCAAACAAGAAATGTGTTGCTTGATGCATAAAGGATTGAAGGTAAAGGAAACCAACAAACAGTGTGCTGTGCTCAATATTACAACTTGGTGAGTGGAAGTGGGGTGAAGGCAGCATAGAAGAAATGAGTTGAGAGGGAGAAGAGGAAGGATTTACTGGTTTGAAGCTTGGACGTTATGTGGATTCCTGAGTCTACAGCACTGACCTAGTTCATGGAGAGCTAGGCTTCAGAAAGGGAGTGAGGGGCCATGTGGCTTGATGTGCAGGGTGAAGTATGTGACCTCCCAGACTTGTAGCATTGGACCTTGTGAGGATGGTTAATGCTGAATTGACTATAACTCAACTAAAGGAAGAAAGATGTGTTTGAGATAGTGTAAACTGTTGCCACTTTGAGGGTTTGCTGTGGACTAGAATTTACTTATTAATTCAGATGGCTAAATTTCCAACAAGAAGAGAAGATTCTTTTGAGTGTACTGAGTGGATAGTGATGGACACTTCAGAAATTGGATATTTAAAAATGGAAGGTAAAGGCATGAAGTTGCTGGCTTACAAGATTTCATGAATATGCTTATAGTTAAAATATTAGAAAAGTTAAGCCTGCATGTATGAAATGGATAATTGCTGAAAGAGCCTGTGGTATAGCAAATTATCTACTGTCTCTTTTAAGCACAGTCTGTAACTCCCACCAAGCAACATTATGCCCTGCTTGGTCTGGGTAAGAGAACATGGGAGAAGATACTGATAGGATGGCATGATTTAGCTGAGAATGTTAGCACAGTTAATTGGAAAAACTTGAAACTCTAGCATGTTTATGAAATGAACCATCTCAGAAGCAGGGGATTCTCACTACCATCAAAAAGAAAGAGGCAGGAGTGGAATGTGTCCTTGGGACAACCCCAATTTGCCTATACACTGAACCTCTTCAACCCAGGAACAGAAAATTGTGATCTTAGAGGAGTGACAGAGGAGCAGTAGCAGCAGAAACAAGAACCAGAACTTAAGACAGATCAGAAGGCTTCTGTGCCCACAGAGCAAGTAAATCTGAGTGACTTTGGACTGCAAGCTTACGTGTAGAGTGGGGTACCTCCAGGCACTTAATTGTGAGTCTAGGACTGCTCACCCATGGAGCTAAAGCCAAATGTCTTCAGAGATCTGTGGTGGAGTGGGGTAACTGGTGTGCATTTATCACCAGCCTTAAATATTTTTTCTAGCATTGCCCAGGCAGAGAGAAGCATGCTTGTGGGAATGGCTTGAGGAGAGGTTGTCCTGAATGGAAGAATTGATCTTGCATTTTAACTTAGCTTCCCTAATAAACCCCGTAACTGTAAGTATGATGTCCAAGTTCTGTGTAGCCCCTGTAATCAATTATGATACCCAACTGAGTAGAGAGTGAGGTGGGAGGAATTGTTAGTACTTCATTTTTTTGCACTATTCAAAATAAAGACTTTTATTATTATTAATTATTTAAAAGCTGTGGTTCCTGTGTTCAAAGCTCTATTTTGTAACTTCAAAGTTAGTAATTTGATTCTTGTCATTATTTTTTTGTCCCAATTTAATGCTTCTTCTGACCAAATAATGGAAAAGGAACCAAAAAAAATTATAAGGGTAAGAAGTGGGAGAGAAATCTCAGTTGCTATGTCAAATTGTTAGCCTTTTTTTGTGAAAAATTCATAGGGCATTTTGAATTGGAAGCTCTAGGCATGGGTAAAAAAGCAAATAGAATTTTTAGCATCTTTTCCAGTTTTGACACTGATCTCAGATTAGATCCAGAGGATTATGAGGAAACTGGAGATGACCCGTAGGTTTCATAATGATATGAATCCTGTCTGTGCATACTAGACATCAACATTTTCCTGGACCTGCAGAAATATCTATGCAAACATATCAGAAATGCATGTGCTAGAAAAAAGTGTCTGCAACATATTTTGACTTCTCTTCCTTCTGTACTTTCTCCTGAATTTATACTGTGTTTTTTTTTCTTTCTTTCTTTCTCTCTGTATATTCAACCTTTTTCACTTGAAAGCCCACTTCTCCCTCTCCTAGATATGGGAAGTGATTTGAAAAAGGTAGGAATATTAATAATTATTGAGCGGCTATGATGCTCCTGGAACTTGATATGATCTCAGCTAATCAGCTCAATATTCAGTTAATTCTCAGAAAGGTCAAATAAGTTGCTGAACATTGCACAGGTAGCAGGTGGCAGAGCTGGGATTAAAATCCAGGCCCATCTGGTATCAAAATTATGCTTTAATTACTTTGCTATGCTGCTTTCCTTGACAAAAGGCTTAGTTTTCCCCTTGATTTCTTCATCACCCAAATTCCCCATTTCCTAGCCATATGGAGGATTGATCCTCACTTTCTCTTTTCCCATTGTAATGATCAGGTAGAGTCTATAAAAGACCTTTTACATGTGATACAATTTTTTTCTGTTTTATATTTTTAAAATTGGTATTAATTTACATAACATTTTATAGTTTACAAAGTATTTTATAGAACAGTCATAGTTAAGGCATATAAATGCTGTAATCTGTTTGAAGCTCAGTCTAACTGTGTGGCCAAGTTAATCACTCAGAGAGCCCCACATTTCTTTTTTTAAAAAAAAATATTTTGTTATCTGTGTTATGACTCATCTCCCAGGGTATTGTTTTGTTTTAGATATAAAAATATTTTCCCCTGGGAATGAACTTTTTTCATGTCCAAGATATCTAAGAGATCCCCTTTTGTTGCATTATCTATCTTAATAGCACTTTGATTCACACTGATAGAAATGTATATTGTTACCAAGAGATGTAGGATAGATATAAGAAGAGTGGGAGGACATGATGGCCAGAGAGGACAAGGGACAGGTAAAGTCATAATTTGATTTTTGGCCTGCTGAGTCCTATCAAGCTCCCTAAGGTCGAGCATCCTCTCCCCATCTATATCCTGGTCTTAAGTTGATGACTATACCCCAAAGACTCTACTACCTGTATAGCTTGTGCTTCTCTTTGTCTTTCTTAATATCTTCAAATAGTGTGAGTATATTCATGTTCCTCTTGATGTATTCCAATGCTACAGTTTTAGAAAATCAAATAAATATTTTCCCTTGGTAAATAAAGTATGGATTATGTTTCTCTTTGAAGGCATCAGATCTTTATGTTGTGGGGAAGCCATTAACACAAAATCTTCCTCTTGAGACTTCCCTTTCCTACACAGCTGGGTTGTGTAGTGTCAGAATTTAAATTTGGCAATTAAAATGATTTAGTCTTTTCTGGTTTAAACAGATATTTAGGCATTTCAACGTTCAGCTTCCTATGAAAACTCCTCATTAATTCTACTTGAAAGACAGCCTCTGGATTCAAGGGGGACTTATGTGTCCTCATGAGCATAAGGGAAGTAATGATTGGTTTAGGTGGGGCTTTGGGTTCCTACCAGCTTCTGGGAAATCTCAATCCTCCTTGTCCCTTCTAATCATTAGCTTCAGCCTGAACTGTCATAGGAACAATTGGAAATCTTTTCTAACATGTTCATCTTTCTGAGACCTTTCACCTCTTCATCAATATTTTTTCAAGGTAATTCTAGCATCTTCTATTACCATCTTCAAATTTCAAGATGATAGCTCAACAATGTGTTAAGATTGACTACAAGCATCTTTGTTCCTGGTGTCCTAATTCATGGAAGATTGTCCATACATTAAGAAACTCTATTAAGCAGTTTATCATGTGCCCATTTCAATGTTGAACTCTTGATGTGGTGCTAAGGATAAGCAGTGGACTTCTAACTGCAAAATTGGTGATTCAAACCCAACCTCACACTGGCATGACTCTCAATCATGTCACTCTGAATTTCTGGAGAGTAGGGTCTGTGATGGGAATGGATGAGGCAGGAGCTGGCCACACCTCTGGTCACCAAAGAAGCATGGAAAAAAAGAAGAAATTTCACCTTTCCAGTCACCCAATTGAATCTGTTCTCCAAAGACTCTCTCAGCTTCCAAAGCTGCTGACAATATGGTCAAGTCGTGTCTGGCCAGCCACTCACCAGTCATTCTCCATGTTTCATTGTCTCTATTCAGCCTCTACTCCCAGCAAACACTCCATCCACTTCTGTAACCTTTCTTCTGAAGTTCAGGGTGCCAGGATTTTCATCTGTGTCTATTTTATTTTGTCTTTGTTGCAGAAGATGCATGTAGTGCATCTGCCTAGATTGCCATCTTTCTGAGAGTCTGTAATAAAAATTTAAATATATATATTTGTTATTTAAAAGTAGGTAATAGTTTTGGAGTCCTGGTGTGGTGCTGTAGGATAAACACTGGACCACAAAGTCAGTTAGAACTGCAAGGTCAACAGTTGCAACCCAGCAGATGCTCCTCAGAAACTCTATGCAGTGTCATTATGAGTTGGAACCAACTAAATGACATTTAACAGCAACAATGCTTTTTTGATATATAATATAATGTATGTATATACACAAATTTTAAATTATGATCGTTTGATGTCCATCACAGACAAAAGCAAACAAACAAAATACTCCAACTCTTCAAGACCAATAGCTTCACAAGATGATAAGTTAAAATTAGAGCTGTAAAATTATTACATGCATTTCTCAAACATCTGTCAAATCACATTTTGATTACTATCAAGTCATGGCAGTGAAATTCCAACAGATCTAAGCACTTTAAAACACGGAAACATTCTTTAATTTTTTTTTTTTTCTTGAGTAAGTCAGTTTATTCTCATCTTTGAAGAATTAGTCAATATTCCACCACTTGTCTGTCATTATGTTTTACTGTGGTGGCTTGTGTGTTTCTGTGATTCTGGAAGCTATACCATGGGTATTTTAAATACAAGCAGGGTCCCACATGGTAAGGAGGTTTCAGCTGAGCTTTCAGACAAAGTCATACTAAGAAAAAGGAGAGACAGTACTTATGAATATTTAATCACTGAAAACCTTATGAATATCAGTGGAACACTGTCAGCACCAGAATACTGAATATTGAAATATGATAAAGAAAACCAGAATGTTCCCATAGATAGTGCCAGAAGATGAGTTCCACGGGCTAGAAAGCACTCAAAACACTACTGGGGAAGATCTTTTTCCTCAAAGCAGAGTGATGATGAAGATGGAGTAAAGCCCTTGGGACTTTCACTTTCGGATGGAGTGCAACTCAAAATGAAGAGAAACAACTGTAAACATCATTAATAATCAGAACATGGAATGTATAAGGTATGAATCTAGA
The DNA here is from genome assembly GCF_000296735.1 of Chrysochloris asiatica. Taxonomy (NCBI): domain Eukaryota; kingdom Metazoa; phylum Chordata; class Mammalia; order Afrosoricida; family Chrysochloridae; genus Chrysochloris; species Chrysochloris asiatica. Next base: position 297,198 of record NW_006408732.1, read on the forward strand.
AAAATGGAAATACTCAAAAATGAAATGGAACACATAAACATTGATATACTAGACAATAGTGAACTGAAACAGACTGGTATTGGCCATTTTGAATTGGACAGTCACATGATTTGCTATGCCAAGAATGACAAATTGAAGAGGAATGGGGTCTCATTCGTCATCAAAAAGAACATATCAAGTTCTGTCTTGAAGTACAACATTGTCTGTGATAGGAAATATTCATAAATCTACAAGGAAGACCAGTTAATACCTCTATTTTTCAAAATTATTCACCAAACACTAAAGATAGTGATGATGAAATTGAATAATTCTACCAACTTCTCTGATCTGAAATTGATCAAACATGCAATAAATATGTATTGAACATTACTGGTGACTGGAATGCAAAGGTTGGAAACAAAGAGGAAGGATGAGTAGTTGGAAATTATGGCCTTTGTGAGAGAAATGATGCTGGAGATTGCATGATAGAATTGTGTAAGACCAGTGACACATTGTGTAAGACAGTGACAAAATGACAATGGGAACACTGAATGGTTTAAAATTTTAAAAGTTGTGCGACAAGGTTGTGTTCTTTCACCATACTTATTTAGCCTATATGCTGAACAAATAATCTGAGAAGCTGGGCTATATGAAGAAAAACATGGTATCAGGATTGGAGGAAGACTCATTAACAACCTGCGATATGCAGATGATACAACCTTGCTTGATGAAAGTGAAGAGGATTTGAAACATTTACTTATGAATATCAAAGAGCACAGCCTTTGTTATGGATTACATTCTCAGTGTAAAGAAAACAAAAATCCGCACCACTGGACCAATAACGGAGAAAAGATTGAAGTTGTCAAGGACTTCATTCTTCTTGGATCAACTAGCAACACTCACAAAAGCAGCAGTCAAGAAATCAAACAACACATTGCATTAGGCAAATCTGCTGCACAAAGCAAATCTGTTTAAAGTGTTGATCACCAAAGATGTCAGCTTGAGGGCTAAGGTGCGCCTGGCCCAAGCCATGGTATTTTCAATAACCTCATATGCATGCAAAATCTGGACAGTGAATAAGGAAGACCATAGAAGAATTGATGCTTTTGAATTATGGTGTTGGAGGAGAATACTGAAAATGTCATGGGCTGCCAAAAGGACCAATAGATCTGTTTTGGAAGAAGTGCAACCAGAGTGCTCCTTGGAGGCCAAGATGACCAAACTTCATCTTTCATATTTCAGACATATTGTCAGGAGGGATCAGTCATTGGAGAAGGCTATCATGTTTGGTAAGGTGTTGGGTCAGAGAAAAAGAGAAAGATCCCCAACGAGATGGATTGGCAAAGTGGCAGCATGGATGGACTCAAGCATGACAACAGTAGTGTGTTTGGCCCAGGATCGGGCAGTGTTTTGTTCTGTTGTGCATAAGTTCGCTATGAGTCGGTATTGACTCTCTGGTACCTAACAACAACAACAAAAATGACATCTTCATTGCAAATACCTTCTTTAAACAACATAAAATATGAGTATACATAGGGACTACATCAAATGTAATACAAAGATAGCAAATTGATTGTATCTGTGGAAAGAGACAATGGAAAAGCTCTATATCATCAGCCAAAACAAGGCCAAGGGCAGATTGTGGAACAGACCACCAGTTGTTAATATGTAAATTCAGGCTGATGCTGAAGAAAATTGAAACATGTTCACAAGAGTCAAAATATGACATTGAACATATCTCGTCTTAATTAGAGATCATTCCAAGACCAGATTTGATACACTAGTCACTAAAGTTTGAAGACCAGAGGAGTTGTTGGATGACACCAAAAACATTATGCAGGAAGAAAGCAAAAGGTCTTTAAGAAGACAAGAAACAAGTAAAAGACCAAAATGGATGTCAGAAATAATTCTGAAACTTATTCTCCAGTGTAGAGATTCCCAAGGAAATAGAAAAAAATGAAGAGGTAAAACAGCTGAATAAAAAATTTCAAAGGTCAGTTCAAGAAGACAAAGTATAAAATATTATGACAAAATATGCAAAGACCTGTTGTTAGAAAACCAAAAGGGAATTAAATGCTTAGCATTTTTCAAGTTGAAGGAACTGAAGAAATTCAAGCCTCGACTTGTGATATTGAAGGAATATATGGGCAAAATATTGAATGATGCAGAAGGCATCAAAAGAAGATGGAAGGAATACACAGAGTCACTGTACCAAAAAGAAATGGTTGACAATTAACCATTTCAAGACGTGGCATATGATCAAGTGCCAAGAATACTGAAGGAAATTTCCAAAGTGCATTGATGATATTGGCAAAGAACAAGGCACTAGGAATTGTTGGAATATATTGAAATCTTTCAACAAAATGATGCAGTACTGGAGGCACTTACTCATCTATGCCAAGAAATTTGGAAGACAATTACCTGGTCAACTGACTGGAAGAGATCCATATTTGTTTCCATTCCAAAGAGAGGTGACCCAACAAAATGCAGAAATCATCAGACAATATTAACATCATACAATATTATTTATATAAAATTTTTCTAGAGATAATCCAAAAAATGGTTGCAACCATGCATTTTAACAGAGAACTTCCAAAGGTTTAAGCTGCATTCAGAAGAGGATATGAATTGAGAGATATCATTGCTGACATCAGATATATCTTGGCTGAAAGCAGAGAATACCAGAAAGATGTTTACCTGTGCTTTATTGACTATGCCAAGGCTTTTGATTGTGTGGATCATGACAAGCTACAGATAACATTGAGGTGAATGAACATTCTAGAACACTTAATTGTGCTGATGAGGAACCAGTACACATACCAAGAGGCAGTTGTTGGAAAAAAACAAGAGAAGAGCAAATGGTTTAAAACTAGGAATGGTGTGTGCCGGGTTTGCATTTTTTCACCATAATTATTTAAACTGTATGTTGTTGTTTTTGTTGTTAAGTGCTGTCGAGTTGCCTCTGACCCAGAGTGACCCTGTATAGTGTTTCCAAGGAGCAGCTAGTGAGCTTGAACTGCCGACCTTGCAGTTCAAATTGACCTTACAGTCCAGTGCATTAGCGCAAAGCACCACACCAGGAATCTACCAGGATTCACTCTATACTGTACAAATAATTTGAGAAGTTGGCTTATATGAGATAAAAATGTGGCATAAGGATTGAGGAAGACTCTTTAACAACCTGTGATATTCATATGATACAACCTGATATTCAGATGATACTTACTGAAAGCAAGGAGGACTTAATATTTACTGATGAAGATCAAAGACCACAGCCTTTGCTTACTGAAAGCAAGGAGGACTTAATATTTACTGATGAAGATCAAAGACCACAGCCTTTGGCATGGATTGCATCTCAATGTAAAGAAAACAAAAATCATCATGACTGGACCAGTAAACAATATTTATATTAATGGAGAAGAAATTGAAGTTGTCAAAGACTTCATTTTTCTCAGATCAACCATCAACACTCATGGAAGCAGCAGTCAAGACATCAAATGGATTTATTGCATTGGGCAGGTCTGTTGCACAAGACCTCTTTACAGTGTTGAAGAGCAAAGATGTCAGTTTGAGGACTAAGGTGTGCCTGATCCAAGCCATTGTATTTTCAGTAACCTCATATGCACATGAAAGTTGGACAGTGAATACAGTATGTTGTTGTTGTTGTTGTTGTCAATTGCCATTGAGTCAGAACCAACTCATAGCGACCCCATGTGCAGCAGAACAAAACAATGTCTGATCCTGGGCCAACCTCACTACCACTGCCACACTTGATGCCATCAATGATGCCACCTGGCTGATCCATCTCATTGGGGGTCTTCCTCTTTTTCTCTGACCCTCCACATTACCCAGCATGACATCCTTCTCCAGCGAATGTTCCCTCCTGACAATACATCCAAAGTATGAGAGACGAAGCTTAGCCATCCTGGCCTCCAAGGAGCACTCTGGCTGCACTTCTTCCAAAACAGATCTAGCGGTTCTTTTGGCAGTCCATGGCACTTTTAGTATTCTCCTCCAACACCACAACTCAAAGGCATCAATTCTTCTACGATCTTCCTTATTCACTGTCAAGCTTTCACATCCATATGAGGCTATTGAAAATACCATGGCTTGGGTCAGGTGCACCTTAGTCCTCAAGCTGACATCTTTGCTCTTCAACACTTTAAAAAGTTCCTGTGCAGAGAATTGCCCAATGCAATATATCGTCTGATCTCTTCACTGCTGCTTCCACGAGTGTTGATTGTTGATCCAAGAAGAATGAAGTCCTTGACAACTTCAATAATTTCTCCGTTGATAAGAATGTTGTTTATTGGTCCAGTGGTGAGGATTTTTGTTTTCCTGACATTGAGATGCAACCCATACCGAAGGCTGTGCTCTTCGATCTTCATCAGTAAATGTTTCAAGTCCTCTTCACTTTCAGCAAGCAAGGTTGTATCATCTGCATATCGCAGGTTGTTAATGAGTCTTCCTCCAATCCTGACACCACATTTTTCTTCATAGAACCCAGCTTCTCGTATTCTTTGCTCAGCATACAGTTTGAATAAGTATGGTGAAAGAACACAACTTGTCGCACACCTTTCCCAATTTTAAAACATTCAGTGTTCCCATGCTCTGTTCGAACAACTGCTTCTTGGTCCAGGTACAGATTTCTCAGAAGTACAATTAAGTGTTCTGGAATACTCATACTTCTCAATGTTGTCCATATAACATAGAAGTATTGATACATTTGAGTTAAGGCATTGGAAGAGAATATTGAAAGTACCATGGACGGCTCAAAGAACAAACAGATCTGTTGGAAGAAGTACAGCCAGAATATTCCTTGGAATTCGGGATGGTCAGACTTTATCTATTATACTTTGGACATATTATCATGAGGAGAAGGATATCATGTTTGATAAATTGGAACATCTGAGTAAAAGAAGACCTTCAACAAGATGGATTGGTACAGTGGCAAAAGCAATGGCCTCAGGTGTAGCAGAGATTGTAAAGTTGGCGCAGGACTGGGTAGTGTTTCATTCTTTTGTGCATAGAGTTGTTATGAGTTGGTACCAACTTGATGGAACCTAGCAACAACAAATCATTTCATTCTTTTATTTGGATACAGCAAAAATCTTGACCCTTCCATTTAATTTTCTTTTCTTTTTTCTTTTTTTTTTTAAAGCTATTTATTGTGAACTGAGTGAAGGTTAACAGACAAGATTATCAGCTTTGCATTCAACAAATCATGAACTTTGTTTCATCTGAATGAGTATAATCTTTTCCAAGCAATAAGTTAAGTTACTTTCTCTCTGTGGTTCCCATTTCATCCCACCCATCTTCCTATCCTTTCTCAACTTTGTCCTTAGGGAAAATATTTCCCTTTTGATTTTGAAACATTCCATGCCTTGAGCATACCTTGCTTGTGTTGTTGTCCTCCATTATAAGTTTATTTACTGCTAGATTGAAAATTGGGCCATGAAGGCGCGTTCTTTTCCAGACCTGAAGAGTTGTAGGGGGCCATACTCTCAAGTCCCCCCATCTCTTTCTGATCAGTAAACCTGTTTTTAGAATAATTTTGAATTTTGTTCCATAATTTCTACATCTCTATATAGCACCCTCTAATGTGATCCCTTTCATGGAAGTTGTCTCAGAGTCATGGGGACTGATATTCACATGATCCATTACTCCATTGGACCAATTGTTTCCAAGCCTCTTGAATTCATAGCACTCTTTTTCATTCTGGACATGGAGAGACCAATACCTGCACTTTAGATGGCTGCTCACAGTGAGTAAATTTGAATAATAGTCTTAACTGGTCTTCCTAGAAGCATGTGGAGACTCCTTGTATGGCAATATAGGAACAACACAGGACTATGAACCACAAAGTCCACTGTTCAAGTTCACCAGTTGCTCCTTGAAACCCTATGCAGGGTTGCTATGAGTTGGAACTAATCGACTGCACTTAACAACAGCAGCATTAGTAATACTTCAGCATACATCTTGAAATGTTCTTTTTAATTATGAATACTATACCATTCCACTTCAATTTGTCATTCCTAACATCGTAGAACATATTCAAAATGTCTCATACCAGTCTATGTCAGTTCACTAATGTCTAGGATATCTATTTTAATGAAGTTTATTACACTTTTCAAATAGGTAACTTTCAATTTTCCTACATCCATACTTTATATAGTCCACAGTTTGATTAGTAATGTGTTTTTGCAGCTATTACTTCTCAATTTGAGTTATGCTGCTTCAGCATAATGAAGTATTGTTAGTTAATAAGTTCCATTTTCCTCTTTGTGAACATGCTGAGAGGAAACTCATTTCATAACTGAGTAAGTTGATCCAAGAGGATCTGGTAATATAATTTACTTCTCTAAAAACTTGAATTGCTCATCAGCCATAGAGGGAAGAAACCCTCAAAACTGTCAATAAGAAGAAAGAAGAGAAAATGTAATAGCTGACAAAAGTGATAAGAGAAATTTAAGAAGAAAAGAAAAATAGAGGAATGAAATCAGAGAAAATAAAATAATTGAAAGATGAAAGATAAGTCAAGGGGCAAAACAAAAATGGATCCAAGAATGGGAGTTTAAAAGGGAGAAGAATAATTGAGGCAATGTTAATGAAAACAGGTGTAGTTCAAGTAACTATTAGAGTATATGGCCAAAGAAGCGAATGGGAAACTTGGAACTCTGGGTTTCTCTCCCTATTACCATTGTGCCCATTTTACCTTCTATATTTTAAAAAGTTTATTAAGCACAAGACCTTTCTGTTTGCAATCATATTTCCTGACAAATAAGGAGAAGGGAAACATTTCAAATAATAGTCCATAGTTCTATTGGTTCTGCATTCCTAATCAGAAAAAGCTTCCTTGAAAAGAATAACACCCATGTGTCCTGACTGCAAAATGAGTTAAGATAAATGAAGATTAAACAACAGACTTGTTAATCAGGATTTGGGGTAGACTTAAATTTTCACAGTCCATTTTCTCGCTCTCACTTTCTCGCTCTCTCAAGCCTGTCTTCCTGCTTATACATTCTCACAACACACATCCACACCCACGCACGCCTGTCATACTTTCTCTACCCAGATGGATAAAATGGACTGAAGTTGGGTGCACCAATGTGTCTTTTATAATCATTATTCACTGTGTCTCAGAGTCGGACAAATGAGAAGAAAATATAAAGGATACTTTTGTCTTTTTAAAGCACTGAGAAAGGATATTCCTATTTTTCTTCCTGTTATGACTTATACTACTCTACCTAAGTATCAAGTTCATGATAGGTGGCTATTCAATTACACCATCTGGCAATCAGAAAATGAAAAGAGAGACAGTTTAAGGAGCAACAAACAATCTAAAAGCTTCTTTTGTTTTATTTTTAAATCCTAAAGGAAATATTTAAAGTATACCTCCCTACCCTAAAGCATTTCCCCCTCCCCAACTGTTTGTCACTGGATTATATATGGACTTGATTTTATCAGCACAAATATAAAAAAAAATACTAAACAATTGAACCCTTTACTAATTTGTGTTCTTTGGAAATTTGTACTTACTGGGAAAGGAGTGATGATTAAATTTTGGGAGTGAGCACAAGGGGGATGGTTTGGTATGTGGGCAAGATTTGATTGCTTTGAGGAGAAACACTTTGAAAATTCTGTAAAACCACATTTTATGGTTTCAAAATATAGTAATTTTCTCATAAAATGTTCAAGGTGAAGATATTAATGAAATTTTAATATATAACGGTCTTTTATTTCCTGAAATTAGAAATAGAGGAGAGTGTGCTTTGGATACTTCCTAAATATCCAGAGACAGAGTAGGAAAATATATGTTCTAGTGGCTGTTCTATGTCTCTTTCCTTAATTTTCAGCAATACAGGCATTTTATAGTGAAAAATATAATTTATTATGATCCTTTTCCAGGACTGACGTATCCTAACTGAAACCAAATAAACAACTCTGTATTCTTCAACAGAACTTTTTTTGCTGGATCTAAACTTCCTTAAGATCCTTGCAGCCCAAGGTAAAGAATTTCTACGTTTATGTTTTCCAAGGAGTCCTGGTGTGGTGCTGTGGGTAAATGTGCTGGACTGCAAAGTCATTTTGAACTGCAAAGTTGATGGTTCAAGCTCAATAGTCATTCCTCGGAAACCTTATACAGGGGTAATATGGGTCGGAACTGACTCAACAGCACTTTACAGCAATAACAATAAAAGTCTTCCAAGGCGTCCTAGTGAGGTGCTATGGGATAAAATACTGGACTGCAAGGTCAATTTGAACCTCAAGGTCAGCCACCAGTCACTGCTTGGAAACCCTATACAGGGTTGCTATGTGTAGGAACTAACTCAACGGGACTTAACAACAACGTCTTCCAAAAGGACTGAAATAATTAACCTAAAATCCTCTGTTTTTAGAGAAAGCAAGCAAGCAAGAAGAAATAAGCCTTACAGGTTTATCCCAGAACTCTACTCACATTAGGTTAATTACTGATGCTATGTAAAAAATGGAGTCCTGGTATTGCTCTGCGAGTTAATACGAGGGACTGAAAAGTTGGTTTGAACCACAAGGACAGTGGTTTAAGCTCACCAGTAGCTACTCAAAAGCTCTAGACAGGGTCTCAATGGGTCCGAACCAACTCTATGGCACTTAACAATCTGAAAATAAACAATTACACGATCTGAACCTTTTAAATAATTTTTTATTTACAATATGTATACCCATCATCCCAATTATTTCATATAATTGTAGTTTCTACTTATATTAAGACTATTATCATTATTATTATTTTGAACATATTATTATGGTTTGTATGAGAGTTTACAGAGTAAATTAGTTTCTGTTCAACAAATCATACACATTTTGTTCCATGACAGAAGTTGCAACGCCCTCAGTGTAACTACACTAATTCTACTTCTCCCTGGGTTCCCTGTTTTTTTGGTCCATCTTTCTTGCCTTCTGAATTTTGTTTTTGAGCAAGTCCTGCTCCTTTGGTCTAATATGGTTGATAATTTAGAGAAACACTTTTCTCATGGTTGTTATTGTTCACTTGCTGTTGTTAAGTGCTGTTGAGTTCGTTCCAACTGCTAGCAACCCTGTATAAGGTTTCTGAAGGAGTGGCTGGTGAGTTTGAAACACTGACCTAACTATTTAAACCAACCTTGCAGTCCAGTGCTTATCTTTCACCAGAACTCTATTCACTTTATAGGCCTGTCTCTTACTTGGCTGAAAGGTGATCTACAAAAGTGCATGCAGTTCCAGTTTTGAAGGGTATCTAAGAACCATAGTGTTAGGGGCTCCACCAGTCTCTATCAGAGCAGTAAATCAATTTTGTTTTACAATTTTGAATTTTGTACCACATTTTTCTCTCTCTCTGTTCAGGACTATCTATTGTAATATCAATCACTGAAGTTGCTAGTGATAGCTGGGCACCGTCTTGTTTTTCGGTTCTTAGGCTGGTAGAAACTGCTTCATGTGGCAAGATCTTTATTTTCATCAGTGACTAGAGACACACAGATTTGAAAAATGACCGGAATTGGATTAAAATCGGTTAACTCTATATTGCTTTTTAGATAATTATAGATACCTGAATTAATAAAATAAAATAAATTGCATTTAGGCTCTACAGAGCAGCTTGTCAAAATCTGCTTGCTTATGAATACCCAATTTTTGCTCTTTTTTTTTTTTTTTTTTTGCAGCTTGTCAAAATCTGCTTGCTTATGAATACCCAATTTTTGCTCTTTTTTTTTTTTTTTTTTTAATACATTATAGAAGAAACACTCTACTATGGTAACATATGATGAAAGTGACACTAATTTGGAATGTAAATATATGCAGGGTGTTTTAAACCAACAGCATTTTTTATGTAAAAATACTTTTTAAAGCACATACTATATTTGAAATTCAATTGACAGGATAAAGCAATAACAATCATCTTATTCTAATTTTAAAAGTGTACTTTGGAAGAAGATATTTACTTAATGATAGATTTTTTATTTTTTCTTTGTAAGAGAAGAGTAAATATCCTAGTTACATTTGAATGTTTGGCTTTGAACTCGGACTGGGTGAAAATTTGGCATCTTATTAGGTGAGATCATATAAAAATAAATGATGTTCCAATGTTTTCTTTTTTTTAACAACACAAAGGGTTGGTTCACATCATTCCACTAAAAATATAAGATTTTCTCAAAGGAATAAGAAACCCTGGTAGTGCAGTGGCTTGGTTGCTAACCACAAGGAGAGCAGTTTGAATCTACAAGTCACCCTATGGGAGAAAGATGAGGCTTTCTGCTCCCCTAAAGATTTAATGCCATGGAAACCCTATACAAGGTCACCATGAGTCAGGACCAACTTGACAGCACTTAACAAAAAGAAAAGGATACTTTCAGTGCAGCAATTCTCTCATGTCATATGTTTTGAATAACTTAAGTTTTGGAATTATAAATTTGTAATTGGTGCAAAAGGATCTTTCTTGACACAGCGCTGAAGTGCTCAGTTGCTAATAAAAAAGTTGGCACTTCAAACTTTCCAGCAACTTTGTTGTTGTTGTTGTTATGTGCTGTCAAGTCAGTTCTGACCTATAGCAACCCGGTATAAGGTTTCCAATCAGACTCTGTAGTCCAGAACATTAACTCATAGCACCACACCAAGACTCCCTAATGAATTTACAGGAGGAACATGTCACTATGGTTCTGACTCATAGTGATCCTGTATAGGGTTTCAGAGGAGTGCTGATAAGCTTGACCCCCCAACTTTGCAGCTCAAACTGACACTGCAGTCCAGTGCATTAACTCACAGCACCACACCAGGACTCCACAGCTCCACACTAACGGTCCAAAAAGATTACAGCCTGGGAAAACCTACTGGGCAATGCTGTTTTGCCCTATAATGTAGCTGTGCGTTTGAATAGACTCAATAGCAATGGGTTTTGGCTTGGGAAATTAATTCAAATTATCTACTGCCCAGCACTACTAATTAAAAGGTTCATATTTTGAATCCGGTCAGTGGCCCATAAAAGGAAGACCATACAACTATAGCCATTGAAATGGTACGTTGCTAAGTGTTACAATCAATATGATGATAGGTTTCCATATGATGGTGGTTATGGGCGGTGGAGTCAATTCCGACTCATAGCAATGCTGCATAGGGTTTCCCAGGCTGTAAATCTTTATCAGAGCAGAAAGCCTCATCTTTCTCCCATGAAACCTATGGTAGTTTCCAACTGCTGACCTTGAGACTAGCAGCCTGATTCATAACCACTACGCTACCAGAGATATTTGCTCATCTTGTTTCCTTGCTATTTTCTGGAAACTAGGTCAAAGCCTTTTGAATCCACATAGATTTAAGTCCTGGTGTGACAGTACTGTAGGATGAAGCACTGGACTGCAGGGTCAGCTTGAACCACAGATCGGTGGTGCAAACTCACCAGCTAGTCCTTGGAAACCCACAGGGTCGCTATGAGTTTAGAACCTACTTGATGGCACTTAACAACAACAACAGTCTAGGCTAATGTTCTTAACATTGTTTAAGTGTTGAATTAAACCACTGGTTTGCAAGAAAATTGAATGGTTTTTGATAAATTCATAGACTCATGTATCTACCACTACAATCAAATAAACAAAACATTTCTTTCATCCCATCGCATGTGTCTTTACTGTAAACAACTCCTCCTCCACCCTTTTAGGAAGCCATAGAAACCACTAATTTGGTCTCTATAGATTAATTTTTCTTTGTCTAGAATTTACAAAAATGGGATAATATATTGTTGTTGTTTTTGTTGTGTGCTGTGGAGTCAGTTCCGACTCATAGCGACCCTGTACAGGGTTTCCAAGGCTGTAAATCTTTACAGGAGCAGAAAGCCTTATCTCTCGCCCACAGAACAGCTGGTAATTTAGAACTGCTGACCCTGAGGATAGCAGCCCAATTCGTAAACACTATGCTACCAGAGCTCCTTGGGATAATATACAGCATGTCCTTTTTCCCTTGCTAACTTCAGATAGCATAATGTTTTTGGCAGTTGTTCATGTTCTTATGTTTTAATATGCTATTGTGTTGTTGTTAAGTGCCATCAAGTCAGTTCCAACTCAAAGTGAAACTTTTTATTGTTTCTGAGGAGTGGCTGGGGATTTGAACTGCTGACCTTGAGGTCTGCAGTCTAGTGACAACCCACAGCATCACACCAGATGAACATATAATGTATCTCGTCACCTGTTGAAGGACATATGAGTTGTAATTATATACAAGATTCTAAGTTTTTCATTTCTCATGAGTAAGTACCTAGGATTGGAATTGCTAGATCTTAGAGTAAATATACGTATAATTTTACAATAAACTGTCAAATTGTATTTTGAAGTATAAATATCTTTATTTTATATCCTCTGTATTAGTTATTTTTTGTATTGTAAAAAAAAAAAAGCACGAATGTAGTAGCTAGAAACAATAACAAATTATTATCTTGTAATTCTAGAGGTCAGAAGTTCAAAATGACACTTAAGGTGTTGGTAGGTCTGGTTCTTTCTGGCAACTCTGAGGGAATCATTCTTTCTCTTGCCTTTTAGAATTTGTAATGACTTCAGGTACACCTTGGCTTGTGATCGCTACAATCTCTTACTTATGTCTTCATGTCTTGTACTGTCTCTGCCTTTTGTCACCCACTTATAAAGATCACAAAGGACATACCCAGAGAATCCAAGATAATCTCCTCAACGCAAAACCCTTAATTTAATTACTTCTGCAAAGCCCCTTTTGTCATTTAAAATAACATTCCCAGATTCTAGAAATTAAAGTATTGATTGTTATTTGCCATTATTCAGATTACCAAATCCTCTAACCTTTTAATCAAGTAATTTCAACCAAAATTATTTACTTAACCAAACTTTAAAGTCTTCCTAAATTTAATCATGAGCATAGATTTGGGGTTCCTGTGTATGAGATATTGTGCTTAACACTTTATATATATAATCTCTAATCCTCAAGGTCAGCAGTTCGAAACTACCAGCGGTTCCACGGGAGAAAGATGAGGCTTTCTGCCCCCGTAAAGATTTACAGCCTCAGAAACCCTGTGTAGGATTCACTATGAGTTGGAAACGACTCCACGGCACACAACAACAACAACAACAATCTTTACTACTATCCTATAATATAGCTTGTAATGTCTCCAGTTTAAGATGAAAGAAAGACTTTTATGTACACTTTTGCACAAGGTCACATTTTGGCAGAGCTAGAATTTAAACCTCTTCAATCTTATTCAAAGTCCATACTCTTAACCATTCCTTTCCATGATGTTTGTCTTGTTCAGTCTCTTCTAAATTTTTTCTCTACAATTCAATAAGATATTATTATATTATTGTTATTAAGTCCTGTTGAGCCAATTCTGATTCATAGCGACCCGAATAGGGTTTCTGAGGGGCGGCTGGTGGACTTGAACCTCCAGCCTTGAGATTCAAACAGACATTTTGGCCCAGTGCTTATCCTACAGTGCCACATCAGTAACACACACACAGATGTTTTCCTAAATTTAATTATTATGCTTATTTGCTATCCACTTAATACAAAACATCATGCTGTCAGAAAAGAAAACTGAACTGAAATATATAGTTCAGATGAGGAAAATTATATAGGCACAAAAATCATAACAATCTAATATCCAATAAGATGCATATTGTGATCATTAATTTTATGTTTCAACTTAACTAGGTTATATTGTGGTTTGGCCAGATGCTGTTACATAATGTAATGTAATGTAATGTAATGTAATGTAATGTAATGTAATGTAATGTAATGTAATGTAATGTAATGTAATGTAATCTTCTATAATGTGATCTGGTGTGATCAACCAATCACTTGAAAAAGGAACATAGTCTGTTTCTAGAGTATAAATGGACATTCTGGTAGAGCTCTCGATCTCTCTCAACTGCACTCTTCTCATCACTTGACCTCAGATCTTGGATTATAAACTCAAAGAAATCTCCAGCTTGCTGTCTGACTTACAGATTTAGGAATATAAACTTGCAAGGATCTCTGGCCTTCCACCTGTGTGATACAGCCTTGATATACATATCAACCACTGGTTTTGCGCCGTAAAATAATCCAAACTAAGACACATACTATATA
>NW_006408732.1:311403-325944 GCF_000296735.1 Chrysochloris asiatica
TGGACTTCAAATATATATATATTGGACTTCAAATGAATGCTGAAATATTTCGTTTTATTTGGTAGTGTTGGTAGAGGAATATTGGGAATCTATTAAGAATCACAGTGTTCTTGGATTAACAGTAACTTCATGGAATAGAGCCACTGTTTTTCAAAGATATTTATCATTATATTTAACGGTACCAAGCTAGAATTTATAGTCATTTAGATAGTCTCTGAGTTATTGTTTTGTTTTGGGCTTTTGTTATAAATTGAGTGATAGTTTACATAGAAGAACATATATTTTTGCACCCATCCTATCATATTCTATTTCACCACAAGTATTGCAATCCCCTCCATGCATCATCATTTAGCAATATTTGCTTCTATTCCCTCTGTTTGTTTTTTAATTATGTACACAAAAATTCAGGAATATATAATCATTTAAACAACCAAAGAGCACATTCTGCAAACCTATCTCCTAAATGCCAGCACACAGCCTTTCTTTTCCATGAGTCTAGAGTCCTCAGCTGCTCTGTTTCTTCATGTCCTCATCGCTGCCTCGATATCTGGTGTCACTGATTCTCGGGTTAGGGTCCCACATTCTGCTCATGCTCTTCTGTCTTGATTGTCCTAGGGTCCTCTGTTCCTGAAACAAAAGATTAACTACACATCCCCCCTTTATGTTACAAAACTTCTACCTTTACAGTTGTGACAATCACAATTAGTGATAACAATTACTCACTATTGAATCAAAAGAATCCTATCCCCATCATTGCAATGAAATATGAAATATGCAATGAAATAGGATGAGTGCAAAACAGATACTCTTCCATGAAAACTATCACTCAATTCACAATAAAAACATTTTTTAAAAATCCTATCCTGATCTCCTTTCACCAGACCCATCTGTTGTTGTTGTTGTTAGGTGCCATCGAGTCAGTAGCAACCCAATGCACAACAGAATGAAACATTGTCCAGTCCTAGGCCAACCTCACAATTGTTGCCACGCTTGAGCCCATTGATGCTGCCACATGGCCAATCCCTCTGGCAGGGGGTCTTCCTATTTTTCTCTGACCCTCCACCTTATCAAACATGATATCCTTCTCCAGCAATTGGTCCCTCCTGACAATATATCCCAAGTATGAGAGACGAAGTTTGGCCATCCTGGCCTCCAAGGAGCACTCTGGCTGCACTTCTTCCAACACAGAACTGTTGGTTCTTTTGGTCGGCGGTTCAAGATCACCAGCTGCTCCTCGAAAACCCTCTACAGATTTGCTATGGATAGAACTGACTCGACAGTACTTCACAAAAACAACAACAATGTCTAAGTTGTTGTTAAGTGCCGTCGAGTCGGTTCCGACCCATAGCAACGCTGAACAGGGTTTCTGAGGCTGTAAATCTTTACGGGAGCAGAAAGCCTCATCTTTCTCCTGTGGAACAGCTGGTAGTCTCTAACTGCTGATCTTGAGGTTAGCAAGGGTTGTCTTAGGGAACTCTACTATGTAAGACTTCTTTTAAGTGCTCAAAAGCAAAGATGTCAGATTGAGAACTAAGGTGCACCTGACCCAAGCCGTGGTATTTTGCATCCAATAGAAGGACAATTAACAAGGAATATTATAGAAGAATT
This sequence comes from Chrysochloris asiatica, assembly GCF_000296735.1. Classification (NCBI taxonomy): domain Eukaryota; kingdom Metazoa; phylum Chordata; class Mammalia; order Afrosoricida; family Chrysochloridae; genus Chrysochloris; species Chrysochloris asiatica. The sequence goes on from NW_006408732.1 coordinate 313,012, forward strand.
GTTGCATTTGAATTATGGTGTTGGAGAAATAGATTGTAAGTACATGGACCACCTGAAGAAGAAACAAATATGTCTTGGGAAAAGTAAAGCTAGAATACTTCTTGTAAACAAGCATAGTATGACTTCATCTCACACACTTTGGACATTATCAGAATGAACCAAACCTTGGAAAAGGACATCATGCTTGTCAATGTAGTAGATCAGAAAAAAAAGAGGAAGGAAGACCACCACTAATTGTGAAGATGGCATAGGATTAGGCAGTGTTTCATTTTGTTGTGCATAGGGTTCAACGTGATTTGGAACTGAATCTATGGCATCTAATGACAACAACGTACTAGTGCTACAAACCTGTAACAGCATTGTCCTACAGGTAGACACATAGGCAGATAACACAGGCTCAACAGGTATGAGAAGGGAGAGTGGGAACATATGCACAAATATATATGGATTTGGAAGAGAATATTTGTGCATGGTGCAAACACACCTATGAATTTGGTGGACCATACAGGGGACAAAATGATAAAAATTTCTTAGACATTATTAAACACTTTGAGGCAATGAGTTGCTTGTTCCTTGGATCTCAGAACTATGGTCTCAGGAACACCATAGTCAATTGACATAAATAGTCCACAATGACAATGTTCTACATCTTTCTTTGGTCAGTAGCAATTGGGAGCTTATAAGCTCATTAGCAACCATCTAAGGTTCAAATATTGATCTTTCAATTGCAGAAGAAAGAAGAGTGATGAAAATTGAAGATGTTTAGTATCAGTTATTCCAACAGATTAATGAAATTCATAACCATCAGTCTCCATAACTCAAATCAGAAGAACTAGATGTTGCCCAGCTACTACTACCAATTGCTCTGAAAGGGATCACATTAGAAGATCCTGGGTAGAGAAAAAGACAATGCAGAATAAAATTCAAAACTAAAATAAAGACTTACTGCTCAGAAAGACACTGGAGGAAAGAGAAAATACGGCCCTTGGTGATTCTTTGGTTGTGGAATGGAACTCACCCTTGTGGAACAATTTTCAATCAAGAGATGGATAGGTATGTGGGGGGTAATAACACTAGTAAGGTCTATTCTTCATGAAATGGCCAACTATTCAAGTTCAAAGGGGAAACATTAACCTGGGACTAAGGTTCAGAGGAATTGAGAAGGAGGGATGGAATAGAAATTGGAGCCACAGGGAGAAAGTAGGATAGCTATTGTTATATAGAGGGGATTGCAGTCATTGAGATGAAGCAAAGTGTGTGATTTGGTAGATGTAAGACTGATAATTTCTGTAAACTTTCACTCAATTCACAAGAAAGTTTTAAAAATAAAACAATGTGCTAGTGCTTGATCAGTTCTGAATTATACACACATACACATACGCATAAATAGACATACATATATGGTATTATGAGCTCTAGCATGATGCTGTAGGAACCTTAAACATTACTAAACACTTTGAGGTAATGAAACACCAGACATGTGCTCCCACAGATGGAGATGTGTGCCCAGAGACACACAGAGATGCATGCCCACCGAGACACACAGAGCCACACAGACACACAGACAGACACACAGACAGACAGACGCATGCACAGACACACAGAGAGAGATACACACAGACATTCACAGACAGACACACAGATACATGTGTGTATATATATATATATATATATATATATGTTGTTGTTGTTAAGTGCCATCGAGTCGGTTCCGACCCATAGCGATCCTGTACAGGGTTTCCGAGGGTGTAAATCTTTACGGGAGTAGAAAGCCTCATCTTTCTCCCGCGGAGCGGCTGGTAGTTTCGAACTGCTGACCTTAAGGTTCGCAGCCCGATTCGTAACCACTACGCTACCAGAGCTCCATATATATATATGAATGATATTACGAGCTCTATTGTAGCACTGTATGTAGATTGGTAACTACAAGGCCGGCAGTTCAGTTCAAACTCACCTTGAGAAACCCATATAGTGTCACCATAAGTGGGAATCAGCTCCATGGTACATAACAACAATGTATATTATACTAAGTATAATATATTATACTAAGTATTGTTAGTGGCCGTTCCATCGATTATGACTCATGGTGAGCCCATGTGTTCAGAGTGGAATTGCTCCATAAGGTTTCTGAAGCTGTGACCTGTGTTGGAAGCAGATCACCAGGCTGTCTTCTCAAGCATCTGAGAATCTTAAGGAAAAGTTAGTTATGTTCATGTCAATTGGTCATTGTTTCTCTTTTGGTTAGCAGTCTAGCACGTAACCATTTGCTCACCACATGGATTCATACTAGTGCTAAATTTATTTAATCATAATCCTTTGAGATGCTGTTATTGTTGTTAGGTGCCCTTGAGTCAGTTTTGACTCATAGTGACCCTACGTAAAATAGAATGAAACACTGCCCTGTCCTGTGCCATCCTCACAGTGGTTGTTATGCTGAGCACATTGTTGCATTTACTGTTCAATCCATCTCCTTGGGTCTTCCTCATTTTCAATGACCGTCTACTTTACCAAGTATGATGACATTTTCCAGGGACTGATTCCTCTTGACACCATCTCCAAAGAACAAGAAATAAAATTGTGGTTGTTTTTCAAAAGCTTTTATTGTGAATTGAGTGATAGTTTACATGGGAAAACATCAGTCTTACACTCAACCTATTGTATTTTGTTTCATTGCAACAATTACAATACCTTCTACACACCATCAGTTAACAATATTTGCCTCTATTCCTTTTTTTTTTTTTTTTTCATGTATACAAAACTCGCAAGAATATATAATCATTTAAACAACCAAGCACACAGACTTTGTCTTTCCAGTCTATAGTCCTCAGCTGCTCTTTGTATCCATGCCATCATCTCTGCCTCCCTCTTTGGTGTTGCTGCTTCTCTGGTTAAGATCTCACATTCCTCTTATTCTCTTCTTTCTTGATGATCCTGGGGTCGTCTATTCCTGAAATGTAAGATTAACCACTATTCCCTTTTGTTACACAACTTCTACATTTACAGCTGTTACAATTACAATTAGTCATGATAACAATTACTCATTATTGAATCAAATGAATCCTATCCTCATCTCCTTTTCAACAGATCCATCTAGACAAGACAAAAACTATTCACTGGGGAGTCTATCTTCCCCCATTTGCTCTAAAACTAAACTCCCTATTGAAAATTTGTAAGGCAGCCACTTTGTGCCTATTGAAAATTTGTAAGGCAGCCACTTTGTGCCTTTAGAGCCCCCCATTTTCCTCCATTTTAGGTAGTCAATGTCTAATGTCTAAGTTGCCCAACCCTATCAACCCTATGTACTGAGGGAATAGGCTGATCCTTGATCCCTCTTGGTTGGTATTTTGAGCTACTACATCCATAAGAGGTACACCATCATATTGTAGCAATTTACACTTGCTTTCTGTTTCAAACTTCTTTATCCTCCTCTAGTTGATTTCTGATCACCAAGTCATCCAATCTAGGTCAAATGGCTACTATCTGGGGTTCCAGCTTTGGTTTTGTAACTCCAGGTTATTGCACATTCCATTATACTTGACTTTGTAATTTTCTGTCCAGTTCTTTTACTTCCTTATTTCTCCCAGTTGTTTTAGCTGCTCTGATAGCATAGTGGTTACAAATCATGCTGCTAACCTCAGGGTCAGTCGTTCGAAACTACCAGCTGTTCCACAGGAGAAATATTAGGCTTTCTGCTCTTATAAAGATTTACAGCCTCAGAAACCCTGTATAGGGTTGCTATGAGTCAGAACTGACTCCACGACACATAGCAACAACAACCTGCTCAAGTGCAAGTTTCAGAGTCTCTCTGACTTCCATTTTTGCCTTTTCTTTTTTTCCTTTCTTTTAGATTACCTTTTGTTTTCTTCATGTATTATGTTTTAGAAGTCATCCCACTACTCTTCTGGTCTTTGGTCAGTGTTTAATGCATCAAATCTATTCTGGAGAAAATGTCTAAATTTAGGTGAAGTATATTCAAGGTCATATTTGGGCTCTTGTGGATTTATTTTGATTTTCTTCAATTTTATCTTGAGCTTGCATACAATCAATGATGGTCTTTTCCTCATTCAGCCCTTGGCCTTCTTTTGGCTTATGATATTGAACTTCTCCATTGTTTCTTCACACTTAGTTAATTTGATTCCTCCATATTCCATTAATCAACTTTTATGCTGCCAAAAAAAAATGTATCTGCTGTGAATAAATACTTGCTCTCGCAAATTCTATCATAACTTCTCCAGCATCATTTCTATCACCAAGGCAATATTTTTCAACTAGTGATCTTCCCTCTTTATTTCCAACTTTAACATACCCATCACCAGTAATTGCCAATGCATCTTTATTACATGTCTTATCAATTTCAGGCAGAAGAAATTGGCTGAATCTTCATTTTTATCATCACTATCTTTAGTTGTTGGTGTTTGAATAACAGTCATATTAACTGGTTTTCCTTGAAAGCATATAGATATTATCCTACCACATACAACATTGTACTTCAGCATAGGTCTTCAAATGCCTTTTTGATGATTTATGTGATACCTTTTGTCTTCAATTTCTTGTTGCCCATATAGTAACTACATGTTGTCCTATTCAAAATGGCCAACATCTGTCATTTAAGCTCAGCAATACCTAGAATATTGATCTCTCTGGGTTTCATTTCATTTTTTGACAAAGTCCAGTTTGCTTAGATTCATACTTTGTAATTTCACATTTCAATTATTAATGAATGTTTGCAGCTCTTTCTCCTTATTTTGAATTGTGCCCCATCAGCAAATGAAAGTCCCCAAAGCTTTACCCTATCCATGTCATTGCAGTCAACTCTACTTTGAGGTGGCAGCTCTTCCCCAGTTGTAATTTGAGTGCCTTGTGTCTCATATTACCATACTATATAAGACAATATTTCTCTGTTGTTCATAAGGTTTTCAATGGCTGACCACTTAGAAATGGTTTGCTTCTCCATTTTCCTAGTCTGTTTTAGTCTGGAAGCTCTGCTGAAACTTGTCTACCATGGGTAACCCTGCTGATATTTGAAATACTAATGGCATAGCTTCTAGCATCACAGCAACACAAAAATGAGCAAAGTATGACAGACTAATAGAGGAATGGTAGTCCTTTGAGACTGTTGTTGTTGTTAAGTGCTATCAAGTCATTTCCAACCCATAAAGTTTCCAGGAGTGGTTGGTGAGCTTGAACCACTGATCTTGTCATTCATATGAATTTGCAGTCCAGCACATTAGCCCACAGTGATAGGAACCTTAATTATTCAAATGGAGTTGCAGTGAAGTTGAGTACAGTGATAATATTAAATAATTGGTAAGTACTTATACTTGGATTTGAACCTGAACTTACTGTCTCATGAGAGAAAATGGATAAGCATTGCATATAATTGATTTTGCTCTGGTTCTGTAGAATAAACCCTGGACCACAAGTTTAGCAATTTAAATACACCAGCCACTCCTTGGAAACCCTATATAAGGTTGTTATGAGTTAGAACCAATTTGACAGCATTTAATACCACCAACAAAAATAGAATAAGTATACTAGTTAATCTATCTTGCAAACTTGAAGAACTAACTAGAAGTTAGTTCTTTTCAATTTCATTAACTAGTCCTTCAGATTTCAGATTCCTTATATTTAGAATTAGGAATGTTAGTTCTAAAATAATCTTTACATATATATCTAAGAGGCTCAACATCTGATTCTTGAAGAATATAAGAGGAAACGTGTGGACAAAATTAATGGGAAACATTACTGTCATGTAAAAGTCTGTTTTCATTTTCCAAAATCATATGACAAAGCCCGGCTTAGTGATCAGGCCAAGGTCTCTTAAATTCAGTTTTTTGCTTTTCCATTATGTATTGTACAGTATCTTACACTTTATTGGGATGAATTCTCCTTGTTTACAGACCTAAGTATTGTAAAATGACAGTATCAGTTGATGATGTAAAAGAAAGGGCTCGGGTTTGTCAATCTTCAAGTCACATAAAGCAAGGCGGTATTAGGTGTCTGACTAGTTGTTAATAACAGCTTGGAAATGTGCGTGTCGCTGGGCTAGGAGTATTTTCTGGAACTAATAATTTTGGCAGTTTAATGTAAGATACTTTATGGGGAGGGGGTGAGTAAGAGAAGATGCAGGAGATCTAGTTTCCATTGTGTATTGATTGCAATCAAGTTTATCACTCACCTGCTTGAACTGCTAAAACCCTTCAGGAATCTGATGTAGAAGCCTCCTGTTTAGTGGAAAAAGTCTTCTCTGCCTATTAGCAAATCACAGTAAACATGTCAACACATTATGGAATACAGTAAACTTTTGAATATGTGAACATCTGATGAGAAGATCTTTTTGATCGGAACTTTTATGTTGATCCAATAGGCAGGACTAGTTATCTACTTTGTATATTTTCAGGTATCTCAGATAGTTTTATGCACACATGCTGAGATTCAGGGTCAGCTCTCTGTGAAAATGTATAGAAAGCAAACATAATGCATAGGTTTTATGAAACGATTTCCCTCATCTTCCTAATATTTTAAAATGAAAGGTCCTGCCTCTAGGATGGTTCCTAGACATTCTAAAATAGATACACTCTATCCAGTACAAAATGCAGTTAGAGTCTTCTCCCCCACTCCCTGGGTGTTCACAGCACATTTGTGCAAGTTGTTAAAAGACTCTTGTTTTGTTTAATTTTGTTTAGCACATTCTTAGTGAGATAGTAACATTCAATATCACTGACAAATATATTGGGCATCTTTTGTAAGAGTTTGTTTAATTACTGGATTTTCAGATACTCAGGAGTTGGCAGAACTTTTAGTACAATTATTTAAGGAATTGAGTAAGTACTGTGATGACCCTAATTATAAATGTACATGTTCCAGATAATAATAAGCACAGCTACAGTTAATTGAACACTTAACAATATTGCATATATTGTTCACAGTGCATTCAGTGTCCTGACAAGTCATATCAACCCTATGAGATTATTACTAATATCTTTTTTTAAAGATAAGGAAACTGAGCTAATGAGAAGTCATCTATTTTGCTCTAGATTACACAGTGAGTGAATGGTTAAATGGTAATATGAATGGTGGTGGTGGTGATGGTGGTGTGCTGTGGAGTGGGTTCAGACTCATAGCTACCCTGTATAGAGTTTCCAAGGCTGCAAATGTTTCTGGGAGCAGGGACTTCCAGTTTTGGCAGTGGCAGAGCAGAGTCAGGTAGGTTAGGCTGAAGACCCAGAAAAGCTGTTTTCAAGGAACAGCACCAGACCTCTGGATTTAGCATGAGGTTCAGGGCATCAGTATCCCGCAACCGCCAGTGGAAAAATAATGATATAAAGGGAAATATTGTGTTTTAGGAATCGGTCAAGACATGGGACTCCCACTGCGGCCATCATGCCCAGGTGGAGGACAGAGGGAGGGGCTACAGCCAGACCTGAACAGTGAACCAGCTCTAAAAGCAGCACAGTAACATTTGAAAAGGGAGGAGTGGGGGGATTCTACACATTTTTTCCCTCCTCTTCCCTGCTGTGCCTTCTTTGACAAGCCCAGATGCCTTTAAGTGGTGGGTGTGCACCCCCAAAAAAGTCCAATGTTGAGACCACAGTTTCCCCACAGCATAGAGAGAAAGAGCCCCATTGGTCCAAGGGCAAATTCTTTCGCTGCTGCTTTTGACTTCTACCTATGGACTCCACCCCTAAAGTTACCTTATGTAGGATCCTTTACCCCTGCCTATCCAGCAAATCTTTCAGGAAAGTGGGGCAGCACAGGAGGCACTCACTCATCTCTGCCAAGAAATTTGGAAGACAACTGTCTGGCCGACTGATTGGAAGAGATCAATGTTTGTACCCATTCCAAAGAGAGGTGAGCCAACAGAATGCAGAAATCATTGGACAATCTCTTTGATATCTAAAGTGAGTAAAGTTTTGCTAAAGGTAATACAAAAATGGCTACAATCATACATTGACAGAAAACTTCCAGAGGTTCAAGCTGGATTCAGAAGAGGCCGTGGAACGAGAGATATCATTGCTGATGTCCGATGGATCTTGGCTGAAAGCAGAGAATATCAGAAGGATGTTTACCTGTGCTTTATTGACTACGCAAAGGCTTTCGATTGTGTGGATCATGACAAGCTATGGACAACATTGTGAAGTATGAGTATTCCAGAACACTTAATTGTACTTCTAAGAAATCTGTACCTAGACCAAGAAGCAGTTGTTCGAACAGAACATGGGAACATTGAATGTTTTAAAATTGGGAAAGGTGTGAGACAGGGTTGCATTCTTTCACCATACTTATTCAACCTATATGCTGAGCAAATAATACGAGAAGCTGGGTTCTATGAAGAAAAACGTCGCATCAGGATTGGAGGAAGACTCATTAACAACCTGCGATATGCAGATGATACAACCTTGATCGCTGAAAGTGAAGAGGACTTGAAACATTTACTTATGAAGCTCAAAGAGCACAGCCTTCGATATGGATTACATCTCAATGTCAAGAAAACAAAAATCCTCACCACTGGACCAATAAACAACATTCTTATCAATGGAGAAAAGATTGAAGTTGTCAAGGACTTCATTCTTCTTGGATCAACTATCAACATTTGCGGAAGCAGCAGTCAAGAGATCAGAAGACATATTGCACTGGGCAAATCTGCTGCACAGGAACTTTTTAAAGTATTGAAGAGCAGAGATGTCAGCTTGAGGACTAAGGTGCGCCTGACCCAGGCCCTGGTGTTTTCAATAGCCTCATATGGATGTGAAAGCTGGACAGTGAATAAGGAAGATCATAGAAGAATTGATGCCTTTGAGTTGTGGTGTTGGAGGAGAATACTGAAAGTGTCATGGACTGCCAAAAGAACCAATAGATCTGTTTTGGAAGAAGTGCAGCCAGAGTGCTCCTTGGAGGCCAGGATGGCTAAGCTTCTTCTCTCATACTTTGGACATATTGTCCGGAGGAAACAATCGTTGGAGAAGGATGTCATGCTGGGTAAGATGGAGGTCAGAGAAAAATAGGAAGACCCCCAGCCAGAGGGAATGGCCATGTTGCATCATTGATGGACTCAAGTGTGGCAGCGGTAGTGAGGTTGGCCCAGGATCGGACATTGTTTCATTCTGCTGTGCATGGGGTCGCTATGAATAGGTTCCGACTCGATGGCACCTTACAACAACAACATCCAGCAAGAAAAAAAGCAGGTGTGGCCTGACAGACAAACCATATGAATAATTGGTAAAACCCCAACATAAAAAGCTGCAACTATTTCAAGAATTATGCTGTGTACATGCAGATACATAACAGACCTTCAGAGACAAAATTAGTAGACAATCTTTATCCCATTAGCTTCTCAATATCTATCTGTGCACTTCTACAGTGGTGACAGAAGGAGGGACCTGAGAGAATGGACAAGCCCACCCAATACTGAAGGCTTCTACGGTGCACACACACTGCCTATGTAACAAGGTGACTGGCCAATTGGCCAGTTTTACTTTTATTTCAAAATAGTGGTTTTGGTCTCTGCTTTTATATTGCTTCTGCTTTGGGTCTTATTGATCACACATTTTTCCTGGAGGTGGGTGTTTTTCTCCCTATGTTACCCAAGAAGAGTCAGCAATCATGGCCATATAACCAAGCTGCAAGCACACCTCATAATATTCCATCATTGAGACAAGAACCAATAGCAGCTGCTAAAAATTTACAGGCAAAAAGAAAAGCCTATCTCCTGATCATATCCACCAGGAGACACCCAGGAAGCTTAATAATACAGCAGCAAACATCCATTAAGTATTAAAAACCCAAATAACTACTGGAAATGACGAACAAAACACAACAAAAGATCTCAAAACATGTCGAAAACCAGAAAAGAGTAACTGAGACAATTGAGCTGGAGACAGACAAAGGCTTTCCAGAACAGAAAGATCAGGTTTTGGATTTGCCTGAGAAAGAATTCAGAAGAATGAAATGGAAACAAACTCAAAAGTTCCAAAAAGGGGTGGAGGAAAACAAGGAAGAAGTCAGGAAAGTACTACAAAAGCAATCAAACAAGATTGATACAGCATGGGAAACAATTCAAAACTTGCAAAAAGAGGTCCAGATGATTAATAACAAAATATCATAAATGGGTAATACACTGAAAGGTGAAAGGAGCAGAATGGAAGAGATTCATGCCAGAACCAGCAAGCTGGAAGACAGATCTCTCAATACTGCTAAGATAGAAGAGCAAGCAAAAAAAAAAGGATAAAAAGACTCTAAAGAGAGTCTAAGATACTGGATAACATGAAGAGGAACAACTTAAGAATTACTGGCATTCCAGAACAGGAAGACTCAGAGAATCTTGCAGGAAAGCTTCTGCAAGAAAATTTCCCTAACATCTTGAAAGATGAGAAAATAAACATTGAAGAAGCTGAATGTACACCAGGAGGGATAGACCCCAAAATAAAATCACCAAGACATATATTAATCAAGCTCTCCAAAATCAAAGACAAGGAAAGATTCTTAAAAGTGGCCAGGGAAAAGAGAATTGTTACTTACAAAGGCAAGCAAATCAAATTAAGCTCTGACTTCTCAGTAGAAATCATGCAGACAAGAAGGCAATGGGGAGACATATACAAAATCCTAAAACAAAACAAAACAAAACAAAACAAAAACTGCCAACCAGGAATTGTCTAGCCAGCAAAACTGTCAAATCTGCCAACCAGGAATTGTCTAGCCAGCAAAAGTGTCAATTAAATATGATGGTGCAGTCAAAATAGTCCAGGATAAACAGCTGAAGCTAAGAGATTTTGCCAAAGCAAATCCAGCACTTCAAACATCCTAAAGGGAGTTCTTTGGACTGAAAACCAACAAGAACAGACAACAACCAGAGAGTAACAGGCATGGCCTCCTCATCACCTGAAACTCAGATGACGGATAGCAGAGTGCAGAACAGAACAAAATTATAACAACGAATTCAAAGGATCTGGGAAGTCAACCGAAAATCAAAATAATAACAATGTCAAAGAAGGGGAAAATGTAGGAACAGAGATCCAGGTAGTGAGGAGGTCAGGTAGATTACAGTTTACAATAAATTTTCTTAAATAGAGGGAAAAGTTAATAGACCATAAAGTTACCCCAAAGAAAGTAAATACTTCACAACATACCATGAAAATTAACTTCCAAGCAGAACAAGCAAACATAAAAACTAAGAAGAAACTGACAAGAAATAGCACCAAAAATACAAATTCAGCACAAGAAGGCATAAGGAACAAAGGAATGAACATCACTACCAAACAATTAACATAAATTAACAGAATGGATAAGAAAACAAGCCCCTTCAATATGCTACCTACAAGAGACACACCTCACACACAAAGACAAATATAGACCGAAAGGAAACAAATATACCAAGCTAACTGCAGCAATAAAGAAGCAGGAGTGACAATACTAATCTCCGATAAAGTAAACTTTAAGACAAAAACCAGCATAAGAGATAACGAAAGACACTATCTCATGATCAAAGACCAATTGAGCAAGATGACATTTATTGTTATTGTTATGTGACGTGGAGTCGGTTCCGACCCATAGCGACCCTGAACAGGGTTTTCAAGGCTGTAAATCTTTATGGGAGCAGAAAGCCTCATCTTTCTCCCACAGAACAGCTGGTAGTTTTGAACTGATGACCTTGCGGTTTGCAGCCCAATTCGTAACCACTACGCTACCAGAGCTCCTTAACCATAATAAATATCTATGCTCCCAATGAAAGAGCACCATGAGGCTATGAAACTGTTGTTAAGTGCTGTGGAGTGGTTTCTGACTCATAGCAACCCTGCACAGGGTTTCTGAGGCTGTAAATCTTTATGGGAGCAGAGAGCCACATCTTTCTCCCACGGAATGGCTGGTAGTTTCGAACAGCCAACCTTGACGTTAACAGTCTGATTCGTAACCACTACCCTAGAAATGAATAATAAGAAGACCAAGGAAATGAAACTGAATACATGGAAACTGAATAGCACCCTACTGAAAAGTGACTGGTTAAAAGAAGAAATTAAATGTGAATTCAGAAAGTTCCTAGAAACAAATGAGAATGAAAACACAACATAGCAAAATCTTTGGGACACAGTGAAAGCATTGCTGAGAGGACAATTTATTGTAATAAATGCACACATCCAAAAAGAAGAAAGAACTAAAATGAACACATTAACCCAGCATCTCCAACAATTAGAAACAGACCAACAGAGGGAACCTACAGTCACCAAAAGAAAAGCATTTTACACATATAATGCAATCCCAATCCAGATTCTAACAACATTCTTCAAAGAGATGGGAAAGACAATTACAAACTTTATATGGAAAAGAAGACCCAAGATAAGCAAAGCACTGCTTAAGAAGAAGAAAACTGTTGGAGGCCTCTTACTTCCTGATTTCAAAATTTACTACATGCCTACAGTGGTCAAAATAGCCTGGTACTGGTACAATGAAAGATACATTGATCAATGGAACAGAATTGAGAATCCAGAAATTAACCCATCCACATATAGCTAACTGATTTTTGACAAAGTGCCTAGGTATATTGCATGGGGAGGGGATAGTCTCTTTAACTAATGGTGCTGGCAGAACTAGAAAGAGACATGCAAAAGATTGAAACAAGACCTTTACCTCATGCCCTATACAAAAAACAACACAGTATGGATTAAAGACCCAAATGTGAATCCCAAAATTATGAAGGTCAGCAATGAAAAAATAGGGACAAATGTGAGGGTCTAATTCAGGGCATACACAGACTACCAAACATTTTGAAAATTACATAAACAAAAGTAGACAAAATAGATGACTGCGACATACTAAAAATTGAAATCTTATGTGTATCAAAAGACTTCACCAAAAGAGTAAAAAGGGAAACCACAGAATGGGGAAAAATCTTTTGCAATGACACATCAGACAAGGGACTCATTTCTAAAATATATAGGA
>NW_006408732.1:326339-328021 GCF_000296735.1 Chrysochloris asiatica
ACCTTAAGGTTCGCAGCCCGATTCGTAACCACTACGCTACCAGAGCTCCTTATGATCCAGCAATTCCTCTACTTGGTATTTACCCACAAGAAATATGAGCCATAATATGAGTAGATATATGCACACAAATGTTCATAGCAGCACTATTTACAATAGCAAAATGATCAAGACAGCCTAAATGCCCATCAATTGAAGAAGGGTTAAACAAACTGTGGTACATACACACAATGGAATACTATACTACCTTGAAGAATAACAAGGAAGCTGCAAGCCACCACATAACATAGATGAACCTTGAGAACATTATGCTGAGTGAAATTAGTCAGTCACAAAAAGAGAAATACTGCATAGGACCATTATTGTAAAAGACTAAGAAAAAGGACCCATCCTAAAACGGGAGAGAAAAAAATTATATATGTAATTACTGATCACCAGGATGTATGGGATGAGAGGAGGGGAGGGTGGGAGGAGAAGATAGAGCATAGGTTAGGGAATAGACACAGGATATCTTGCATGCTGGGGTTGTGTCGGCAATACACATGAATGGGAAAGGGAATGGAAGAACAAGGCTGATGGGAGAACTTTTACACAGGTTCACATGGGTTAAGTGGGACAGAGGTAAATGATGATATATGCACAACCTTGGAACAACAGGTTTCAGGGATACAGGGATTGAGGCATGGTTTGAATGGGTAAAAAAGGGGAATAATTTTAAGATGCTTGGCTGTCTTTTGAATCTTTGTTTCCCTTGCCTATCATTGTGAAATAGACATTGGGGGGTGGGGTGGGGTGGGAGGAATAGCCAGAAACATCACAATAGAAAGCTTATATGTTCATCTTCAGCCTATAACTGATTGGAATACCTTAATGGGGGCTAAAAGGTGCCCAGTGAAAGAGGCCTCCTGTGGAGCTTTTGCATTGCATAAGACCAAAGGTGGAAACCAGAATCCCATTCAGAACTGTCTGAGGTGGGAAATTTCCACTGGAAAGGACGAATAGACCAGCCTGGAGTGGCTAAAAGAATAGAAGATAGTTCATGAAGAAAGACCAGCAGGAAAAATTAGAAACAATAACAGCAGTCTGATTGATTACTACAAGAACAAGTAAGCTGTTGACCCAGTAGCCATCAAAGCAAGTGGTTGAGTACCCTCAGAGCAAACCCCCTTCTAAGAATAAGACTCAAAGGGAATACTCAAGCAGGTATAGGATCTGGCTGGTGACCATGTTCATCACTGATAGGGGGAAGAGTGGGTCAAAACAACAACGAAGTTGGGATCTAAGTTCGACCACATTCAATAGATTCCTGTGGTCCTGGGTGGAGACCTGGATGGCAGCAGTACGGCAAGACCGGGGGACTCCTGCGCCCAAAGGCAGTGACATGGCCACAGAGGACTAGAGTGGAAAGTGAAGCATCCAGCTGATATGAAATGAGAGGAGATGCACAAGAACACCCATACTTGCGGATAGTACACATTTGACCTGGATTTGATAGTTGAATATTCAGAGCTTGACTAGAAGCAAAAGAAGTGGGAAGAAAACAAAATAGTAATCCACTACAATTTGATGAAGTATGAGTATTCCAAAACACTTAATTGTACTTCTGAGAAATCTGTACCTGGACCAAGAAGCAGTTGTTCGAACAGAGCATGGGAACACTGAATGTTTTAAAATTGGGAAAGATG
>NW_006408732.1:328771-334986 GCF_000296735.1 Chrysochloris asiatica
TGGGTAAGATGGAGGGTCAGAGAAAAAGAGGAAGACCCCCAACGAGATGGATCAGCCAGGTGGCATCATTGATGGCATCGAGTGTGGCAGTGGTAATGAGGTTGGCCCAGGATCGGACATTGCTTCATTCTGCTGTGCATGGGTTCGCTATGAGTCGGTTCCGACACTATGGCACCTGATAACAACACCAACAACAATTTGATGAAATTTACATATACTTGTGGATGTAGTAGTTCAAAAAAGGAACAAATCATTACAGCAAGGATCACTCCCACCCCCTTGGTACCCAGGGTTGACAGGGATGGACAACTTAGACATTGACCACCCAAAATGGGGGGAGGGGGACTATAAAGGCAAGAAGTGACTGGCTTATAAGCTTTCAAAAGGGAGCCTAGTTCTAGATGTCTCAGGGTTAGGTAGAAACTGCACTGAATAATCTGTTGGGACTGGGTAGGCAATATGAAATGGGAATAAGACTCTTGTGGTACAATAGTGAATAATTGCCATCAGGATTGACTGTGAGGGTCAGAAATGTAGAGGTAGATGTTTTTGGTAAAAGGAGGGAAGTGGTTGACTTTGCAGGCCAGGAGCGGAGGCCCCTGAGACCATCAAGTGAGAAGAGAGGAGGGTGGGACCCTACCCAGAGAGGCTGTGATGCCATGGATGCAGACAGAGACGATGACTTGGACAGATGGATCTGCTGGGGACTTTGGACTCAGGGAGGGAGAGGGAATGTGTGCTGTTGACCAGGGGTCAGGCCTGTGGGGTGTACCCTTTGGTTATTTGATGATGCATGGAGGGGATTTTAATCATTGCAATGAAACGAAATACAATAGGATGAATGTAAAACTGATGTTCTCACATGTGGTGGTGGTGGTTATGTGCCGTGGAGTCCGTTCAGACACATAGCGACCCTGTACAGGGTTTCCAACTCGGTAAATCTTTATAGGAGCAGAAAGCCTAATCTTTCTCCCACAGAACCGCTGATAGCTTCAAACATGTAAACCCATACAATTCACAATAAAAACTTAAAAATATATATATGGCTGCCTAAAAAAAAATGTTTACTGAAGCAGAAAGCCTCATTTTTATCCCGCAGAATTGCTGGTAGCTTCGAACTACTGAGCTTGCTATTAGCAGCCCAATTTATCACCACTATGCTACCAGAGCTCCTTGTTAATGTGAATACAATACTCATAATTACCTAACTAATTATCTTCCACTTTCTCTAATCTTGATTTTTTATTTTCCTTTTGTTGTTGCTGTTAGTTGTCCTTGAGGCAGTTCTGACTCATTGGGACCTCATGTACTACAGAAGGATACACTAACAATGTCTTATCCCATCCCCATAATCTTTGCCTTGTTTGAGTCTGTTATTGCAGCCACTATGTCAATGCATATTGTTGAGAGTCTTCATCTCTTACAATGATTCTTTTCCAAAGCATGGTGTCCATTTCCAGGGACTGATCATTCCTTAAAACATGACCAAAGTACATGGAATGAAGTCTTGCCAACATTATTATAAAGAGTTTTCTGACTGTACTTTTTCCAAGACAAATTTATTCATTTTCTGGTAGTTGTTGTTGTTGTTGTAGTGTTGTAGAATTGGTTCTGACCCACAGCAATGCTGTATAGGGTTTCCGAAGAGAAACTGGTGAGCTCGAATTGCCAACCTTGTAATTCAAGTGGCTTTGCAGTCTGGCGCATTAACCCGCAGCGCCACACCAGGACTCCTGGTAGTCCATGGTATATTCATGGTATATTCAATATTCTTTGCCAACACCATAATACAAAAGCATCAATTCTTCTTCAGTCTTCCTTATCCATTGCCCAACTTTCGCATGTATGTGAGGTCAAGTGCACCTTAGTCCTCAGTGGTATCTTTGCTTTTTAACACTTCAAAAAAGTTATTGCAGCAAAACTTCCCAGTTGTTGGGAGCAGCTGAGCCGAAGGTCCCTGACTTGGGGGTAGTTTAGCTAAAGGATTTCAACTGAACAGTTGTGGTCCAGAAACTTGGGTTGCATCCAATTCAAGCTATCTCCCCACTCTCCCGAGGAACTTACAGGGCTGCCTCAGGACACAGGGATCTTGCAAGCTCTTTCCTTGTATTTAACTATGTACTTCTGCTCAGCCTGCACAACATTCTAGCCACTCTATCAGAGTTCCAGCTAGCTACCACAAGTTACAGTTTTTCTAATAAAAGTTTAACTTACTGCTGGCTCCTTCAGGACAAGATGTTCTTGTATTCCTTACCTTTTCTCAAGCACCTCACCTTAAGCTGTTTATAAATAAACTTGGTCTGTGCCGCAGTATCACCATCAGAGTGCTGTGTCCCACCTGGTTTCAACTGTACTTATTTCACTTACACCTTCCTTTTTATTTCTAATCTTTCATCACCCCTACTCAGGTTTAGTCTCTCCACGCAGGTGGCAGAGTATAGCTTATTGTTGGACACGGCATCCAGTGCAATATGCCATTTGATTTATTGTCTATTGCTTCCATGGACATTGCTTGTGGATCCAAATGAAATGAAATCCTTGATAACTTCCCACTTCTCTCCATTTATCAAAATATAGCTCATTAGTGCAGTTTGTGAGCATTTTTGTTTTCTTTATGCTAAGGTTTAGTTCATACTGAAGACTGCAATAATTTATCTTTGTCACTAAGTGCTTCAAGTCCTCTTTGATTTCAGCAAGCTAAATTGTGTTACCTGTGTATTTCAGATTGTTAATAAGTCTTCTTCCCATCATTATACCACATTATTTATAAAATTCAACTTCTCAGATTTTGTGCCCAGTATACAAACTGAACAAGTATGTTAAAAGATGCAACCGTCCCAAACACCTTTCCTGATTTAAAACCATTCAGGATCTTTTGTTCTGTTTAAAAGACTTCCTGAACTTGACTGCCTCATAGTATATTTACAGGTCATATACGAGTGCAATTAAGTATTCTGGAATTAACACTTTTTGCAATGTTATACATAATATAATGTGATCCACAAAGCCAAATGCCTTTGCATAGTCAATAAAACACAGGTAGATATATTTCCATTAGTATTCTCTCAATTCCTGGAGCCTTGTTTTTCACCAAAGTTTTCAGTGCAACTAGGATTTCTTCCTTCAATACCATTGTTTCATGATCATGTTTCCTCCTGAAATGGTGGGGTGTCAACCACGATTTATCTTAATCAGCAATGATATTCCTTATTTTACATCGTCTTCTAAACTGTGCTTGAATTTCTGGCAGTTTTCTGTCATTGTATTGCTGCAACGAATTTTGAATTGTCTTCAACAAAATTTTACTTGCTTGTGATACTAGTAATATTGTTCAATGATTTTGGCATTCCATTGAGTAAATTTTCTTTGGAATGGGAACAAATATGAATATTTTCAATCTGTTGTTCAGATAACTGTCTTCCAAATTTCTTGGCATAGTTGAATAAGTGCCTCCAGTGTTGCATCAATTTGTTGAAAGATTTCAATTTGTATTTTGTCAATTACTGGAGACTTGTTTTTTGCCAATGCTTCAATGCAGTTTGGACTTCTTCATTCAGTACCATTGGTACTTAATTGTATCCTACCTCTTGAAATGTTTGAACATTAACCATATTTGTACAGTGACTCTATCTATTCCTTCCATCTTCTTTTGATGTCTTCTGCATTATGCAATATTTTGCCCATGTTGTTGCTGTTGTTGTTATGTGCCTGGAGTACAGCGTTTCAAGGCTATAAATCTTTATGGAAGCAGAAGCCTTATCTTTCTCCCGCAGAGCAGCTGGTAGTTTTGAACTGCTGACCATGAGATTAGCAGCCCGATTTGTAATCACTACACTACCAGAGCTCATTTTTCCCATGTTGTTGTTATGTGCCGTCGAGTCAGTCCTGACCCATAGCAACCCTGTACAGGGTTTCTGAGGCTCTAAATCTTTATGAGAGCAAAAAGCCTTATCTTTCTCCTGCAGAACAGCTGGTAGTTTCGAATGGTTGGTCTTAAGGTAGTTTCAAACAGCTGATCTTAAGTTTCACAGCCCAATTCATAATCACTACACTACCAGAGCTCCTTATTTTGACCATAGAGTCCTGCAATATCTCAAGTCAAGGCCTGAATTGTTACTTCAGTTCCTTAAGCTTGAGAAATGCTGAACGTGTTTTTTCCTTTTGGTTTTCAAGCACCATGTCTTTTCACATTTAATTATAATATTTGACTTTGTCTTCTTGAGCTGCCCTTTGAAAATTTCTATTCAGCTCCTTTTTTTTTTGTAACTTTTTATTGTGAATTAAGCAAAGTTTTAGAGACAAGATAAACAGCCTTACATTCAACAAATCATATGCTTTGTTTCATCTCAATGATTACATTCCCCTCCATGCAACAACAGTTATCCTACTTCTTCCCTATGGTTCTCCATTTATATCTTATATTTCACAAAGAACAAAGAAAAATATTTGCTGCTCACATCCAAAACAAAAAATATATATTTATTCATTTATATGCCCAAAGGTCACACTTTGAATGATAGCTGCCTGCCGTTAGGCACAAAGTTTTACTCAGTCCATTGGCCTAGAGCCTGCAACCCCTCTGACTCTCCATGCCACTGCCTCTGCCACTGTTTCTAATGTCATCACTTTTCTAGACAGGAATCTCACATTCCATTTATGCTCTTCCTTCTTGATGGTCCTGGGATAATCAATTCCTGAAAAGAAAGATGAACTATTTCCACCTTCAATTACAATTTTGGCATTCACAGTTAATCCTGCTAACAGCTGCTTATAAGAGAATCATAAAATCCTAAAAGCATAATCCACAAACCCCTTTCACCAGACCCATCTGGAAAAAAGGAAAACTATTCATTGGGAGCTGTGGTAGAGTAGTGGTTATGAGTCGGGCTGCTAATCTTAAGGTCAGCAGGTTAAAACTACCAGTTGTTCTGCAAAAGAATGATGAGGTTTTCTGCTCCTATAAAGATTTACAGCCTTGAAAACACTATACAGGGTCATGATGAGTCAGAACTGACACCATAGTACACCACCACACTCTCATTCTGAAGCTAAGCACACCCATTAAAGCTTGTAAGCCAGCTACTTCATACCTTTATAGCACCCCCATTTTTTATAGTATCCATAAGCAAAAGTCCAGTGTATCAAACTGTAGGAATTTACATTTACTTTCAGTATCAAACATCTTTATCTTCATCTGGTTAGATTCTGACTAGCTAAGCTTTAGTCATACAAACTAGGTCAAATGGGTACCAGTTGAAAATTTGGGAATTCACAACATCTCCCTGCACTTCAGATCAGCTAACTGCCTCACTCTCAGCCCTAGCTGTCAGGGGCTAGGTCAGTGCCCATACACTTAGGAGTTCACACAGATCCCTAAATTTCAGATCAGCCAGTCCTTCTTCTTCTCATTCTCATCTCAAGATCAGTGGGTGCCAATGGAACATGTCCAAACTCAATCCATGCCTTCATTCCCCCTACTTCCATTCATAACTAGAGACCCAAGTGGTCATCAGTAAGCATCCTAAACTTCTTCTAGGTTTCCTTTAACTTTCAGTCCTATAAAGTATTTTGTTTTTGTTTTTCTGATGAGCTGACTTTTCTTGTCTTGATGCCTCCCAAATAAACTGCTTCCTAGGAACTCAAAAACCCAAACAGTATGCTTTTTTCTGCAGGTCTTTCTTTCAATAAGAATCTTGTTTTCTCAGCAGTACTGGTTTGAATGTCTTTTCAAATGCAAATGTACCAACCCAGAAGGTTTAAGGTGGGTCTCAGGATTCCATCTTAAATCCCATAATCTCAAAGGCTTAACAAAAGAACCTAATTCTATGGGCAAATTTTAATTCTTCTTTTAGCAAATGCAATCAATTATATAGGCTGTTTTACAAGTTTTCTGAGTCATAATTCCAGTATTCGTTTCTATCACAGATGTATGTCTATTTTACAAGAGTACGCAGGAAAAACCAGTACCCATAGGCAATCAAAACAAAAACCTATCTTTTTTTTTCCTTTATACACATGGACCTTGCCAGATGATATACATGGAAATCAAATTGACTACATCTGTGGAAAGAGACGATGGAAAAGCTCCATATCATCAGTCAAAAGAATGGCAGGGGTAGACTGTGGAACAGACCATCAATTGTTCATATGCAAATTCAAACTGAAGCTGAAGAAAATGAAAACAAGTCCATGAGAGCCAAAATATGACCTTGAAT
>NW_006408732.1:340633-345605 GCF_000296735.1 Chrysochloris asiatica
TCCACCCGATCCGCCATCTTGTTTGTTCTTCTGCTGTTTTTTTCTAATTGTTGGAGATTTGTGTTAATGTGCATACTTTGGTACTTTCTTTTATGGATGTGGCCATTTATTGCTATAAATTGCCCTCTCAGTACTGCTTTTACTGTGTCCAAAAGGTTTTGGTATGTTGTGTTTTCATCTTATTTGCTTCAAGGAATTTTTGCTTTTAAGTAGGGTGTTATTCAGTTTCCATGTATTTGATTTTATTTCTTTGATCTTCCTATTGCTGATTTCTAATTTTATAGCATAGTGATATGAGCAGATGCTTTCCATATTCTGATGTTTTAAAATTTATTGAGACTTATCTTGTGGCCAAACATATGGTCTATTCTGGTGAATGCTCCATGTGCACTGAAAAATAATGTAAATTGTGCTGTTATTGGGTTGAGTGGTCTATATAAATTTATGAAGTCAAGTTGATTGATTATTTTGTTTAGTTCCTCCGTGTGTCTGTTGAGTTTCTTTCTGGTTGTTCTGTCCTTTCTCAAAAGTAATTCATTAAAATCTCCTACTATTAGAACAGAGTTATCTATTTCTTTCTACAGTTCTATTTGAGTTTCATTTATGTATTTTAAGACCCTTTTGTTGGAAGCATAGATATTTATTATGGCTATGTCATCTTGTTCAATTGACCCATTAATCATGAAATAATATCCTTCCTTGTATCTTATACTATTTTTTGTTTTTTCTTAAATTTTTACTGTGAATTGAATGAAGGTTTACAGACAAGATCATCAGTTTTACAATCAACAAATAGTACACTTTGTTTCATTGCAATAATTGCAATCTCCACCATCAAACAAGTCATCTGCTTCCTTCCTATGGCTCCTAATTTCTTTCCACCCACCTTCCCATCCCTTCTCACTGTTGTTCTTAGGTACATTTTGCTGCTTTGATTTTGAATTATATACCTTCCCATCATTCATATTAAGCGTATCTTATTAGTGCTGTTGTTTCTCCTATATGCCTATCTACTGCTTGCCTGAAAGAGGGTAGGTTCCTTCCCAGACCTGAATGGTGGTCTCAGTTTCCTCCAGTCTCTTTCTGACCAATAAGCCTTTTTTTTGTTTGTTTGTTTTTTAAAATAAATCTGAGTTTTCTTCTATACATTATGCTGCTCAATCCAGGATCTTCTAATGTGATCCCATTTAGGGTAGTTTTTAGTGGTAGTTCGCACTATCTAGTTCTTCTGGTCTCATAGTTGTGGAGAAAGATGTTCACATGTTTCATTAGCCTGTAGGACAGGTTAATTCCAAGCATCTTCAAATCTTATCAAGTTTCTTTCTTTTAAAATAGAGAAACCAATGGATATACCTTAAACGGCTGCTCATGAGCTTTTAATATCCCAGATACTATTCACCAACGTAGGATATAGAATATTGTCTTTGTGTATTATGTGTGCCAATTGAATGTGGTATCCTCTTAGACTATGGCCTTGAACCCCCAGGTTCAGCTACTTATTGCCATAAGATGTTTGATAATATCACATTTTCATCATTTTGTCTCTTGTATGTACCACCACTTTACAATGGTTTTGCAGGAAAGGAAAATACTCAAAAACCAATTTCCTCTTTCACACACTTGTATACCTGTGAGACATACATACATACATACACATATACACATTTCTATCCATATACATGGACTCCTGGTGTGATGCTGTAGGATCTGCACTGGACTGCGACTCCACAATGCCAACAGTTCAAACCCACCAGCCCTCCTCAGAAAGCCTATGCAGGGTTGCTATGAGTCAGAATTGACTCAATGGCACTTAACAACAACAGCAATGCATATACATGCATACACACATATATACACACATTCTACTCTTCTTCCCATAATCATTCACCATGTGTCTCTGTCCATGTATCTACCCACAGAGTATTGTTCCAAGGTTGTATAAATATCACTATTTATCTCTGTCCCCTTTAGCCATTGTATACCCCTTTGTGTTTTCACCTGTCTTCATTATACTTCTGCCAAGCTCCCTCTTGTTGTGTATTGTCCTTCCCTTTCTTGTATGTTGCCCTCCCTGTCACCCAAGTTAATAAATATCTATCTTATAACCAGTTAACTACACTCCCTTCCCTCCCAACCCCGACAACCATCAAAGAATGTTGCATTTTTCTTTTTCAAACTCATATATTTGTGGGACATAAAAAAATATATATGTTACACTCTTTGTCCATTACCCATTCAACCTATGTCTCAATCCATGTATGTACTCACAGAACACTGCTGTTTGACACACACACACATATATATATATATTTGCATGTATCCCCTTTATGCACATGCATAGCTCCCTGTGTCTAAAACTATCTTCCCTCTTCTTGGATATTGTCCTCCCCCTTTTTGTATATTGCTCTCCCTGTCATCAAGCTAACATGTGTCTACACTTTAGACTGTGAATTACTCTCCCCTCCCTCCTGTTTCTTTGAGCCTAGAAAATTTTTCTTAAGCTTCCACAATAAATGGTTTCATACAATAGTTACACTTTATAATTGACTAATTTGGCTCAGCATAATGTCCTCCAGATTCATCCAAGTTATAGATGTTTCACAGATTCATTATTATTCTTCAGTGTTTCAAAGTATTCCATTGTGTATACACACCAAAATTTATTTATCCATTCTTCCATTGTTGGGCACTGAGGCTGTCTCCATCTTTATGCTATAGTGAACAATGCTGTCATGAACATCAGTGTGCATATATCTATTAATTTTCTGGCTTTATTTCTTCAGGTATAGTGATTGCTGAATCATAAGGTATTCCTACTTCCAATTTTCTGAGGGATTGCCATACCGTTCTCCAGAGTGGTTGAACCATTTTACAGTACCACAAGCAATGTAGGAGGGTCCCAGTCTTTCCACAACATCACCAGCATTTGTTGTTTTCTATTGCTTCATAATTTTTTCCTAGTTAGATTTACTTCTCTATGCTTAAAAGCAAGTTTTAGAGTCTCCTCTGATGTTAATTTTTGTCTTTTCTTGCTTTCCTGTCTTTTTAATGGCCTTTTGCTTTCTTCATGGATGGCATTCTTGATGTCATTCCACAACTCTTCTGATCTTTTGCAACTAGTGTCAAATTCAACAAATCTGTTCTTGAGATTGTCTGTAAATTTTAGTCAGATATACTTAAGGTCATATTTTAGTTCTCATGGTCTTGGTTTAATATTCTTCAATTTCAATCTGAACTTACATATGAGCAATTGAAGGTCTATTTCATAGTTAGTCCCTAGCCTTTTTTTGTCTTATTATATTGAGCTACTCCATTGACTCTTTCCACAGAAGTAGTCAGTCTGATTCCTGTATGTTCTATCTGGAGAGGTCCATATGTATAGTCACTATTTGTGTTGCTGAAAAAGATATTTGCAATTAACAAGTCCTTGATGTTGCAAAATTCTATCATGATATCTCCAGAATAATTTTTATCTCCAAAACTATACTTTGCAATTACCAATCCTTCCTCTTTGTTTCTAACTTTTGCATTCCAATCACCAGTCATTATCAATGCAGCTTAATTGCATATTTTATCAGTTTCAGACTGAAGAAGTTAGCAGAATATTTCAATTTCTTCATCATTGATTTTAGTGATTATTGTGTGAATTTGAATACTAATGGTATTAGCTGGTCTTCCTTGTAGGAGTATGGATATTATCCTATCACAGACAGCATTGCACTTCAAGGTTTTGAAATGTTCTTTTTGATGATGCCATTCATCTTTAGTTTTTTGTTCCTGATATAGTAAACTGTTTGCTATGTGATTCAAATGGCCAATACCATTCCATTGTAGCTTACTAATGATGATGATATTGATCTCTCGGCATTCCATTTCATTTCTGATGACTTCCAATTTTCTAGATTCATGCTTTGTACATTTCACTTTCTGATTATTAATGATAGTTTGCAGCTGTTTGTTTCTTAATTTGAGTTGTGCCTTACTAGTAAATGAAGGTGCTTAAAGTTTTGTTCTATCCGCATCATTTCTACTTTCAGGAGGCATTATTTCCCCAGTTGGATTTGAGTGTCCATCTTCCAGCTCTATATCAGACAGTGTTCCACTGCTATTCATGTTTTCAGTGGCTAACTTTTCAGAAATCATCTGCTGCTCCTTATTCCTAGTTTGATTTAATGTGGAAGCACTGCAGAAACATGAACTCCATGAGTACTCTGCTAGTATTTAAAATATGAGTGGTACAACTTCCAGCATCAAAGCAGCACACAATCCACTACAGAACAACAAACTGGCAGATGACAAACTTCATTATTGTTCCTTAGATCTCTCTAAAGCTTTTAATTTTCTTTCCATATACCATTACCATACCTTTTTCCTTTTTAATATTTTCCCTCATTTCTCATCTTCTCTTTCTTTCTTTTCATTCTTAGGCTTTCATTTTTCAGAGTGTCTTCAATGTAGAATATGTAGCACCAAGAGAAATATTAACTTTCCCCACAAGGTTTTAATCAGAGACATTGAAAAACAGTATAGATCAGAACAGTGGGGTTCTAATTGTGGGTGAGAGGAGCTCATAAAGATATTTCACTAACATTTCTGTTGACGCTTCATTTATAGACATTTAAGGCATTGCATTTTCATGAACATCCAATGTTCTTGTCCCTAGTATTATCACTTACCTGTTTTGTTTCTCTGGGATAATAATAATAATAAAGGTGAGGCTTCCTGTTTCTATAAAGATTTCAGCTTTGAAAACCATCTGGATTAATTAGGAGAAATTAAAAGTAAACTGTAAACAAGATAAAAGTGACTCAATAATGATCAGGGGTTTTAAAATGTGAGTAAGACTAAGAGTTAGAGTGTAACTCATAGACAAGCAAACCAGGAGAACTATTCATTTTGTTGTTATTGTTAGGTGCCATCAAGTCAGTACTGAGCCATAGAGACCTTATGCACAGCAGAATGAAACACTACC
>NW_006408732.1:345705-348567 GCF_000296735.1 Chrysochloris asiatica
AAGAAAATGAAAACAAGTCCATGAGAGCCAAAATATGACCTTGAATATATCCCACCTGAATTTAGAGGTCATTTGAAGAACAGATTTGATACATTAAACATTAAAGACCAAAGACCAGAAGTGTTGTGGGATGACATCAAGAACATCATACATGAAGAAAGCAAAAAGGCATTAAGAAGATAAGAAAAAGGAAAAGGTCAAAATGGATGTCAGAAGAAATACTGAAATTTGGTCTTCAGTGTAGAGATGCTAAAACATGCATGCATGTTTCTAATTTTTAGGAGATCCCAGTCATCTATTTTGTTTTCTACTGTTTTTGTGCTCTTTGTAATATTTGATAGTACAAGTATACCATGTTTTAGAGCACTTTAAGTTTGTTCCTAGTTTTACATTGATCATCTTTATATTTATATGTTTTACATTCATGTCTTTAATCCGTTCTGAGTTTGTTTTTATATATGATGTAAGATATGGGTCTTGACTTTTTCTTTGGCAAATTGACTTTAATATTTGTCTGCACCTTTTGTTGAAGAGATGATCTCTTCTCCTTTGTCAAAGATCAGTTGACTGCATGGAAAAGGATTAACTTCTGGGTTCTCAATTCTCCTCCATTGATCTATGTATCTCTCATTGCACCAATACCAGGCTGTTTTGGCCACTGTGGCCATGTAGTACAATTTGAAATCTTGGAGTGAAAGGCCTCCAACTTTGTTCTTCTTAAGCAGTGCTTTGCTTATTCAAGGTCTCCTTCCTTTCCATATGAAGTTCATGATTATGTTTTGCATCTGTTTAAAGAATGATGCTGGAATATGGATTGGGATTGCATTATATCTATAGATTGCTTTGGGTAGTATTGACATTATTATAATGTTAAAACTTCTTATCCATGAGTATGGTATATTCTTCCATTTTTGTAAATCTTGTTTGGTTTCTTGTAGTAGTGTTTTGTAGTTTTCTTTGTATAGGTCTTTTGTTTCTCAAGTTAGATTTATTCCTAAGTATTTCAGCTTTTGGGTGACTATTTTAAATGATATTGTTTTCCAAATTTTATTTTCAAAGCTGTTTTAATTAGTATAGTAGAATTCAACTGATTTTTGTATATTGATCTTGTACCCTTCCACTTTGTTGAGTCCTTCAATGAGTTCCAATGATTTTATTGCTGAGACTTTGGGATTTTTTATGTATAGGATCATATTACTTACAGATAGAGTTTTACTTCTTCTTTGATGATTTCGATGTCTTTAATTTCCCTATCTTGCCTTATAGCTCTAAGAGTTCTAACACAATATTGAATAGGCTGATGATAAAGGTCATCCTTCTCTGGTTCCTTTTCATAGAGGGACTGTTTCCAATTTCTCTCCATTGAGAGCAGTGTTGGTTGTCAAATTTGTATGTTGTTGTTGTGAAGTGCCATCAAGTCGGTTCTGACCCATAACGACCCTGTATAGGGTTTCTGAGGAGCAGCTGGTGAGCTTGAACCACTTACCTTGCAGTTCAAACTGCTTTGCAGTCTGGCGCATTAACCCACAGCACCACACCATGACTCCCAATTTAAGGGAAATTCCTCAAATAATTAAGAGCATATATACAAATTTTTATTTGTTGTTGTTGTTAAGTGCCGTCAAGTCGGTTCCGACCCATAGTGACCCTGTACAGGGTTTCCGAGGCTGTAAATCCTTACGGGAGTAGAAAGCCTCATCTTTCTTCGGCGGAGCCGCTGGTAGTTTCGAACCGCTGACCTTAAGGTTCACAGCCCGATTCATAACCACTACGCTACCAGAGCTCCTTGTATATGCTCTTAATTATTAGAGGAATTTCCCTTAAATTTCTACTTTCTTGGATGTTTTCTTTTTATGAAGAATGGGTTTTAAATTTTGTCAAGTGTCTTTTCTACATCACTCAATATGATTATGTTATTCTTTTTCTTTTTTTAAAATTTATGTGGTGGATTATGTTGATTGTTTTGCTAATATTGAACTATCTTTGCATTCCTGTTATGAATCCTACTCAGTCATTATCTATTATTTTTTTGGTATGTTGTTGTATTATATTGACTAGGATTGTGTTGAGAATTTTTGAATCTGGTTTCATGAGATATATTATTCTATAATTTTATTTTTAAGTACATCTTTGCCTGGTTTTGGTATGAAGTTTATGTTTGCTTCATATACTTTATTTGGAAGTTTTTCATCCTTTGCTATATTCTGGAATAGTTTGAGTAAAATTGGTGTCAGTTCTTCTCTGAATGTTTGATAAAACTTACTACTTATTCCTTCTGGGCCTGGACGTTTTTTGTTGGTAGTTTTTAAATGACCTGATCAGTTTCTTCCTTTGTTATATGTCTGTTCATGTTTTCTATTTCACTCTGGAGTAGTTTAGGTAGGTTGTGTTTTTCTAAAAATTTATTCATTTCTTCTATATTTTCAAATTTACTGGAGTACATAAATCTTCATAGTATTTTGTTATTATTCTTTTTATTTCTGTTTATTCTGATGTGCTAATTACCCATATCACTTATTATAAGTGTTATTTGCTTCATGAGAAGAAAAGAAATAATAAAGATAAGAGCAGAAAAAATTAATTAGGAAACAGGAAAACAGTAGAAAGAATCAACAAGACTAGAAGTTTGTTCTTCAAAAAGATGAATAAAATTGACAAACCACTGGCAAATCAAACAAAAGAACAGGAGAAGAAGCAAATAACACTTATATTTGCCAGTGGTTTGTCAATTTTCATTTCTTCTCGTGACTGCAGGCTTACTTTGCTGTTTTTTTTTTGTTTTTTTTAATTTAAGATTTTTAATGTGGATTGAGTGAAAGTATACAGGGCACATCATCAGTTTCACATTCAACAATTCATATA
>NW_006408732.1:357884-360845 GCF_000296735.1 Chrysochloris asiatica
TTGGCCAATCCATCTTGTTGGGGAGTCTTCCTCTTTTTTTCTGACCCTCCACCTTACCAAACATGATATCCTTCTCCAGTGACTGGTCCCTCTTGACAATATGTCTGAAGTATGAGAGACGAAGTTTGGCCATCTTGACCTCCAGGGAGCACTTTGACTGCACTTCTTCCAAAACGGATCTGTTGGTTCTTTTGGCAGCCCATGGCACTTTCAATATTCTCCTCCAACACCGTAATTCAAATGCATCAATTCTTCTATAGTCTTCCTTAGTCACTGTCCAGCTTTTGCATGCATATGAGGTTATTGAAAATACCATGACTTGGGTCAGGTGCACCTTTGTCCTCAAGCTGACATCTTTGCTCTTCAACACTTTAAAAAGTTCCTGTGTAGGAGATTTGCCCAATGCAATATGTCATCTGATCTCTTGACTGCTGCTTCCATGAGTGTTGATACTTGATCCAAGAAGAATGAAGTCCTTGACAACTTCAATCTTAATGGGAACAGAAAGCCTCATCTTTCTCCCACAGAATAACAGGTAGTTTCCAACTGCTAACTTTGAGGTTAGCATCCTGATTTGTAAATACTACACTACCAGAGCTAAATGTTCACTTAGAGGAGGAAAAGTTTAGTTGTGGATGATGAGATGTTTTAGAATAAAGTAGATGACATGGGTGGAGGCAGTAAGGTAGGAAGACAGACATTCCAGGAAGCCATTCCTGGTTTAAATGTGCTGAGGAAGGAAAGAGATTGAAGAAGGTTAATATTCCTGGAACATAAAACATGGAAGGCTGGCCCAAGGTATGGCTGGGATGATGGCAGATGCCATTAAGCAAATGGTTTGGATTTTATCCTAAGTGCAGTCAAAAGCCCTTGATGAAGTTCAGGCAGGGGAGTGACTTGATCAGATTTGTGGGTTTAGAAAATCAATCTAGCTTCAGAATGCAGATTAAAGAATTCCAAGAGAAGAAAGAGAGAAATCAGATAGGAAGTCATTTGATTTTCCAGGCAAGGGAAGATCATGGTTTTATCTAGTGTGGAGTAGCTATGAGGATGGGACAAAATGAAGGAATTTAACATGTGTTTTAGTAATATGTTTCTCTGAATACCTCACTATTATTCTTATAATGGAGTGTACGTCTTTATTCAGTCCAAATCTAAAAACCTGAGGATCAAATTTTCACAGTGAAAGTCTATTTGATCACCTTTTGTTATTGTGTGCTATCAAGTTGTCAAGTTGGTTCTGATTCATAGCGACTCTTAATAGGGTTTCTGAGACTGTAAACCTTACAGGAGCAAAAAGCCTAATTTTCTTCCCCTGAATGGCTGATGGTCTCAAACCACAGACTGTGTGATTATCAGTCCAGTGCTTATCCTACAGAACCAAAATGCTCTCCAAATAAACTTATTAGAGACTATAACTAGATCTGTGAAATAATTTCTAGCCTTATATTTACACTCCAAAGAATAGAAAGTTCAGGGATATTGAAATGATGTTGCAGATCATGAAAAAAAAAAATAATGGGGTAGAGGAAGACCATGTCTCTCCATGAGCAGAATTCACTGACATATCCTTAAACCCAAACCATTGTGTCAAATCTGAATCATAGCAACTGTATGTAAAGTTTGTTATTGTTAAGTGCTGTCAAGTTGATTCCGACCCATAGCAACCCTGTATAGTATTTCCAAGGAGCAGCTGGTGAGCTTGATCCACTGACCTTGCAGTTCAAATGACATTACAGTCTGACGCATTAGCCCACAGAATCACACCAGGACCCGTATGTAAAGTTTGTTGTTGTTAACTGCCATCGAGTCTATTCCAACCCATAGCAACCTTGTGTTGGGTTTCCTAGGAGCAGCTGGTGAGCTTGAACTTCTGACCTTGAGTTCAAATGGCTTTGCAGTCTGGTGCATTAGCCCACAGCGCCACACCAGGACCCCTATGTAAATTTTAGGAAACTGTAAATTGTTATGGGAGCAAAAAGTGCCACCTCTTTCTATCTGGGAGTGGCAGTAGATTTCAAACTGCTGATCTTGTGTTTAGCAACCCACTAAGTAACTCATAGGCAAGAATTACTTTTTACTGTTAGCAGTTATTTATAATTACAGAATTTATAAAATATCTCCAATAGAATCAAATACCCCTGATGTTGTTAAGTGATGTTGAGTCAGTTACGACCCACAGCAACCCTGTATAAGGTTTTCGAGGAGCACCTAGTGAGCTTGAAATGCCGACCTTGCAGTTCAAAGTGACTCTGCAGTCCAGCGCATTAACCCATAGAGCCACACCACGACTCCATAACCCTGATAAGCCCCTCTAATATTCTAACTCATAATGACTTCATAAAAGAGTAGAACTAACCCATAGGATTTCCAAGACTGTCTAGTTTTATGGAAGCCAACTGCCACATCATTCTTCCACAGTGCACCTGGTGGGTTTGAACTGCCCACCAATCTGTTAGCAGTCCAACTCTGCGAAGAACAAGATAGTAAATAGTTAAGTTGAAATAAGCTGTATGAATCTGTAGCAACTAATCACTTTAGTGTAAAAGTAGATACAAAGAAATTATTGTATTCCAATCCTTTTATTTATCAACAGATTTGAATTTAAATAGTTTTTACTTATCAACAAACATTATTTTTACCAGTTAAAAATCTAAAACCAAAATTCTTAACTCCTGGTCCTCACAAACATAGGCTGTGACTTGATGTGGTCCTGGGGGTTACAGTTGATTTGACTATGATATTCTCCTGAATTTTTTTTTTTTTTTTTATGTTTCTCAACCTAGTTATTATTATTATTATTATTAATGTTTTATTATGAATTATATGATAGTTTACATGAGAGAACTTAAGTTTTACATTCATTCCATCGTACATCATCTCATTGCCATGGTTCCAATCTCCTCCATGCATCACCAACCAACCAAAGGGTATATCCTAGAAACCTGCCCCCTACACTTC
>NW_006408732.1:365458-369472 GCF_000296735.1 Chrysochloris asiatica
CAGCTACTTACTCCTTTAAATTGATATATCCTGAAGAGGTAACCTGAAAGACCGACAACTGACTTCAGAGAAAAAAGATGGAATCAGAAAAGTAGTACAGAAAGCATACCACATTTCTTTATTTATTTTAATAGAAAAGTAAAATTGTGTTTCAAAGTCTACAAGAAGTCCATAGCCAAAGGAATCTTACACATCAGTGATGTGCTGGACTTTAAGTTCTGCATTACAGCTGTGCTATGGTGGGCTGGTTCTGACCTACAGGCATGGTTACGGCTCACTTCTGTCTTGTTCATGGGTGCTAATTCTACAGAGCTATCATGGTTTTTACTGAGGGCTAAAATTCACAGAAGTTCCAGGGTATTCATGTCAGGATAATTCCTTGTGCAAAGTTTGATATAGATGAAGATAAAATGGTTTTTGGTCAATAACTGCAATTTCTTTCTTTTAAAATCAGTGAGTTTTGTTGTATAGTTCTATAACAATTGGCCCAGGTTTAAATTCATCCATCTCCATGAAAACAAAGCACTTGGTGCTGGTAAACTTTTTTTTAGGCTTATAGTGTTTAAATTCAAAGAAGATAGCTACATCTTTAGGTAATTTTTTAACATGCTTCTGCAACTCAATTTCCATATTAAAATTATTAAAATGAATAGATGTATCTTCTTTTCTTGAAGTTACAGGACTATCTTGCACAAGAGTTAAATCTGTTCAATTCATATCCTTCATACTAACCGTGATATAAGGATCAATGTATTGCCTGGCATCTTTCCAACCAATTTTTCAATTTTGATGGTGAGCAATGTCACTCCTGGTTCTGATGGCAAATGCCAGGAACTCTAGAGAGAAAAGAATCAGGAAACCCTGCTCAAGCACTACCTTCTTTCTCTTCTTCAAATTATCTTCTTCACCAGGTGCTAAAATTCTTCTTAATGGGACAGACTGAGCGTCAAATGGAAATTCATTATTATATGTAAGAATATTCTTTAGAATTGGATCTAGCTTCTTCAGATCCTCCAATTTAAATTCCTCTTGGGACTGTAAATCTGCACTTTGCAATGCCAAGCATGTTGCAATTTTGCCTATGGTTTTCTTCTGTGAATCCAAAATTACTGTGTTGAGCTTGGGCCTCTTTTTGTAGATGTCTTGCTAATAATATCTTATACTCATCTATCACCTCCATCAAGAGTCAAAGTCGGTGTCTCTCCTAAAACTGTCATCCCAGCACTACATCAGACTCTGGGTTACCTCAGACATGGCCAGTCCCAACCCTGTCCCTTCCCACCCCTACTGCACCAAGACCTGGCTATAGAGCGTCATCCTCCCCAGGCCTGGCCCCGACATTAATAGGACCAGAACGAATGACTATGGTGACTTTTGCCACCTGCCAAGGAGCCACCAGTACCTCCTTTATTTTTAAGATTAAATAGCATTCAATTGTATGCATATACAAAATTGTATGTGAGAGATGAAATCTAGCCATCCTGGCTTCTAAGGAACATTCTGGTTGTACTTCTTCCTACACTGTTTTGTTTGTTCTTCTGGCAGTCCATGGTACTTTTATTATTCTTCTCTAACACCATAACTCAAATGCATCAATTCTTCTATGGTCATCCCTATTGATTGTCCCACTTTCACATGAATATGAGATGATATCACCACTCGTGTGTCAGATATCATACTGTGGTGGCCTGCATGTTGCTTTGATTCTGGAAGTT
The DNA here is from genome assembly GCF_000296735.1 of Chrysochloris asiatica. Taxonomy (NCBI): domain Eukaryota; kingdom Metazoa; phylum Chordata; class Mammalia; order Afrosoricida; family Chrysochloridae; genus Chrysochloris; species Chrysochloris asiatica. Next base: position 367,174 of record NW_006408732.1, read on the forward strand.
ATGCCACAGGTAGTTGAAAAACAAGCAGGATCTCTCACGATGGACAGGTTTCAGCTGAGCATCTAGACAAAGATAGCATAGGAAAAAAGAGAGACAGACTACTTTCAGATATTTAGTCACTGGAAAATTTATGAATAGCAGTGGAATGCTGTCACCACTAGAATATTGAATATTGAAACATGATGAAAAGCACTAGAATATTGTCAGATATAGTGCCATAAGATGTGAACCATAATTTGAAGTTGAAAGTCACGCAAATTATGACTGAGGAAGAGCTACCTCTTCAAAGTAGAGTTGACCTTGATGATACAAATGAAGCAGCATCTTCAGGACCATTATTTACTAATGGACACAACTTAAAATGAAGAGAAACAGCTGTAAGCATCCTTTAATAATTGGAACCAAGAGTGTACAAAGTATGAATCTAGGAAAACTGGAAATGAAATGTATCACATAAACATCAATATCCTAGATATTAAAGAGTCCAAATGGACTGATATTTGCCATTTTGGATCTGACAATCACATTATTTATTATGGCAGAAGAGACAAATAAATAGGGATAGTATCACATTTATCATCAAAAAGTACATATCAAGATCAATCTTGAAGTACAGCACTGTCTATGATAGCAAAATATCCATACACCTAAAAGGAAGACCAGTTAATACCATTATTATTCAAATTTATGCACCAATAACTAAAGCCAATGATGATGAAATTGAAGAATTCTACCAAATTTTTCATTCTGAAATTGATCAAGCATACAATCAAGATGTATTGAAAATTACTGGCAATTGGAATGCAAAGGTTGGAAACAAAGAAAAAGGATCAATAGTTTAAAAATATTGCCTTGCTGATAAAAACGATGCTGGAAATTATATGATAGAATATTGTAAGACCAATGACATTTTCATTGCAATTACTTTTTTTATAACATCATAAAAGATGACTATACACATAGATCTCACCAGATGGAATACACAGAAATCAAATTGACTACATCTGTGGAAAGAAAGGACGAAAAAGCCAAAACAAGGTCAGGATCAGAATGTGGAACAGACCATCAATTGCTCATATGAATGTTCAGGCTAAAGCTGAAGAAAATTAAATCAAATACATAAGAGCCAAAAAATGACCTTGAAGATATCACATCTTAATTTAGTGATCATCTGAAGAACAGATTTGATGCATTAGGCACTAAAGACTGATGTTGTGGGATGACATCAAGAGCAACATACAGAAAGAAAGAAAAAGGTCATTAAGAATAAAAGAAAGAGGAGGCAGGGCTTGATGGTGGCTAGGGTGAAGGTGTAGTGAAGGTCGCCATCAGCAGTAACTCAGAATTCCAGGCAAAAAAGAGGCAAGACAGAGCTCCAAAACTCAGACCCACAGAGATAGGAATAGTTTAAAGGTTTGAAGGCTTATAGCCTGTGGAATTTGGAGCTGAGGTGGGAAATCACATACTTTTGAATCTGCTGGCCAGGCTCAGAGGCTTGAGCCCATATCCTGGGTGAGACCAAGCAGCGGGCCGAAATAGGGGCCACAGAGATGCCACAGAAACATGCCACGGGAACCTTGGGGAAGAAAAAAAGATGCACAGTATATTTTGCCGATTTTGTGTGGTTCTGATTTTATTTTTTTCTTTGGTGTCAGGTAATACGTACACTCACAGTTTGCCCACCTATATTCGGGTGAATAGAGGTAGGGGCTTAGCCGAGTGGCCACGACACACCCTCATGGCTGGCAGTTTCCTCTGCCAGGAACTCATACACTCAGCCCAAGCTGAGATGCGGATTTGGTCTGCCTTTTTTCACTGGTTTAAGAGGGGTCCTGGTGTAGTGCTGTGGGTTAAGGCTCCACACTGAAAATTCTTTTGAACTGCAAGGTCCGTGGTTCAAGCTCACCAGCCGCTCCTCAGAAACCCGATACGGGAGATGCAGATGTGAGTCCTATATGGTTGGCTTTTTTTCACTGGTTTGAGAGGCGTCCCTGAGTAGTGCTGTGGGTTGAGGCGCCATACTGCAAAGCCTTTTGAACTGCAAGGTCGGTGGTTCAAGTTCACCAGCCGCTCCTCAGAGACCCTATACAGGGTCGCTACGGGTCCGAATTGACTCGAAAGCACCTAACAGCAGGGAAGGAGGGCAGAAGTGACTGAAAGAGAGTTAGGACATTAAAGACATACATTTATCAAGCTACAGATTTTTATTTATTTATTTTAATTTATTTTCTTTCTTCTTCCTCTTTTTCTTCTCCGCCCCACTTACTCTTTTTTGTGATTAAAGACTGCTGTATTTAGT
>NW_006408732.1:369592-371832 GCF_000296735.1 Chrysochloris asiatica
TTTTTCCTCTTTCTCCCATTTTTGTTTTTGCTTCTGATTCTGATTTTGTTTTTTACTCAACTGCTGTTGTTTGGCTGTTACATAGCCTCCCTTCTGCTTTTGGAGGACCCTTTGTCTCTCTATATTACACGAGAAGAGTCAGCAACCACGGCCAAAAAGCCAAGCTGCAATCACACCTTATAAAATACCAAAACCCAGGCAAGAACCAATACCAGCTGCCATATAACAGGGAAACAGGCAACACCTGAAAGTTACTCTGAGTTAAGCAATAAGAAGAGTGAAAAGAGAAGACCACACCCTGATCACATCTTCCTGGAAGCAATCAGAAAGCATAAAAAAGTACCAAAATACATATTCATTTAAGTATTAGGGCCACAGACAAACATTAAACATATCCCAGAAGCAAAAGCAGATGACCATATCAGCACATGTTCAGAAAAAAGATAAAATATCTAAGACAAATGACCTAAAAGTAGACCTGGACTCCATTCTGGAAGGCGGGTAGGCCCTGGAAATGCCTGAGAAAGAATTCAGAAAAATGATTATAAAAGGTTTCAAAACACTTTACAATGGAGTTGAGAAAAATAAGGAAGAAGTCAGGAAAGTGCTACAAGAGTAATCAAACAAGATAGATACAGCATTGGAAACAATTCAAAAACTACAGAAAGATGTCCAAACAATCAATAACAAAATAGCAGAAATAGAAAACTCTCTGAAAGGGCAGAGGAGTAGAATAGATGAGATGGAAGGAAGAATCAGTGAGTTGGAAGACAAGTCTCTTAATACCACTAAGATAGAAAAACAAACACAAAAAAGATAAAAAATTCGGAGGAAGGTCTAAGATTCATGTTGGACAACATGAAGAGGAATAACTTAAGAATTATTGGCATTCCAGAACAAGAAGAATCAAACAAGTCCACAGAAGAAATAGTCGAAGAACTACTGGAAGAAAATGTCTCCAACATCCTGAAAAGTGAAAAAATAAACATACAAGAAGCTCAAGAAAATTAAGGAGTTCGCTCCAAGAAGGGTAGAGCCCAAAAGAAAATCACCAAGACATATCATAGTCAAGCTCTCCAAACTCAAAGATAAGGAGACACTTCTGAAAGCAGCCAGAGAAAACAAAAGGATCACATACAAAGGCAAGCTAGTCAGATTAAGCTCAGAACTCTCAGCAAGAACCATGCAAGCGAGAAGGAAACAGAAAGACATATATAAAACCCTGAAAGAAAAAAAATGGCAACCAAGAATCCTTTATCCAGCAAAGCTATCAATCAAATATGATGGTGTAATCAAAACATTCCAGGATAAACAGAAGCTGTGGGACTTTACCAAAGCCAACCCTGCACTACAAAACATCCTAAAGGGAGTTCTGTGGACTGAGAACCAACAAGAAGAGACAACAACCAGAGACTGACATATGTGCCAGCACCTCCCTGAATTAAGTCAACAGAAAGAAGAATTGTTAACAAAACAAAACTATAAGAACAAACTCAGAGACCCTGGGAAGTCAGTCTATGACCAAAACAAGAACAATGTAAAAGAAGGTAAACACGTAGGAAAAAAGATCCAGATAAGGAGATGGTCAGGTGGATTATAGGGTAAAATAGACTGCACTAAATAGACAGAAAAGTTAATGGACTATAAGGCAACCTCAAAGAAAATTAACACTTCACAACATACCAAAAAAATGAAAATCCAAGAAGAATACGAAAACATTAAAACTAGGAGGAAACTCACAAGAAAGAACACAAAATCATGAATTCAACAAAGACAGACAAACAGAACAATGAAGCAGCAACACCACAAAAAAGCAAATGTAATGACAGCAATTAATCAATACCTATCGATAATTACACTGAACGTAAATGGATTAAATGCACCTGTTAAGAGGTGGAGGGTGACAGAATGGATAAGAAAACAAGATCCTTCAATATGCTGTCTGCAAGAGACGCATCTCACACACACAGAGACAAAAACAGATTAAAAGTCAAAGGATGGAAAAAAATATACCAAGCTGATTTCAATAAAAAGCGAACAAGAGTGGCATACTAATCTTGGATAAAATAAACTTTAAGGTAAAAGCCAGATGGACATTATCTCATGACTAAAGGGGTAATTGAACAAGATGAAATAACCATATTAAATATCTATGCTCCCAATGAAAGAGCGCCAAAATATATAAAACAAACTCTAATAGATTTGAAGAAAGAAATAGATGAATCCACAATAATAGTGGG
>NW_006408732.1:376504-377660 GCF_000296735.1 Chrysochloris asiatica
TCTACTTGGTATTTACCCACAAGAAAAATGAGCCAGAACACGAGAAGATATAGGCACACCAATGTTCATAGCAGCACTATTTACAATAGCAAAAAGATGGAGGCAGCCAAAGTGCCCATCAACTGAAGAATGGATAAACAAATTGTGGTACATACATACAATGGAATATTATGCTATCTTGAAGAATAACAAGGAAACAGCAAGCCACCGCATAACACGGATGAACCTCGAGGGCATTATGCTGAGTGAAATTAGTCAGTCAAAAAAGAGAAATACTGCATAGGACCACTAATGTAAAAGACTAAGAAAAAGAAACCATACTAAAGGGGGTAGAGGGAATTCTTTGTTGATTGCTGGGAAGTTGGTGGTGGATGAGGGGAAGGAGGGGAGGGTGGAGCACAGAGTAGGGATTAGACACAGGAAAGTTTGGGTGCTGGGGAGAGGGGCAATGTACAAGGAGGGAGAGGGAAATGGAAAAACAGAGCAGATGGGAGAACAATTGGGCATGTTTGAATGGGCTAAGTGGGACAGAGATAAAGAATGATGTATGCACAACCTTGGAAATATAGGGATCTGGGATACAGAGATTGTTTCATGGTTGGAATGGAGAAACGTGGGGGATAATGTTAAGATGCTCGTCAGTCTTTTGAATCTTGGTTTTCCTTGCATTATAATATAAAATAGACACCGGAGGGGGAGAGAAAGGAATAGTCAGAAACATCGCCATAGAAAGCTTGTAAGTCCATCTTTTGCCTATAACTGATTGGAATACCTTAAATGGGGCTACAAAGTGTGCAGGGAATGAGGCTTCCTGCGGAGCATCTGCAATACATAAGACTATAGGTAGAAGCCTGAAGCATATCCAGATCTCGAGAGATGGGAAACGCCCACTTAAAAGGACGAGCAAACCAGCCTGGAGCAGCTAGAAGAACAGAAGATACATCTTGAAAGAAAGACCTACAGGAAAAATACAAAACAATAGAGGCAGATGGACTGTTACTACAAGAACAAACAAATTGCTTGCCTAGGAAACATCAAGACAAGTGGTCGAGTCCCCTTAATGCAAACCCCCTTCCAAGACTAAGACTCAACGGAAATACGCGCTCTGATTGGTGACCACACGCATCGCCGATAGGGGGAAGTGGGGTAAAAGCAG
>NW_006408732.1:377979-407389 GCF_000296735.1 Chrysochloris asiatica
TTGACCTACACCTATGGATGCAGTAACCCAAAAAAGGGAACAAATACTTACAGCAAGAAACATTTCCACCCCTCCACACACAGAGTAGACAGAGATGGGAAACTTGGACATTGGATACCCAAATGGGGTGGGGGTGGGGGACTACAAATGCAAGAAGTGGCTGGCTTACAAGCTTTCAAGAGGGAACCTAGAGCTAGGGGGCATGGAGGAAGACAGAATCTCCAGTGAGTACTATCCAATCTGTCTAGGCGGAGCTGATGAAATGATATGCAGAAGGGTCACTTGTGATACAATAGTGAATGATTGTTATCAGGACTGATTGTGAGGGTTGGAAATGTAAAGGTAGACATTTTGTAGCAAGGAAGGGAGTGATTAACTCTCCAGTCTAGGAGCAGAGGTCTCTAGGACCATCAACGGAGAGGAGCCGAGAGCGGGACCCTAACCAGAGAAGCAGTGAGGCCCGAGATGGAGGCAGAGATGATGATGTGGAGTGATGAAGCGGCTGGGGACTTTGGATCCAGAGAGGGAGAGGGACTGTGTGCTGAAGAATGGGTGGGGGGCGGGGAGTGTAGGGGGCGGGTTTATAGAGTATACCCTTTGGTCGGTTGGAGGGGATTGGAACCATGGCAATGAAACAATGTACGGTGGAATGAATGTAAAACTAAAGTTCTCCCATGTAAAATATATAATTCGCAATAAATCATGGGGGGAAAAAAAGGAATAAAAGAAAGAAAGAAAAGACCAAAATGGATGTCAGAAAATGGATGTCTGAAACTTGCTTTCCAGTGTAGAAATGCTAAAGCAAATGGAAGAAATGAGGAGGTAAAGGACCTGAATAGAACATTTAAATGGTCAGCTCTAGAAGACACAGTAAAATATAATGAAATGTACAAAGACCTAAAGTAGAAAACCAAAAGGGAAGACCACAGTGAGCATTCGTCAAGCTGAGGGAACTGAAGAAAAATTCAGGCCTCAACTTGAAGTACTGAAGGTTTATCTGGGCTAATTATTAAATGATGCAGAAACCATCAAAAGAAGTTGTAAGGAATACACAGTCACTCTGCAAAAAAAGAAATGGTCAATGTTCAACTATTTCAAGAGGTAGCATATGATCAAGAATTAATGATACTAAAAGAAGAATTCCAAGGTGCATTGAAGTCATTGGCAAAGAACAAGGAACCAGGAATTGATGGAATACAAATTGAAATATTTCAACAAACTGAAACCGCACTGTAAGGAACACATTCATGAATGCCAAGAAATTTGGAAGACTGACTGGAAGAGATCCATATTTGTGCCCATTCCAAAAAGAGGTGACCCAATGGAATGTAAAAATCATCAGACAATATCATTAATATTGCACACAAATAAAATTTTGTCAAAGATAATTTTAAAACAGTACATTGACAGGTAGCTGCCAGAGGTTCAAACAAGATTCAGAAAAGGACTTGAAATGAGGGATATCACTGATAATGATAATGGAACTTGTCTAAAAGCAGACAATACCAGAAATGTGTTTACCTGTGCTTTATTGAATATGCAAAGGATTTGGATTGTGTGGATTATGACAAACTATGAACAGCATTAAGAAGAAATAGTATTCCAGAACACTTACTTTTGCTCATGAGGAACCTGTACATAGCTCAAGATTCAGTTGTTGGAACAGAACAATAACAGAACACCAAATGGTTTAAAATTAGGAAAGCTGTGCACCAGGGTTGTATTTTTTTTTTTTTTTACAACACGTATTCAGTCTGTATACTGAGCAAATAATCCGAGAAGCTGGGTTATATGAAGAATATCATGGTATCAGGATTTCAGGAAGACTCATTAACAGGCTGCAATATGCAGATGATACAGCCTTGCTTTCTGAAAGCAAAGAGAACTTAAAATATTTACGGATGGAGATCAAAGTCCACAGCCTTGAGTATGGGTTGCACCTCAATATAAAGAAAACAAAATTCCTCCTCACTTGACCAGTAAAGAACATCCATATAAATGGAGAAAATATTGAAATAGTTAAAGACTTCATTTTGCTCAGATCAACCACCAACAGTCATGGAAGCAGTAGTCAAGAAATCAAGCAATTTATTGCATTAGGTAAAGCTGCTTCACAAGACCTACTTAAATTGTTGAAGAGCAAAGATGTCAGTTTGAGGACTAAGGTGAGCCTGACCCAAGCCATGGTATTCTCAATAACCTTAGATGCATGGGAAAGTGAATAAGTAAGATTGTAGAAGAATTGATGCATTTAAATGATGGTGTTGGAGGAGAATATTTAAAGTACCATGGGCTGCCAAAAGTACTCTAGATCTGTGTTGGAAGAAGTGCAGCCAGAATGCTCCTTGGAAGCCAAGATGCCCAGGCTTTATCTCTCATACTTTGGACACATTATCAGGAGAGACCAGTCGTTGGAGAAGGATATCATATTTGGTAAAAATGGAGGGTTGGAAAGAAAGAGGAAGACCCCAACAAAATGGATTGGCATAGTGGCAGCAGCAATGGGCTCAGGTGTAGCAGCAATTGTGAGGTTGGTGCAGGACCTGGCAGTTTCATTCTCTTGTGCACAGGATCACTATGAGTTGGTACTGACTTGATGGCAACTACCAACAACAACAATGAGACGATTGAAAATACCATGATTTGGGTCAGCTGCACTTTACTCCTCAAAAGTAATCTTTTTCCTCTTGAACTAAAGCGTCTTTTGTAGCAGACTTGCCTACTGTGATAAATGATTTGATTTCTTAAAAATTTTGCTAAAGTTAACTCAAAAATGACTGCAATAGGACATTTACACTAATTTCCAGAGGTTCAAGCCAAATTCAGACAAGGACGTATTGTTGATATCAGATGGATCTTGGCTAAAAGCAGAGAATACCGAAAATATGTTTACCTGTGTTTTGTTGACTATGCAAAGGCTTTCAACTGTGTGGATCATAAGAAGCTGTGGACAAAACTGTGAAGAGTGAGTATTTCAGAACACTGAATTTTGATCATGAGGAACCCATACTTAGAGCAACAGGCAGTCATTCAAACAGAACAAGTATACATTGAATGGTTTAAAATTAGGATCGATGTTTGCCAGTGACGTATCTTACATATGATATTAGTGATACTGTTTGATGATTTTTGCATTCTGTTGGATCATCTCTTTTTGGAATAGGAACAAATGTAGATCTCTTCCAATCAGTTGGCCATATATCTGTCTTCCAAATTTCTTGGCATGGATTAGTGAGCCTTTCCAGTGCTACAACAGTTTATTGAAATATTTCAATTTGTATTTCATCAATGACTGGAGCCTTGTTTTTTGCCCATGCCTCAATGCTTTCAGTACTTGGACTTCTTCTTTCACTACACTCAGTTCTTGATCATTTGCTTGCTACCTCTTAAAATAGTTGAATATCAACCATTTCTTTTTGGTACAGTGACTATGTGTATACATTCCAACTTCTTTTGATGCGTTCTGCCTCATTCAATATTTCCCTTATGTTGTTGTTGTTATGTGCCGTGGAGTCGTTTCCTATTCATAGCAACCCTGTACAGGGTTTCTGAGGCTGTAAATCTTTACGAGAGAAAAAACCCTCATCTTTCTCCCACGGAACAGCTGGTAGTTTCGAACAGCTGACCTTGCGGTTCACAGCTCGATTCATAACCACTATGGTACCAGAGCTCCTTATTTCCCCTACAGAATCCTTCAATATTACAAGTTAAAACTTGAAAATTTTTCTTTAGTTCTTTTAGCTTGAGACATGCTAAGTGTGTTCTTCTTTTTTTATTTCCTATCTCCATTTTGCCCATAGACTTTTAATATTTCAAGTTAAGGCTTGAATATGTTCTTCAGTTCTTTCAGCTTGAGAATTACTTAGCATGTTCTTCTCTTTTGGTTTTCTAATACAGGTCTTTGAACATTTCATTATCATACTTGACTTTTATGTTCTCAAGCTGCCCTTTGAAATTTTCTGTTTAGCTCTTTCACTTCCTCATTTCTTCCCATAACTTTTGCTTCTCTACACCAAAGATAATTTTGAGCCTCTTCTGATATCCATTTTTACTCTTTATTTCTTGTCTTTTTAATGACCTTTTCTTTTCTTTCTGTATGATGATCTTGTCATTCCATAACTCTAGTCTTTGGTCATTTAGTGTATGATGCATCAAATTTGGTTTTGAGATGGTCTCTAAATTCAGATGGAATATATTCAAGGCCATATTTTGGCTTTCTTAAATTCATTTTTATTATCTTTAGCTTCAGCTTGAAGTTGCGTATGAACAATTGATGGTCTGTTACGATGGCCCGTTCCACAGTTGGCCACTGGCCTTGTTTTGACTGATGATATTGAACTTTTCTTCCATCTCTTCCCACAAAAAATATTTACAGTGAATAATTCATTGGTCTTGCAAAATTCTACCTAATGCTGTCCAGCATTGTTTGTACCACCTAGGCCATGTTTTCCAACTACAGATCCTTGCTCTTTGTTTCCAACCTTTGCATACCAATTGCCAGTAATTATCAATGCATCTTGATTGCATATTTGATCAATGTCAGAGTGAAGAATTTGGTAGAATTCTTCAATTTTATCATCACTGGCTTTAGTGGTTGGTGTATCTATTGGAATAATAATGGTATTAACTGGTACAACAGTTTCTTTTAAAAAGATCAGCATACGACTGGTCCCTATGAAATGAAGGTTAAAAACATACCAAATGTCTGATGCATTTGAAGGGCTAATGTTGTTGTTGTTAAGTTCCATTGAGTTGATAGTGACTCATAGAGACCCTATATAGGATTTTTGTGGAGTAGCTGGTGGGTTTGAACAGCTGATTTTGTGGCTGACAATCCAATGCTTGTCCTATAGCACCATATCAAAATTCCTGATATCAACTACTACTCCTCTTTTCAATGTTCTCCCCACTGCCCCAGGGTTACACAATTTGCTGTAATGTCTCACAGAATTCACAGGCTGTCAAGAAAATGGCTCGCTCAATATTGGAGGCTGGCAAGTCCCAAATCTACAGCTTAGAACTCAATCTGGAGGATTCGTTTCACTCACACAGAATCAGGCTGTTGACTCAAAGACTGTGTAAATTGACTAGTCAGGTCAGGTTTCTGGCTCAATCCAAGAACCGGAGGTCAGATAGTTAGTCAAGCAAAGGCTCACAAGGCTCATATCACCAATATGGCTTTATTTTACATCCTTCTTATAGTTTCAAGTTTTTACAATCACCATGAACTCTATTAACATCCACAGCTGAATCATGTCATCATCAGTGTCTTCTCCCACCTTCTCTTACCCAGACCCAGGAGGGCAGAAATATTGTTTCGTGGGAGTTACAGACGACACCTAGATGTAACATTAGATAGATCACTACACTTCTTTGTAGGCATATGCATATTATCCTATCACAGACAGCATGTACTCCAAGAGAGATAATGAAATGTTCTTCTTGACAATGAATGTGACACCATTCTTCTTCTATTTGTTTTTCTTGGCATAGTAAAACATAAGAGTGTCTGATTCAAAATGACCAATAGCTCTCCATTTCAGCTCACTAGGATATCGATATGTGTATATTTCATTTAATTTTTGACAACTTCCAATTTTCCTAGATTTATACTTCATACATTCCATGTCCTTATTAATAATGAATGTTTGCAGCTGTTTCTCCTCATTTTGACTTGTGCTCCATCAGCAAAAGAAGATCTCAAAAGCTTTACTCACTCCATTGTTGTTATTTAATCAATTCTACAGTGAGGCAGCAAGGAACTATGAAGCATAGTGGTTCTGAGTCAGGCTGCTAACCTCAAGGTCAGCAATTCAAAACTACCAGAGGTTCCACAGAAGAAAGAGGAGAATTTCTGCTCCTGTAAAGACTTACAGCCTCGGAAACCGACTCAGTGGCACATCATCACCACCACCACTTTGAGGAGGGCTCACTTCCTTGGTCTTTTTTTTAGTATTTTCCAACCTGAGGGGCTTTACCTTCTGGCACTATATCTGACAATGTTCCATTGCTATTAATATAGTTTTTAGTGGCTAAACGTTCAGAAGTTGTCCACCTCTGCTTTTTCTAGTCAGTCTTAGTTTGGAAGCTCCACTGAAACCTGTCTGTCCTTATAGCATAACTTTCAGCATCACAGCACTATGCAACTCTCCACAGTATAGTAAACTGACAGATGAGTGGTGGATCTTAATGACAGGATTTTTACATTGTAGGCTCAGGTAGGAAAGTGCAGGAGATGGATCATGGAATATTGTTAAATTATTGTTCACAACATGAACAAAACAGGTATTTAGGAATAATTAAGATGTCAAATTAAGGAACTCTGATAGAGTAGTGGTTACAAACCCAGCTGCTCCTGTAAAGATTTACAGCCTCGGAAACTCTGTGCAGGGTCACTATGGGTCGGAACCGACTCCACGGTACTTAACAACAACAACAACAATAACATACCAAGTTAAAATAATACTTTTGGAGCCTACAGTCAATGCAGCTTTTTCTATTGGACTGAGAGTAACATTTTCATACTAAAGAAACAAGTAATGATTTTTTTTTTTTTTTTTTGTCAAACAATCTGTGTGTGTAATTCTCAAATCTGATGAAATTTTCTTAGGGATTCACAGCTCTGAAGACACATACATATGTTATTACTGTTGTTGGGGTCCTGGTGTGGTACTGTAGGATAAGCACTCATTGTTGTTAGGTGTCAACAAATTAGTTCCAACTCATAGCGACCCTATTCACAACAGAAAGAAAAACTGCCTGGTCCTGCTCCATTCTCATAATTGTTGTGTTTGGGTCCATTGTTGCTGTCACTGTATCAATTCATCTTGTTGGGGTTTTTGTGAGTTTTGTTGACCATCCACTTTACCAAGCATGATGTCCTCCTCCAGTGACTGGTCCCTCCTGACAACATTTCCAAAGAACTAGGAACAAGTCTCATCATTCTCACTTCTAAGGAACATTCAAGTTGTACTTCTTTTTTTTTTTTTAAGGTTTTTATTGTGGATTGAGTGAAAGTTTTCAGGGCACATCATCGGTTTCACATTCAAACATTCATATACCTTGTTTCATTACATTGATTATAATCCCCTCCACATACCATCAGTTAACAGAGTTTCTCTATATCCTCTTTAGCTTTTTTTTGGGGGGGTCGGGGGGAAACTTTGCCAAGTTGTACTTCTTGAAGACAGATTTGTTTGCTTTTATGGTAGCTCATGATATTTTCAATATTCTTCTCTAACACCATAACTCAAATGCATCAAGTATTCTACAGTCTTTCTTATTCATTGTCCAACTTTCACATGCATATAAGGCAATTGAAAATACCATGGCTTCAGCTTAGTGCTGAAACTGATATCTTTGCTTTTGAACACTTTTAAGAGGTCTTTTAAGAGGGAGTCCTAGTTTGGCACTGTAGGTTAATGTGCTGGACTGCAAGGTTGGTTTGAACTGCAGTGTCGGAGCTTCAAGCTCACCAGCTGCTCTTGGAAATCCTATACAGGGCCACTATGAGTCAGAACCAACTCGACCATCGAGAGGTCTTTTGTAGCACATGTGTTTAATGCAATACTTTGATTTCTTGACTGCTGCTTACACGAGTGCTGATTGTGGATACAAGCCAAATGAAGTCTTTGACAACTTCAATCTTTTTTCCATTTATCGTGTTATTTATTGATCCAGATGTGAGGATTTTTGTTATCTTTACACTGAGGTGCAATCTATACCAAAGGCTATACTCTTTGATCTTTATCATTAAGCATTTTAAGTCCTCTTTGCTTCCAGCAAGCAAAGCTGTATCCATCATCTGCATACTGTAGGTTGTTAATGTGTCTTCCACTAATCCTTTTATGTAATCCTTTTATGTAATCCAGTTTCTCAGGTTTTTTTTTTTTTGTTGTTGTTGCTCAGCATACAGACTGAATAAATATGATGAAAGGATACAACCCTGATGCACAATTTTCATGATTTTAAAACTTTCAGTGTCCCCTTGTTCTTTTCAAACAACTGTCTCTTGCTCTATGTTCCACCAGAGCACAATTAACTGTTTTGGAATTTCCATTCTTTGCAATGTTATCCATAGTTTGTTATTATTCACACAGTTGGGTATTTCTGCACAGTCAATAAAGCACAAGTAAACATCTTTCTGGTATTCTCTGCTTTCATCCAAGATCCGTCTGACGTCAACAATGCTATCCCTAGTTCCAGAATCTTTTCTGAATCTAGATTGAATATTTGGCAGCTTCCTATTAATGTACTGTTGCAACTGTTTTTTAAATTATCTTTAGCACTATTTTACTTGCATGTTATGTTAATGATATTGTTTGATGATATTTGTTGTTGTTTGTTGTTAAGTGCCATCAAGTTGGTTCTGACCCATAGGGACCCTGTATAGGGTTTCTGAGGAGCTGCTGGTGAGCTTGAACCACCAATCTTGCAGTTCAAACAGTTTTACAGTCCGGTGCATTAACCCGCAGAGCCACACCAGGACTCCCCTTGATTATATACATTCTTAAAATTAATATAAGTAATTAAGTTCTAGAATATATCTATTTTATGATTTAAATGTCCAGAATAAAAAATTATCTTTCATATTTTAAGCACAAAAATGGTCAAGGTGTTTGTTAATTTTGACATCTGATATGAGCTTTATATTTCTGTTATCTGACCAGCAGCTTAGCAAGTGATGTACATTGATGCCTTATCAGTTTACTATGACTTACAGTCCATGCCTCATCATAATTGGTTTTGTGATTTAGTGTTGATAAGGACATTGTAAATATCAAACAGAAGTAAAGCAAGAAAACTGAATTTTCAAAAACAACCTAATATAATGGTGTTTAGTTAATTTGTAGACAGTAGTGGAAATGTCTAATTCTCATTGATGTCAAACAGTATTGCTGTATCACTATGCATACCTCCCCAACCCCCACCCCATGCTTGAAAACACCAAATTAAACAGAAAACAGTATCTATGTCAGACATTGTCCTCAGTACTATTAGACAAACAAATGACTTAACATGACAATGAATTGCAAGTCCAAAACAGGTTGGATGCGTGGTTTAGCAAAACAAAATTAAGTGTCATTCTAGGGAAGGACACTGCCACAGCTTTGGCATAATTAGAAATCATCATAATCAAATACAGGAAATTGGCACATCTGCTTTTCAGGCTGTTGATCCAACTGTGAGGCTGCCTGTGCACACTGGCACAAGCAGTTCTGATGCAGCTCGATGTGTTCTGCAAAGCTGTCTTTGCATAAATATTTACATAATTTTCTCCAAACACCATTATAAGCAGTTGTGTTTTTTTTGTTTTTTTTTTTTTTATCAATTTTTTCTCCCTTGGGTTATTATTTCTTTCCATTCCTGCTCCTGGTAAAGAAGTGATCACTTTTTATTCTAAGTATTTATCTTTCTCCAAGAGATGTTAAGAGGGAAATCTTAGGCTGAGACTTTTATTTAAAAAGCAGTGAGCTGTGGAGCCATAACTTCCATTTGGCATCCTTTCCTAAAAAGAGGGGGGAAACAAAAAAGTTACATCAAACCCAGCTGTGGGATATGTAGAAGCAGAGAGAGAGAGAAACTAGAGAGGGGATCCATTCAGGATAGGAGAAACTTAATGAACAGAAAGTCAAATTAAGTGAAATGGATATTGTGTTCTTAAAGTAATTCCCTCTTCCTACAACACATTAATTAATTGCTGTTAAGTGCCATCGAGTGCTTTCCAACTTATACTGACCCTGTATAGGGTTTCCAAGGAACAGCTGGTGGGTTCAAATCACCAATCTTGTGGTTAGCAGTCTAGTGCTTATTGTACTTTTCTGTTCTACAGAGCATGGGTTTAAAAGTCCATTCATCAATAGTCACTTAATCTTCCTTTTCATTAAAATGATCTGGGGGATCTGTCATATCTCCTCCAGTTTTGATATTTTTTTAATTCACGTTGTGGAAAGTATACCATATTTTGAAATATTATTTTATATTTTAATCTAATTTCAAATTCTATCATCGTTTATATTTTCCACGCATTATTTTGTTTATAATGGTACATAAGTGCCCTGTTATAATCTTATAAATTGAATTAATAAATCCCAACTGATAAAATATCAGGTTCTAAGTATTTATAAAGGAGCTCTGGTAGCGTAGTGGTTAAGAAATGGGCTGCTAATCTCACAGTCAGCAGTTCGAAACTACCAGCTGTTCCGCAGGAGGAAGATGAGGCTTTCTGCTCCTGTAAAAATTTACAGCCTCGGAAACCCTGTGCAGGGACACTATGAGTCTGAACTGACTCCACGGCACATAACAACATCAACAAAAGTATTTATAATGAATCTCAGGTGTGGGAGTTATATTTGCTTTATTGTAATTCACTGCAATGGCAATACTCACAATTATGGGGTTTATATTAAAACTTTTCTTTTAATGCAGAGTTTTTGAGACACATACTACTGAGCTTGGAATTTGTGTATTTGAGGGTTGTGTGGGATACATTTTCATAACAAAATAATCAGAGGGTTAACATGGAGAAAGGCAGGTTCATTTATTTCCTTCCAAAATCATAGAGGGGCCACTTGTTAAGTAATTTTCAAATAAAAGAGAAAGTTATAAGGAGGAACAGTTGAGAAATCTCTCTTCACCACATGCCTCAAATGTCATTACCATACAAATTATGTGTTGCCAAGTGCCATTGAGTCACTTTTGACTCAGAGCGATTCTAACTAGGGTTTCCTGGGAGTGGCTGGTGAGTTTGAACCTCCGACGTTGCTGTTCAAACCAATTTTGTGATCCGGTGCTTATCCTACAGTGCCACACCAGGAAGTATTAGTAGTTACTAAAATTACATGTTCTTATCCCTTCATATAAATGTCATATTGAGTCGGTGTCAGTTAATATGTTGCTTACCCTATGTTGTTAGTTGCTGTGGAGTTAGCTGGCAACTCATGGAAACTGCCCTCAGCTCCCATTGCTCATAGTTCCCCATGGAAGATGAGAATTCTACCAATGAACCACAACTAGTATGGTGTTTATTTTAAACTATACAGTGAACTTTACAAAGTTTGATTGCACAGCATAAGTAATTTCTTTTCAATGATTTTTTTTTTTTGCTATATAAAGCCATACTAAATTCATAAGAATCTCTTTAAGTAATATTAAAAGATTTTTATCTCTTTTCACTTCTACATCTTTAGAGTATTGGCTTTTGTTTGTAACCTTTTTCTTTGTGGACCCAAGTTGACTGCTAATGCTACAAAAAATACAACAAAGGATTGGTCTCTGTTTAATGACCCCTCTGCTGAGGACCAATTGCTGTTGTCTTTTATTCTCCTTTCCTTTGATAAATGTTTTATTCTCCTCATCCCCCACCTTAGGCATCTTCTCCTTTCAGTTTTCAAGGCATGCTGCTGAAGTCTCCCATCAAGAAATGGGATTGCTGGAGACTTTCTTTTTACTGATGGAAATGTCTAGGAACTCAACTACCCAGAATAACTCAACCAATAGAACCAGATTTCAGAATAAAATTGGGTATATAGTGTTTGAATCAGTCTTCCCACACTGGCAATTCAATGTAGTTTACAACTTTAGACTATTTTTGTACGTTACATACCTGTTGTTGTTAGGTGCCAACGAATTGGCACCGACTCATAGCAATCCTATGTACAACAGAATGAAACATTGCCTGGTCCTGTGCCAACATCACAGTCTTTGCCAAGCCCGAGCCCATTGCTTCTGTCACTGTGCTAATCCATCTCGTTGAGGGGCTTCCTCTTTTTCTCTGACCCTTCACTTTACAAAACATGATATCCTTCTCAAGGGATAGGTGCTTCCCGATGATATGTCTGTAGTAATTGACGATGTCTGGCCATACTGGCTTCCAAAGAGCACTCTGGCTGTACTTCTTCCAACACAGATTGATTTGTTCTTTGGGAGTAATTGACATTTTTAATGTTATCCAACACCATAACTCAAATGCATCAATTTTTCTATGGTCTTTCTTATTCATTCTCCAACATTCACTTGTATATGAGGTTACTGAAGATACCATGGCGTGGATCAATGCATTTTAGTCCTGAAACTGACATCTTTGCTCTTCAACACTTTAAAGAGATCCTGTGTAGCTGATTTGCCTAATGCAATACATTATTTGATTTCTTGACTGCTGTTTCAGTAAATATCGATGGTTGATTTGAGCAAAATGAAGTCTTTGACAATTTCAATCTTTTCTCCAATTAGATGGATATTGTTTATTGGTCCAGTGGTGAGGATTTTTGTTTTCTCTACATTGAGGTACAACTTATACCAAAGGTTGTGGTCTTTGATCTTCATCAGTAAATATTTTAAGTCCTCTTTGCTTTTAGCAAGCAAGTTTATATCATCTGCATATTGCAGGTTGCTAACGAGTGTTCCTCCAATCCAGATGCCACAGTTTTCTTCATATAATCCAGTTTCTCGTAGTATTTGCTCAGTACACAAACTGACTAAGCATGGTGAAAGAATACAACTCTGGTGTTCAGCTTTCCTAATTTTAAACCATTCAGTGTTTCCTTGTTCTGTTTGAACAACTGAATCTTGGTCTATGTGCAGGTTCCTCATGAGTACGATTAAGTGTTCCAGAATACTCATTTTGTGCAATGTTGTCCATAGCTTGTCATGATCCACACAATTGAAAGCCTTTATGTAGTCAATAAAGCACAGGTTAACTTCTTTCTGGTATTCTCTGCTTTCATTCAAGATCCATCTGACATCGACAATGAAATCCCTTATTCCACATCTTCTTCTGAATCCAGCTTAAATTCTGGAAGGTCTCTGTCGATGTATGTTGTTGTTGTTGTTATGTGCCGTGGAGTCGGAACCGACTCATAGCGACCCTGTACAGGGTTTCCGAGGGTGTAAATCTTTACGGGAGTAGAAAGCCTCATCTTTCTCCCTCGGAGCAGCTGGTAGTTTCGAACTGCTGACCTTGCGGTTCACAGCCCGAGTCGTAACCACTACGCTACCAGAGCTCCTTCTGTCGATGTATAGTTGCAACAATTTTTGTATTATGTTTAGCAAGATACTACTTGCATGAGATATTAATGATATTATCCGATGATTTCTGCATTCCATTGTGTCACCTCTCTTTAAAATGGGAACAAATATAGATCTCTTCCCATCAATTGACCAGGTAATTGTCTTCCAAATTTCTTGGCATAGATGAATGAGTGCCTCTAGTGCTGCATCAGATGGTTGAAATATTTCAATTTGTATTCCATCATTTCCCAGTGCCTTGTTCTTTGTCAATGCCTTCAACGAACCTTGGACTTCTTCCTTCGGGATCATTGGGTCTTGATCATATTCTACCTCTTAAAATTGTTAAACATCGGCAATTACTTTTTGGTATAGTGACTCTTCATATTCTTTCCATTTTCTTTCGATGCTTTTTGCATCACTTGAGGCTTGACTATTTTCTTAATTTCCCTCACTTGAGGAATGCTGAGTGAATTCTTCCCTTTTGGTTTTCTAACTATAGGTCTTTGAACACTTCATTATAATATTTGACTTTGTCTTCTAGAACTGATGTTTAAAAATTTCTATTCAGTTCTTTTACTTCCTCATTTCTTTCATTTACTTTAGCATGTCTACATTGGAGAGCAAGTTTCAGAGCCTCTCCTGACATCTATTTTGGTCTTTTCCTTTTTTCTTGTCTTTTTAATGACCTTTTGCTTTCTTCCTGTGTGATGTTCTTGATGTCATCCCACAACATCTCTGATCTTCAGACTTTAGTGTCTAATGCATCAGATCTGTTCTTCAGATGATCTCTAAATTCAGGTGGGTTATCTTCAAGTTCATTTTTAGCTGTTGTGTCATCATTTTTGCAGTTGAAAAAGGTATTTGCAATGAAGAAGTGTTTGCAATATTCTATCACGCAATTTCCAGCATCGTTTCTGTCATCAAGGCCTTATTTTCTGATTACTGATATTTCCTCTTTGTTTCCAACCTTTGCATTCCAATAGCCAGTAATTATGACTACATCTTGATTGTATGTTTGATCAACTTCAAACAGAAGAAGTTGGTTGAATTCTTCAATTTCATCATCACTGACGTTAGTGGTTAGTTCATAAATTTGAATAACAATGGTATTAACTGTTCTTCCTTATAGGCATATGGATATTATCCTATCACAGGTAGTGTTGTACTCTAAGACAGATCTTAGTATGTTCTTTTTGATGATGAATGTGATGCCATTCAGCTTCGATTTGTCAATCCCAGCATAGTAAACCATCTGATTATCAGAATCAGTATGGTTAATACTATTCTATTTTAGTTCATTAATGCCTAAAATATGGATGTTTATGCAATCTATTTCATTTTGACAATTTCCAATTTTCCTAGATTCATATTTGTACATTTCATGTTCTGATTATTAATTAATGTTTACAGCTGTTTCTCTTCATTTTGAGTTGTGCTCCATCAGCAAATGAAGGTCCCAAAAGCTTTACTCTAGTCACATCATCATGGTCAACTCTATCTGAGGTGACAGAGCTTCCCCAGTCATATTTTCAGTGCCTTCCAACCTGAGGGACTCATCTTCTTGCACTATATCTGACAATATTCTGGTGCTCATCATCATGTTTTAATATTCAGAATTCTGGTGCTGATATATTCCACATATTAGTGACTAAATATTTAAAAGTAGTCCATTTCTCCTTCTTCCTTATTTGTCTTCATCTGGAAACTCAGCTAAAACCTATCCACCATGGGTGACCCTGTCGGTATTTAAAATCCCCGTGGCATAGTTTCTAAAATCACAGCAACACACAAGCCACCACAGTATGACAAACTGACAGATGAGTGGTTGTGCATACCTGTAGATAATTTAAAAATCAATGTATTCATATATTAAAGGTGTTTGCAGTTGTATATGTTTTTACAATAACTCCTGTCTATCACTTAGATTCCTAAAGTTTCCAACTTACGATTTTTCACAAGATATTATAACCCTGGGTTTCTCCATGGCTTTTTGTCACTTCATGGAAATAAACACATAAGGTTGTTAACTGGTCATGTAGTCTGATTTAAAAATGAAGCAATTGACAACAATTTCTTTGATCATAGCTGAATCTCATAACCAAAGATTTAAAAGAAAAACAGAAACAAATCTTTTCTGCTTCATCTATTTTCTGTTTGCAAGATCTTTTGTTAAATTCAGTATATGTCTTCTGAGTTGGTATGGCAGCAAAGGATAAGTACCAGACTGGTAACCACAAGTTTGGCTTTCAAATCCACCAGCTACTCTCAGAAACTCTTTACAGTGTCCCTATAAGTTGCAACTGATTCACTGGCACACAATAACAAAATCTGTGTCTTATAGGTTTGTGTTTTGTGATATAATTATCACCATTCTGTAAAAGTGTTGTGGGTAGAGGTGTTTGATATCCTCTAACTTTATGAGGGGGAGATTCATAATCATCAGCATCCACACAAGACTGGTTTCTAGGAAGCAGAGGTTAGATATACTTCCTCCCTCCAGTCTTCTTCTGTTTACTTGTTTATCAACTCTGACACCTATTATCCCTCCCGTGACACTGTGTACTTCTCTGCTGGGTTCAGTAATTCATTGCAGTGGTCACACAGAACTTACAGACAATAATTACAATTATGGGGTTTATTAAGGAAGTAACAGGTTACAATTCAGGATTATTTAAGGCTCAGGATGTAGCCTTAAATAATCAAGACAGCTGTGCCCACAGGCAGGCCTCTTTCTGGCTCTTGGCTCATGAATCCCTTGAGCTTGTTAGATTGGTCCAGTCTCTGCTGTTCATGGGCAAACATTAAAAAGCTCTTTAGCTCTGATAAGTGCTCAGAGACACTCACTCTACTACTATTACCTCTGTTGCTATACTTTCTCTATTATTGCTCTCACTGTCTCTGAAGTTACAACTCTCTTCCTCTTGTGTTTAAGAGGTTCCCAATGCACGGATCCCAGGTCCAAAGACATTCTGCTCCCGTCTCTTCTTGTATCCTATTCTTAGTAGTAGTAAGATCTACTCTTTTAACTTCTGGGATGTCTCCTTTTAAGTTTCATGAAATTACAAAACTGACCAATCCCATCATTAGGGTTCCATGCACCTCATTTACTTGGTCCCCTGCCTCAAAGGTGTCATGCACCTTGTTTACATTATGAGCATCTCTCAAACTCCCTTGGTGAATCACAAGCACCTCATTTGCAGAGTATCACCCAGTCATTTGGAGTCCTGGTGTGGCACTGCAGATAATGTGTTAGACTGCAAGGTCAGTTTGAACTGCAAAGTAGGTGGTTCAAACCTAACAGTTGCTCCTTGGAAACCTTATACAGAGTCACTATGGGTTGGAACCAACTCAATGGCACTTAACAACAACAACAACAACTCAGACATTTGGTGGGAATTACAAAGACTATGGCCCACATTAACTAATTTGTACCATAATGTCCATTGAAACTTACCCTGAAAAGTATCTTGTGATTAAAAGAACATTTTACTGAGAATTCAGTGTTTGTATTCAGGGGCCCTAGTTTCTCATCTGTAAAGTGAGGAAATTGGACTATAGAGATTTTCAGTAAATTGATTTTTATTGAACAAATACCATGTGCTACAAACTGTTGTACGTATGAAACAATGATGAGAAAAATACATTTTCAGTTAGCACCTTTGCATCTATGGTGTCAATCCATCTTGTTGGGGGTCTTCCTCTTTTTTTGTTGTTGAAAATCTGTTAAGCATGTTATACTTCTTCAAAGACTTGTCCCTCCTGATAACATTTCCAAAGTACATGATATGAGGCCTCACAATTCTTGCTTCTAAGAAACATCCTGACTGTACTTCTTCCAAGACATATTTGTTCATTCTTTTGGCAGTCCATGGTATATTCAATATTCTTCTCCAAAATTATATTTAAAATGCATCTGTTCTTCTTCAGTCTTCCTTGTTCATTGTCCAGTTTTTGCATACATTGAGGTGATTGAGAATAACAAGGCTTGGATTAGGTGCACCTTAGTCCTCAAATTGATATTTTAATAACACTTTAATGATATATTTTATAGATGTGTCCAATGCAATTCATCATTTAGTTTATTGACTGTTGCTTCCATGGAGTTGATTGTGGACCCAAGTAAAAAGAAATCCTTGACAACTTCAATCTTTTCTCTGTTCATCATAATATTGTTATTGGTCCTATTGTGAGGATTTTTGTATTCTTTAAGTCTTTACATTGTTCCATACATTTAAATCCATACTGAAGGTTGTAGTCTTAGATCTATATCATTAAGTGCTTCAAGTCCTCTTCACTTTAAGCAAGCAAAGTTGTTTTATCCACATATTAATGAATTTATTCTGACACCACTTTCTTTTTCATATAATCCAGCTTTTCAGGTTATTTGCTCTGCATACAGATTGGATAAGTACAAAGGGATTTAAAAAGTTCAAGTCCTTAGGTAGATGTTACCCATTTTAAATGATTAACCATCATTCACAGCATGCATACCTTACTGTTGTTGTCTCCTTTATATACCTATCTACTGCTTGGTTGAAAGTTGGTTCACAAGGGTGGGTTCATTTCCAGATCTAAAGGGTAGCTAAAGTGTACAGTCTCAGGTTCCCCAGTCTCTTTCTGACCAGTAAACCTGGTCTTTGTTTGTTTTTAGATAATTTTGAGTTTTGTTCCACATATTCTACTGCTGTATTCATGACCTTCTAATATATTCCCTTTCAGAGCAGTTGGTAGTGGTAGCCAGGCACCATCTAATTCTTCTGGTTTCAGAGTTGTGGAGACTCATGCTCACATTTTCCATTAGTACATTGGACTAGTTGATTCCTAGCCTCTCCATTTCTCATCACTCTTCTTTCTTTGGAGAGACCAATAACTACACCTTAGATGAAAGCTCATGAGCTTTTAAGATTCCAGATGCTGCTCACTAAAGTAGGACATAGAACAATGCCTTTGTGGACTATGTTATGTGAATTGATCATGGTATCCCCTGAGACTATGGTCCTGAGCCCCCAGGCCCAGGAACTCATTGCCTTAAGATGTTTGATAATATCTAGGAAGTTTTCATCATTTTGCTGTATGCTCCACCATATTCATAGTTGTCTTTGCAGGAAATGTAAATACCCTTGTACCAATATCCTCTTTCACACTCATATATTTGTGAGATATATGCATATATTTCCCATTCTGCCTCCCATACCCATTCAGCCTGTGTCTCTGTATCTACCCTCAGAACACTGTTGTTCCAAGGCTATGGATGTATCACTATTTATATTTATCCCCTTAGTCCTTGCATACCTCTCTGTGTGTTCACCATTCAGGAATTCTGCAGGAAGCATAAATATTGCCTATACTGCTGCTGTTGATACATGCCATTGAGATGGTTCTGACTCATTTTGACTCTATAGAGGGTTTCAAAGGCTGAAAATATTTATGGGAGCCTCGTCTTTATTCCACAGAGTGGCTAGTGGATTAGAACAGCTAACCTTATGTTTAGCAGAGCAACACATAATCCACTACACTACCAGGGCTCCTATTTTGTCGATTTGGTGGTGTTTGCCCATAGCATCCTTCAACCTGAGGCCTTATGTATTCAATGGTGTTCTTCCCTTTTTTGTTTTCTAACTCAAGTTCTTTGCACATTTCATTATTATATTTAACTTTGACTTTCTGAGATGCTGTTTGAAATTTTCTATTCAGCTGTTTGTCCCCATCTTTTGCTCCTTGTTCAACAGCAAGTTTTAAAGTTTTTTCTGACACCCGTTTTGAACTTTCATTTCTTTCCTTATACTTTAAAGACCACTTGCGTTCTTCATGTATGCTTTTCTTGAAGTCATCACGTAAATCATCTAATCTTCACTTATTTGTGCTTAATGCATAAAATCTGTTATTGAGATGATTTCTAAATAGAGGATGATACTGGTGGTCATATTTGGCTTATCATGTATTTGTTTGAATTTTCCTCAGTTTAAGCCTAAACTTACATATGAGCAATTGATGGTCTGTCTGTTCCACAGAGAGCCCCGACCTTGTTTTCACTGATGACACTGAGCTTCTCCATCATCTTTTCCCTTACATGTAGTCAGTTTGATGCCTGTGTATTCCATCAGGTGAGGTCATTGTGCATAGTCACTTTTTTTTGAAAAATTATCTACAATGAATAACTTGTTAGTTATGTAAAATTCCATCAAGTGATCTCCAGCATCATTTCTATCATTAAGGCCATATTTTCCAACTATTGATCCTTCCTCTTTGTTTTCAACTTTCGCATCCCATTCACCAGTAATAACCAATGCTTCTTGATTGCATGTTTGATCCATTTCAAACTGAAGAAGTTGGTAGAATTGACTTAAGTTGTTGGTTCTTAAATTTGAATAGTAGTAGTAGTAACTGGTCTTCCTTGTAGGCATATGGATATTATCTTATCACAGATAGGGCTGCAGTTCAAGATAGACCTTGAAATGCTCTTTTTGATGATGACTGCAAGATAATTCCTCTTCAGTTTGTCATTTTCACCATAGTAAACTACATGATGTCTGATTCCAAATGGCCGATGCTAGTCCATTTTTGCTCAATAATGCCTAGGATATGGATCTTTGTGTTTTCCACTTAGTTTATGACAACTTCCAATTTTCTTTCAACTCATATTTTGTATATTCCACATTTTGATTATTAATGGATGTTTGCAGCTATTTCTTCTCAATTTGAATTGCACCAAATCAGCAAATGAAGATCCTAAAAGCTTTGCTCTATCCACATCAGTAAGGTCAACTCTGCTTTGAGGTTACAGCTCTTTTCTAGTCATGTTTTGACCTAAGGGACTCATCGCCTAGCATTATATCAGTAATATTCCCCTGCTATTCATGAGGTTCTCAATGACTGACCTTTTAGAACTGGTCTGCCTCTCCTTCCTAGTCTGTCTTAGTTTGGAAACTTCAATGAAATCTATTCACTATGGATGCCCCTGCTAGTATTTAAAATATCAGTGGCATAGCTTCTAGCATTACAGCAACACACAAGCCACCAGAGTAGGACAAATTGACAGAGGAATGGTGGCCTATTGTTTGGAATATCTCTGGTTTTTGTTGTTGTTGTTGTTATATTTAAAAAATAGAGTTAGCACAACTTTTACCAATTCAACATTTTTTATTTTACAACTCAATAAAACAAATATTACTTTCTTTTCCCTGCATTATCTTCTTTCCCCCTTTGTCCCATCTATGGTAATCACTGTTAAGCTCTAACTTCTATGCATTTGCTTATACTGAGTGCTTTATATTAGTGAGGTCTTTTTGTAATGGTTTATTTCATTCAGCATAATGTTTTTAAGGTTTATCCATGTGTGAAACATATCAGGACTTCATTTCTCTTTATTGCATATGAATATTCCATTGTTAGCTCATGCTACATTTTGTTTAAACATTCATCTGTTAGGGAACATTTGCATTTTTAATGTTTTACCTACTGAGAAGTGTTGTACAATGAACATTAATGTACATGTGTCTATTAGCATCTCTACTTCCAAATAGCTTTACAACAACAATCATATTAATAACAAAAGATAAAATGGATAAATAGCCTTAATAACACTTCTGATATGAAATTGGATTTACCCCCATAAATCAATTTTCAGCCAAACATTAGATAGGTCTAGGTGCTGTGGGCTAGTGCATTCTTGCTGTAATTTTTACAACACAGATTTATTTGTTCTTCTGGCAGTCCATGATACTTTTAATATTCTCCTCCAATACCATAATTCAAATGCATTAATTCTTCTACATTCTTTCTTGTTCATTGTTCAACTTTTACATGCATATTAGGCAGTTGAAAATACTATGGCTTCAGCTTAGTCCTCAAACTGATATCTTTATTTCTTAACATTTTTAAGAGGTCTTTTAAGATGGAGTTCGGGTGTGGTGCTGTGGGTTAATGTGATGGGCTGCAAAGTCATTTTGAACATCAAGGTCAACGGTTCAAGCTCACCAGCCACTCCTAGCAAACTCTATACAGGGTTGCTATGGATTGGAACTGACTTGATACTTAAAGTCTTAGGCATTAGAAAGATACAAACCAAAAACACAGTAAGATATCACTTCATTCTCAATAGGACAATTAAGTTAAAAATAAAGAGAAAAGAAAACAAATGTTGGTGAAGATGTGGAGAAATTGAAACCTCATTCATTGCTGGTGGGAATGCATAATGGTACAGACTCCATGGAAAATAGTTTGGCAGTTCCTTAAAATCTTAAAAAAAGAACAACCATATGATGTAGCAATCAGGTACTATTATTAATGTTTCAGATTACTTTATAAACTGTTGTGTTAATTTGATCGTCCAAATGTGATAGTGGTTAAGAGTTCAAGGTTAGGCATAATTCTCATGAGTTCTAGACTCAGTATTTGCCAATTACTCAAACCTTGTCGTTAAATGCTGATGAGTCCATTCTACTCTTAGCAACCCCACATATGTTTTCAGAGGATGTAAATCTTTGAGAGAGCAAAAAGAGTTATCTTTCACCCTAGGAGCTGCTAGTGATCTCAAACCATCAACTTTGTAGATTGCAGTCTTCTAGTGATTATCCTCTAGCGCCACCATGCTCCCTATGCAACTTTTGGCACATAATAAAACCATTGTCTATAACCCTATTTCTGTGAGTATAAAGTATAAATGAGATTGTTATGAGGATTTAATATGGTAATTTATATAAAATCTTCAGTATACATCTAGGAGAGTGCTTGAAATGTATCTATTATTCACAAACTATCAAAATTTCAGTAAAAATAATGCTTGAAGATAGTTTCCAAAACACTACTTGCTGAGATACTTATCAAAACAAATAAAAAACAAATGTCTATGTATGTGTAATAGGAAAAAGCAGTTTATTTATTGCTGTTACGAGTGTTGTTGTTGCTGGAAACCAGATTTAGTTTATGAGTCTTGGCTTTCAGATGAATTGAGTTGAAAGTCAATTTTGTATCAGTGGGCCCCACATGATTCCGGGAAGTGTCCAGTATGCGAGGAAGGTGCAATGTGTGTCACTTTTGCAAATCTCTCTTCCAGCCACCAGTGACATTAGCCAGATAGGTTGGCTTAGCTGGTCATTCCACCCTATTGGCAGCAGGACAACTGTAAGACAGACACAAATAACCAGAGCCAAGCAAAATAAGGCACTGGAGAATGTGAGAAAGGGGTGCAGATAACTTGTGGAAAGATAAACAAGAACAAAAATTAATTGAGGGGAAAATAAATAAATAAATTGGGGAAAAGTAGTAAAACAAAAAGTAAAAGAGATCTAGCCCATAGACTGCAATGAGAAAAAGCTAGCTAAAAATGTAAAGATATTAACCCAGATTTTCTTGGAATTTTTTATTCTTAGAGTCCTTCCCTCCCAAGCACATTCTCCAGTCCTTTTTATCCTGGCCTCACTTGCAAACTAAATCTCCTAAGTACTTGCCATATGGCCATATGGCACTGAGGACAAGTTCTCACTTGTCCTTTCTACACTCCGTCCTCATATATACACATTTAGGCCCTGAAGAAACTGCTCTGGTAATAAATACTCTCCGAAAAGGTAGGGGAGAGTTACCATGATATATTAAGATTGTTTATCACTTTAGGGACTTTCTATCCTATTAAAAATTTAAAAGCATTAGAGCAAAAAATAATAATAATTTGGTGATGGTTGGAACATGTATGTATTATATGTGTTTTAAAATATTTCCCTCTTTTCATGGTTTTCCAAATTCTGTCCAAAGTGGAAATTAGTTTGGATATTTTAAGAGCTATTCCTATTCTTGTGATATTTGTGAGCACTGAAATTGGAGGAAGCTTCCCTATAATCATGATGCCAATGTTGATGCAACATAACTTCATTTAAAAATAGCAACTCTAAGAAACCTTAAATCTTTTTTGCTGTACTGACCTGAACCTCTAACTGAGGAACATGGCTTTCTGTTAATGCATTCAATAAGATTTTCTGGATATCAATTATAGATCATACAGCATTCTTGGAACTAGGATACACTAATAAGAAGAGTTGGTGGTTCAGAGAAAGAGACTTATCAAGCAGGTAAGCTAAAATTCTATCTGAAATGGTTGTGATGAAGTACTGTACCTAAAGGTAGTTTTAAAATAAGGCTATTTAATCACATACTTAAGTAAAGGTTGTATAATATGATGCTTTCTTTCTCAACCAATACCTCATTTTCTGAAAAGTTTTAGAAAGGGCCAAGATAGTAGAACACTATGGGCACTTGTTGGTTAATTCTTGTTGGTTAATATGGTTTGTTAATTTAAAGGAAAGCCTCCCTTTCCCCTCAATTAATCACTTAACATTCCAGTATATTTTTGGAGCAACTATTAATTTTGGAAGCAGCTAAGCAGATGGATGGATGGTAAGTGACTTAGCATATCTAGGAAACCTGAAACCTAAGTCTACCCATAGACTAAAACTGCTGAAGCCTTGAAATGTTCAGGAATTGGCAGTACCAGGTGCTTCTAAAGGTGAGACTGCATTGCGGAGCTGAAAAGAGGATTGGTTGACAGTTTTATAAATTAGAGGTTGTTGTTGTGGTTAAATGTTGTTGACTCAGTTCTGACTCACAGCTACCCTGTGTAGGGTTTCCAAGGAGCAGCTGGTGAGCTTGAACCACTGACCTTGCAGTTCAAACTGACCTTAACCAAGGCAAGTCCCTTAATTCTCGCCCATGTTGACTCCCCGACCTTCAGGCAAAGGACTAGAAGTTAACTGGCTGAATCAAAGATCTTCTCTTGGAGGTGTCAGGCCCAGTTAAGAATGGAAATGGAAGGATGGTGTCATAATAAAATGGGGGAAATAAAAGTCTTTATTCTGAAAAACAAGATGCTTTCCACATTTAACATTCAGAACATAGAAGACCAAGTTTATATTCCTTTGACAGGTAACTGTTGGATTCTTTCTTAGATGAAAACCATCCAAGAAAAATAACTTTACAGATATTGTCATTTGTAGCAGATATAGATATAGATAGATAGATAGATAGATAGATAGATAGATAGATAGATTTTTTTTAATCCCTTAATTTTCTGCACAGATCCCTCTTTACAAATGAATACGCAGTCACACACACTCACCAGACACATCTTCTTGTATATCCAGCACTTTCTGAAATCCCTTCACCTGGGAAATTGGAGTATTGAGTCTTCTGTGAAAACACTGACCCACCCAAGGAAAGAGATATGCAATTACTGACATTGTACTACCTAATCACCCGACATTGAAGCCTACCAGATGACCAACCTGTCCATGTATACAGACATTCAAATCACTTAGGTTCCTCACTTTTAAATGCAGATAGAAAGTGAATAAACTAAAACAAGAAAAAAAAATAATAAAATATTTAAGAATCAACTTGAAGGGACTACTAGTGTCCAAATTGGAGACATTGAACAACATAATAAATATGACAGTAACAAAAACATGTTGTGGCACTGTGGGATAATGCACTGGACCAAAAGGTTGGTTGGAACCACAAGGTCAATGATTCAAATTCACCAGTCACTTCTTGGAAACCCTATACAGGATTGCTATGAGTCAGAATGACTTGAAGGCACATAACAATGCAACAACAACAACAATTGATATAAATGGAGTCTTCGTGTGGTGCTTTCAGATAAACAGTGGACTACTAACAGCAAGGTTGGCTGTTCAAACCCATCAGGATCTCCTCAGAAACCTTATACAGGTTCACTCTGGGTCAGAACCTGTTCAATAGCACTTAGGAACTACCATTGATATAAATGAATAATTGAATAAATAAATTAATGGTGAATGGAAAACCCTTTGTTATAGTAGAATTTCAACTAATAAGTATAGAAGTAATGACAGAAATAGAAAATCACTATTTGGCAAATACCATAAGACTAATTATTTCAGGCAAGATTTATCAATAGTTTTGCTATAAGTGCCTTTTCTTATAATTCCATGTGAAAATTTATTTGCTTATTTTCATTGAGAAGCATATCTTCAAAAGGAATTGAAGTACTGATATCACCTGGTTTGAACATTTTATTTTTTTGTGGTTTAATATGTATCTTTTCAACAACAAAGTAAAAATTAAAAATGTAATCAATGTCACTGAATTGTTCATATAGATACAGTTGAGATGATGTGTTTAGTTTTGTATATTTTCACAAAAATAAAAATATTTTGAAATGTTAAAAAAAAAAAAAAAGTCTCCATGGACACTCAAATCAGTGGGTAAAATGTAATAAGAACAGAGTTATGGGTTAATTTTAATGGCCAATATTATCAAATTATGACATGTGGAACCTGCCAACACACTGCAAGGTTGTAACTGCCCAGTTACAAGAATGCCACATCAGCTGACCAAGGAACCTTCATCTATGGGTGGTGCTGAAATCATACTGATGTAACTGTTCTTTGACATCAGGCAGACCATCTGATGATACTTTTTCTTCAGCTATATTTTAATACAGTTGGTTAGGTTTAAAACCTTCTCACATGTCAAAGCACATCTCAAACATGTCTTATTGATGAGAATTATATATTTTCAATGAAAATTTAAAAGTTTATTCAATGCAGTAATTTGAAATGAATAATATATCCATATGGTTTTATGATATTCTTACAAGTATGTCAAAAGAAACCCAATAATTGACTAAAATGAACTAGAGTTCATTTTTATAAGAATGCAGCTAAAGATGGCTAATCTAGTGGATTAAACAAATATGGCATTAAAGGCATCAGTGCTAGGGTCAGGATATAGATTGCACAGCCTGTGATATTCTTTATGATATTGTGTGTACATTTAAGATACTATCAAACTCTTTTAATCACCATCCTTATGTTAGAAGCTTTGTTTGTCTTAGCTAGTGAAATGTCACTTCAACAAAACCAAAAGAATTTCAAATATACCCACATGCTTAGAAAGCAGAAAATAGCAAAATGTGGGAAAAAAGTCATCTTTGCAAGGAAAGGTCGGTAGAAACATATGGATCCCAAGTGAAATTAAAATAAGGTTTCTGTACAGACCAGACACTGTGGCAGATAACGGTGCCACAGGCCAGACAGAAGGTTTCCAAGGCCCCAGGCTGCTTTCCTACTTCTGCTCGGCTGAAGTCTTTATCCAACATTATTTTGGTGATAACACTTGTTATACATCCTCTGGATCCTCAGATGCTAAATCATCCTGTAATAGACTTCATCCAGGAAACCTAAAGGCCAGCCATATTTCAACATTTCTTAAGTTTCAGTGATTGTAAAACAGCCATCTGTACATGTCTGTAAGCATATTTTTATTTGGGTTATTATTTGATAATGTACAGACAATCCAGTCTCCAATCTTCTCTGATGGGCCTATTTTAAAATGTCTATAAAATATTTATATTATTGTATTTTAAAATTCCTATTTCATTTAATTTGTGCATAAGATTGATATCTATATCAAATAAACAAAATAAGAAATTGCATAGGATGAAAACAATGCAGTAATTGAAAAATATTTGATTATGTGATCTCACTGATTTTTAAAATATGTTGTTGCAAATATGAACATATACCATTTCAACGATTTCTACATGTTAAGATTCAGGGTAATTGATTATGTTCTTTAGATTGTACAACCATACTCACCCTCTTTTCTGAATTGCACCTTCTCCGTTAACAAAAACTCACTGCCCCTTAAGTTTCCTATTTAATCTTTCCAATTACTGTTGCCAACTTGATCTCATATAGATCTTTTTCAGAAAAACACATTGTCAAGGCCAACATTCATTACTAGCTAAACTACTGTTTGGTATTAAGAAGACTTTAAAGGACATTTTTGGTTTTAGGTTTAAAGATTTTCTCAGGATAATAGCTTTTGGGTTCATTCAACCTCCATAAATCTAGATTCCTGGATTACATGAGAATTTGAAATTCTACATTTTCTAACTTTTGATCAAGATTGTTCTAAGTAGTATTTGGTTTAAGAAAAAAATCTGAAATGGAAGCTGGACACCATCAAGTTCTTCTGGTCGCAAAGCAAAGAAGGCAGCAGTTCAGTGAAGCAATTAGCCACACCTTCCATTTCTTCTTCCTCCCATTCCTGACTTTCCTTCTTTTTCTGTGGCTCCAAACAAATACAGATCAATTGTTGTGCCCTGGATGGTTGCTTACAAGCTTTTAAGACTTAAGGCTCTAAGCAACAAACTAGGAGACAGAACAGAAATACTCAATACAATATTAGACCAATTAAGTGGAATGTACTATGAAACCATAATCCTAAAACTTTAAACCAAGAAACCAAGTCTCATGGGACGTGTGGTTGCATCTGAGCAGACTCAGCAGTTGCTCTTTTTCTTGTCGTTGGAAATATATGTAGCATACAACTTTTTAGAACTTCAACATTTTACAAGTGTATGGTTCGTTGACATTGATTCACTATGCAACCCTACTTTTAATCAATGTGATTTTTTTATTACTACAAACATAAACTCAGTACTTCGTAAGCAGTAACTCTTCCTTTTCTCCTCCATTCCACTCTTGGTAACTACTAATAAACTTGGATCTGTCTACATTTGCCTGTATTTGTCTTTCATATAAGTGAGGTCACACAGTATTTGTCCTTTTATGATCAACTTATTTCACTAAACATAATGCTTTAAAGATCCATTCTTCTTTCTGGTTTCTTAGTAAGCATTGTATGTATGTACCATATTTTGTTTATTCTTGCACCAGTTGATGAACTTTGAGATTTCAGAGGGCCCTGAATAACAGAAGATGGGCACTGCCCACAAAAGACTTTGAAAAATCATAGTGACCTGAACTAGGAAAGAACACTGTAAACACCTGACTTCATGGAACCCATTAACTAGTATAAAGACAACTCCACACATCACATATTAGACATGTTTTATGCTGCCCTCCCTGCATGAGTTCTTGCACAATAAGTATTAGGTAGAAAAGTCCACACCTCACGATGCCCTGTATGGGCCTCTACCTGGGTGACTCCAAACACCGGTTTCTGTTGTGGGAATCTTGACACCAGTCTCTGTCTATAAATTCCGTAGTAAAAGTTAGATCCTATCAAGTTGGCCTTCTCCCTGAAATCTAATCTTGGAGCCACTTCTGCTGCTGGCACAGTGAGGGTGTGACAAGGATGTTTTGATATTTTGGCAGTAAACTGCCCATGTGATCAGGGTTGGTGAGTATATATTTGTTGTTGTTGTTATTGTTAAGTGCCACTGAGTTGGTTCCAACTCATAGTGATCCAGTATAGGGTTTTTGAGGAGCGGCTTGTGAGTTTGAACCACTGGTCTTGTGGTTCAAACCGACCCTGTGGTCCCCCACTTGTCCTAGAGCACCACACCAGGACTAAGAAAGTTCTGTCCTTCTTGAGATTTCCATTAAACCACACCCTTCAGGGCTTCTTTTTACAGTCATATGTTACTTAATAATCTTCAGTCGAGTCCAGCTAAAGGCATTATAGGAATGGATTGCTAACCATTGCGGTTCAAATCTACAAGCTGCTCTTTGGAAACTGCATCCAGGGTCACTAGGAGTTGGATTGCTTGACAGCACTTAGTGTCTTAGTTTTGTTTTTTTGTTTTTTTTTTAAATTAGCAACCAGATTTCAAAGTAGGAAATCAATAAATGAGGTTTCATATAAGTAACTATGATATTCAGTTATAGCTCATATTTCTTCCTTTTAGCTTTTACTCTAGCAACCTGCAGCAGATGCCTCATATAGTACCATTAGATGTGCATTCTTTGAGAGTAAAGCAAATATGCAAATCTTGTTGATCTGCTTGGGGGTGGGATCAAGGAAATATATTAAAATATTATAAGTAATATATGGATTATTGAGGGAGCACAGTGGCTCCATAGGATAAGCACTGGACTGACAACCTCAAGGTTGGCAGTCTGAACTCACCAGCAGCTCCAAAGGAGATAGATGAAGATTTCTGCTCCCACAAAATATTTAAAACTTTGGAAATTCTATACACAGTAGCTGTGAGTCAAAACTGACTCCACAGCATGTAACAACAACAAAACAAAAATATATTAGTGAATCCACTTTAAACAGAGTTTCCTTTTTTTAGAGTCAAGTAATCAAGAAAGCCAGTAAAGATGAAATAGAAGAATTCTACCAACTTCTTCAGTCTGAAATAGATCAAACATGCAATCAAGATGTATTGCCCATTACTGGTGACTGGAATGAAAAAGTAGGGAGCAAAGAGGAGGGTCCAGTAGTTGGAAAATTTGAACTTGGTGATAGAAATGATGTTGGAGAACGAATGATAGATTTCTGCAAGACAAATGATTTTTTTATTTCAAATACCTTCTTTAGACAGCATAACAGACGACTATACACATGGACCTCGCCAGATGGAACACATAGAAATCAAATAGACTACATCTGTGGA